>NW_006441953.1:6116652-6174922 GCF_000325575.1 Pteropus alecto | reverse complement strand
ATCTAGACTTTCAAATGTTATAATTCATATTTTCTCACAGAATTTTGCTATTGCAATTCTGAATTCTTGTCGTTAAAAAACAAACTCCAAATAAAACAAACATCAAAACTGAAACCTAGTAAACTGAAGTAGGCAGGCTCTCAAGAGAAAAGAGTTTTCTAGCTTAGCACAGTTTCAGACAAATTTTTCAAAGAAAATTTGTAGTTGGGTACCTGACAACCAGGGCTGTTGATTCAAAATCCTTTTAAACAGACACAGGCAGTATTTGTTCACCAATTATTTGGTGTTTCAGAACTAAAAGATTTTGTACAGAATGAAAAGAGGCAAGTTATTTTAGTCATTTCTTCAATGTCAGTAAGTTTCCAGACTTGGAAAAGTAAAAGGCTGATGGTTCATTGACTATTACCTACATAAATAATTAAATCTGTGCTAAAGGGAGCTTTAATAAATGAGATGCATTGTTTTGTAAATTCTTTAAAAATTTTCCTTTTCCACTTTCTCCATTCTAAAACCTTGTCATTTATTACATTTGGAGTTTCTGTGTAGAGCTACATATATTAATTGGGGCAGACATTTTCAAAAATAGCAATTTAAGTATTAGAATAGGAATATCAGAGGGTTTTCTGATAGTTTGAGAGTGGAGATTACTGGACATACATAGTACCATATGTAACGCTGAAGATGTAGTATGAGGATTTATGGTTGACCTGCTGCTTGTTTTCTATGTTGATTTTAAATGAAATAATGGATTATTTGCACAATGTGCTTATTAATGGTGTCCTTAATTTTTTTAAATATCAGAAATACTCTCACTCTTATTTGCTATTTTGAGAAAGAGTAGAATTCTGATGTTGATATACTTTGGTAATTGTATCCTTAAGAATTTTTCTGCCTAGTTTGGTGGTCAGGTTTTGATTCGAATGTCAAGGTGTATTCATTGCAGACAGATTTGATATTATGTATCTGGAGCCAGAATCGAAAACCTCTTTTGACTTTTCTGTTCCTCCTCTTCTGTTAATAAGGAATTATGCATTTACAATTTCCCAAATAACTTGTGACTTATTACAAATGCAAATTTCAGCTCTACTTAATTGATGGAAAGGGAACAGGTGAGGGTAGTGTGGAGCCGTTCTGAGCAGCTGCTCAGGTTCACCTTGCATCAGGTGTCTGCAAAGTCTTCAGACCGAGTGCATGTTAGAATCCTTTTCCCAATTGGAATCACTTACCCCATCGTTTTCATTTTACCCTCTAAGCTTGAAAAAGTGTGTATTTAGCCATCAGTTCATTTTGTGTGGTCTGAGTTATAAAAATGCCCCTGCTGGTTTTTCCATATGAAAAACATGTTTTTCATTTGTGGAAACTTATATAATTTTTTTTTTTTTTTTTTTTGCTGGCTTTCTTTTGTGCTGCTTTAAATTAAAAGCAAATGTACTTCCCTCCCCTTCTTTCTTGCTTCCCCACCCCCATCTTTGCATGTTCCAATTACAGAGTTGTGAAAATAAGTCATCTTTCGGCTTTTGTTACTTTAAAACAGCTATCGGTGATGTCAGAGTCAATACTAAAAGCATTAAGAATGCTGGCCGAATGTAATGCAGCTGCAATCCAACATGATGCTGGAAATGGGGTTGAGAGCATAAAGGCTTTCCATATTCCCAGGGCGCACAACTGCTTGCGGCCTTGGCTTTGATCTCTTCAAAGGCTGCTGCCTCCTCCTAGATGGAGAGACTTGGCTGCCACTCGCTTGCATTGAAAAAAGGCAGAGGTCTCTATTCAGGCAGAAATCAATCACTGTGCAGAAACAATTATGTGTAATTCAACCATCATGAAAACAGGACGAGATTACGGGTTTGTTACCTGAGTGACTGTGTGGAGACGGGGAGCAGAGAACACTGGAGTCCTGCTGACATGCCACATCTCGATGACAATTATAGACATATGAATGATGTGGCGGGTGGGGGAGGCACGATGACAAATGCTGGTCACGCTGTCCAGCAGAGCAGAAAATGAGGTTACAATTGGGAGATAATGTTTGCATATGTAACCATATTTCAGCAAGCTGAACTTCAGGGAACAGACCTTCAAAAACTCTTGTGGGTATTTGTGCATATGTATACAGGCATATTAGCTGAATAAATCCTAAATAATCCTAATAATTTGAGAATTTTATTGGAAGAGAAACAGTAAAGTTCGGGTTATTACATTGACTAATTTGGAGTGTATACTCCTGACACCAAACTCTGAAAACATAGCTAAGTTTCTAACCTATACATACATGTGTGTCTGTCTTTGAACATCTTCTGGTTCAAGAGTAACATTTCTATTTTGAATTTGTTAATCTTCCTCAAAAAAAGCATTATGTTTTTTCATCTTTGTTTAAGCCCTTTGGGGAAGTGATTTTGTCAGTCATACTATCTTCTCATCTTCAAATGTTATTTTTCTAAAGCAACCTCTGAAACGTGTCGAAGCTTTCTTGCATTGTGAATAAAAGCAGGGCCTTTTTTTCTAGGTGGGAAGTAACTTTTTGCTTTAAGTAGAAGTATGTTTAATCTTAGAGCCCTGGCACACAAAGCTGTCGAGGCATTTATTTTTATTTTAGCTTGCTCTTGTCACCTAACAAAGGCGTAGGAGTAACCTCACGCTTTGCCAGCTAGCCTGGGTAAGGGTTGTGGGGGGTGGGGGTGGGGGTGGAAAAATAAGATGAAAACCTAGATGGCTGATTATAAAATGGTATTGCTGCCGCTCAGCTTGCTACCCAGGCCCGGGTTTACCTTTTATGCTGCTCCAGCTGAGACATCAGAGGCGTGAGAGCTGCTTTGAGTTACAGATCTTCAAACAATAAGTCAAAACAAAAAATCAATCCCCTCCGGTCCCTGGGTGCAGTTATCGAAAGATAAAAGAGAAAAATAAAGTTATGCTAAAGCAGATAGAGGAAAGGAGCAGATATGCCAAGGAAACTCGGAGGACAAGTGTAGAGTTGAAGTGGGCCTCGTGTGAGCTAACATCAATGAATTTTTATCTTATCAAAAAGTTTTAGGGTTGCCAGTTCTTTTCAAACTGGATCCAGTCTGCTCCAGGGCTGCCTGGAGCATTGGCTTCAATAAAGTTGCTTTCCCCCCTCCCTTTTACACATAACCACATAGGAATTAGATTGCATTTCACTCAAGGTATAAAACTTGCCACAGACTTCAACACAAATTAGGGGTTTCAATAATCCCTTGATATTTTGAATATAAATTGAGGGGAGTTTTTTATGTTTATCGAAAGCTGTAGATTTACATGAAAAGTAAGGCAAATCTCTATAGTGTATGTGCTTTCTTCAAGCCAAATTTCTAAGGAGAGCTGGAAAGCCCCTTGAATTCTTTTTGAGGTAAGAAATCTGTGTTTTTCCTCTTTCTTGTGGGTAATGTCAGATATTTTTGAAGATTAACTTAAGTATCTATCAGAAGCATTTTGGCCGGCATTTTGATATATGAGCCAGTATGTATTTTTGCGAATCCAAGTTACAGTAAAAAAAAGAAAAACAATTAAGTTTTTAGATATTAGGGTTCCTTCCCTACCTACAGCACACATTTCACTCTTCTCCGTATCTTGGTTCCCTTATTGTCGTCGTGGATAGAGTAGCGTGCCTTAACTTCTGTCAGGGAGCCAGCTCCGCATAGGTCTCTCTGGCCACTGTGGAGCCCCTTGTGCTCCCTGCTGGGTAATCACGTTTCAGATTTTAAGAGAAAAAAGGATGGTTTGCTTGGATAGTTAGAAATGAATGCCCTGCTATTTAAAGAAACTTGTTCTATATATAACTATAGTTAATCATTTGAGTAAAACCATCATAGCTTTCATTTGCCTAGTTCAGATGACTCACTGTTTTGAAAATTAAATAAACTTAAATGGAAAACAACCACACTGCGGGTTGCAACTTTTATTTCCTAGTATAGAGTTAATGAGCAGAAAAATGGCAGAGCCATTTCCAAACATCTAAGGCTTTAAATATATTTTCAAACTATTAATGAATGTATTTTATTATAAACATTGAAGCTCAGAGTATGTTCTGTAGGCCCTGAGAGAAGTGGAGTGAAGATTCTTTCTAGCGTCTTATAATTAAGCGATGGTAGAGAATCGCAATCTGTATTTCTCAGCCTTTGCCCTCTGACTCTCCTTCAGGCTGGGTTCAGCTAACATTTTCATTCCAGTCTCTCTCTGCCATTTCCTATCCTTAATCCCATCTTGTCATCCTTCCAGGCTACTTAGAGGATGTTCTTATAAGTGACTTCATTTTCACATGCAAGAAAGGAAAGAAGGCAGAGGAGAAAAACGGACCAAGGTGGTATATGCTGCCTATAGGTACCATATACCAGAGCCCCAGCAAGCTCTGTTCTGGCCTAGGTGGAAGAACCTTTGAATTCCTGACATCCCAGCGCTAAATTCTGAACTTTTACTCTCCTGCAGACGGTGTCAGCTCCAAGGGGTTGGAGGGGAAAGGGGTGGGTGGGTGGGTACTAGCTTCCATAATTGTTACGATATCCTCAACCCTAAATAAACACCTGTGCTAAGTAGAAACATTCTTCGGGAGAGGATTTCTAATCCCTTCTTTCAGCCAGATCGCTGCCATGTAGCAATGTCTGTGCTAAGGCGTGCGTGCATGTGTGTGTTTGTACACATACATAAATGTAGTGTTTAAAGCTCATGAATCAGATTGCCTGTCCTTGAATCCCAGCTGCACCACGTAATGGCTGTGGGACCTTAAGCAAGTTACTTAAGTATTTTAATCCTCCGTTTCCTTATCTGTATAATGAGAGTAATGGTAGGCTTTGTGTAAAAGTGCAAATGCAAAGCATACTTGACATTTAGATGCTAATAAATGTTAGCTATTACTGTTGGGAAAGAACATGTCTGTTCTGCACTCAATTAAAACATTTGCATTTTGTTACTAACTTTTTGAAATGAACTGTCTTATCTCTTTATGCATTTTTGGTATTTCAGTTTCTTCGTGACCTATTCTCAGAGTAGAGAACCCAGACTGTGGAGGGTAGTGTTGAGTTCAGCCTGTTTTATCTAAGCCAGAATTTCTATTGAAGATGCAAAAATAGGAGGCTTTGTTGTGATGGTCCTAAGGGTGGTATAATCCTGGTAGAAAATATAGGGTTAATAATTTCTTAAATTCTTAGGTTTTTAGTAATTTGGAATTTTGGAAAGAGACCACAATTCACATTTTTCTAGCCTTTTTAATATACTAAAGGAAACAGCTTATCTCTTTCATAGGAAAAATATTAAAATGTTATATTTGGCATTTTATATTTAGTTGAATATAGTCCATAGGACAATAGTAGGTGCCTATTACAGAGTACATGCATATGTAATTCACTAGTATTTAGAATGATAAAAAGGAAGCCATATTTCAGAAATTTTGAGTCAAATAAAATATAAGTTATGGACCTAAAATTTATAATGTTCAGGGATATTGTAAATCAAACAAGCAAGATTCAGGTTACAAGATTATTATAGTCTTCCAGGATAAAAGCAGACTCTGGGCGGCACAGTCACTGACATCTGTCCTTCCTGTATTCAGACAGCTCCGTGGCCTGCCAGCACACACGGCCTCTCTCCAGCACGCCAGCAATCAGCAGTGCTGCTTTACCTGCTCTTGGGGCTTTGAGGACAGTTTATCCCACACAAACCCGAAACTGAAATCTAAGTTGCAGTGTGAAGATAACTTTATGATATTTAAAATATTGCTTGGACCTTCTTTTTTAAAGAAGGTTTTTAAAGGAAATCTCTAACGTTGATGATTTTACTTCTGTAAAAAATCTTGAAAATAACTTACTTAACAAATTTGCTCCTTTTGGTTTCAAAATTCTGTACTGTTTGAAGAATAATTATTAGGGGAGGGGCACTAAAATATATTTTAATTAATGTTAATGTCAATTTGAAAGTATTTAAATAAAAACACTGAGTTTATGGCAAGCCAGAAGAAACTTATTCTGAGTTAAATAGCTTTATCCTTAGCAAAAATCACCAATCTCTCACATTTTTTCCCCACTTTTATTGAGGTACAATTGGCGAATAAAAATTGTATATATTTAAGGTGTACAATATGATGTTTTGGTCAACCTCTCTGAATTTTAAAGGGATACTCGGTGTTCTTATTTGTAGCTATGTCATTTTCAGTGACAACATACCTGTATAATAACTTCATGAAAATTACTGGACAGTATCTTTCATTTTACTCTGGGTGATTAGAACATTATTTCAAAATCTTACTAGTGTAGCAGGGTGAATAATCACAAACCTTTATGCTTTTGGAAGACAATACAAATCTTATCAGAGGGCACATGACCCTAAGTGATTTAATTTAACTCTTCAGGCACTCTTAAGAATTTAATATCATGCTTTATAAAACACGTAGATCATGACTAGCCCTGCGATTAAGAGTCTTAAAAGGGAACCTTTCGGCATTTGATCCTGTGTCTTGCTGAGCTTTCTAGATTTGAGTGGGGTTTCCAAAGTCCAAACATAGAATGTTATCATGCAGCATAACTATCTAAAGTTTTTTTTAAAAAGAAGTGTAAGGACACGTACATTATTTAATTAGAAGTATTTGAACTGGTAATTTAGCATACACATTTCTATAAAAATTAACCCTTTAATTTTAGAGTATTTGGTTGAATAGTCGGTACAACTGAAGTATTGAAGGTTTGGGGGAACGTATATGGTAGAAGGGCAAAGCAGAAATGGTAGAAAATACAAATTTTATAAAGTGCTAAACCAACACTACATGGAAATTTTAAAAGTAAGAGTTCTTCATAGAACTGGTAGCATTGCTTATATATCTTAGAAAAGGTGAACTCTGCTTTATAATTTTCAAGTTTTTAATATGATAATCTTCTGGAAATTATTTTGCATGTAAGTTCAGAGGTTTTTCCCCTTGTCTTGTCTACCACGTTTTGTTTTGGTTTTCTACATGAATTTTAACCCCACAGCATCACCTTTCTATGAGCAGTTGTACTGCTTCCAGGTACAATGAGGCCAGTTTTCGTTTAGCTGGCCTGTTTGTCCAGTAATTTTGTGACTGATTTTCTTTATGCATAGGTGAGGAAGAAGTCAGCCTACGGGATTTTAAAAGGATGTATTTAATCACACATACTGTTTGATGTACATTTGGGCGGGGGTGGGGCGGGGGCATGTGTGTGATGAAGCCAAGAAGAAGAGGTTCCTTGGGGCCCCGGCCCATGGGGTGAGTGGGAGGAGGACAGAGGGATTGCAGGCTCCACTGGGGTTAGGCCCTGGAGGATTCAGAGTGGATAATTACCTACCCTGTAGGGCTTGAGGAGGGATACATGTCTCTGCTTGCCTAAAAATCTCTCCCCTGCTGGCAGTCCATTGAAGTGTCACTCAGCTGGCCTACTTGCTCCCAATTCCCACTGTTAGAGGTTCTCTACAGACAAAGCAGGGACTGTTGTTGCCTATAGGCACCGTTCAGTGCCCCTTGAACGGAGAGGCTAGGGAAGAGGAGGGGCCTTTAGAGGTGGGCTGGCCTAACGTTCTGGTCAGCAGACACAGCACTCACTGCATCTCTCTCCAGGTGAGATAACTCCCTCACCTCCCTCCCTTCATCCCCCACCCATGCTGCATTTTAGGGCCATCACTGAAAATAAATGGAATCACTCTTTCATATGTGTTTGAGACTGCTGACATTTGATTTCCTTCCACTTTTTCACTCCTTTGGGTTGAACAAATATTATTAATTCCTCTGAATCTCTGGTTTTAGAACATTTCCTGTTCTGTACCTCTCCTCATTACATGCTTTGTTTTGGTTCAATAAGGGCTTGAGGTGTTTGAACCACTACAGCATAGGGCTGGTCTGTGGCATCCCTTATCCTGACCATTAGAGGTCTATTAATGTAGCTACAGGATTTGTAGTTTTAATCACCTCCTGACACCTGGGCTCAAAGTTAATTTTAGGCAACTAAAACTTCTGTCTTCCTCCAACATGTTGGTGTATGGACCCACCAACTTGTAAATTTTGGTGGGTCCAAACACCAACATACACCCTGTTCTCAATGTCACTTGGTGGGTCCATACACCAACATACACCCTTTTCTCAATCACCTCCTGACACCTCCTGACACCTGGGCTCAAAGTTAATTTTAGGCAACTAAAACTTCTGTCTTCATCCTTTATAAAGTCATCGATTAAGATGTGCGTAGAAGCAAGGCTGAGAACACTCACTGAGCCATTCATCAGTACTCTTTGGGTGTATTGGAAGGATCTTGTGTAGGCTTTGGGATCAGATAAGAATCCTGGTTTTGCTCTTGCTTGCTGTGTGACCTTGAGCAGGTAACTTCTCAAGGTGTTGATTTTCTCATATATAAAACGATGGACATCTTCTGCTTCACAGAGCAGTTTTCAGGGTTGGAGATCATGTATGTAAATCATCAAACACGGTGCCTGGCACATTGTTGTGGTAATGACGGTTAGTTCTCTCTCTTTTTTTCCCCTCTGTGTTTTGGAATCACAGAGATGAAGTTTCATTCCTCATCTGTGTCTTGAATTAATTAAATCACTGTCTTGCCCATCAGCTTCATGAGTCTCTCTTTAGGGTCGAGTGCTGCTGCTTTTGCACTGCTCCTCCCGTGCTGTTGTACGTTACATTTGAACTTCAAATAATGAAATAAGGCTGCTTTGGATGAGTAGTTGACCTTTTTCCTAGTCCTCTTTCATTACACTGGATTATTTTGTCAGTTGATAATGTAGAAGAATGCGGACATGGAAGAGGAGGCATAGTGAGTAAGGGTGAGGAGTGCGATAGGCGTCTTCAGATAGTTGAAGGACTGTTAGTGTGGAAGAGGAAGGAGGCTGATCGCAGAGGACAAAATCATACAGGTCCACAGCCCTTTACTCATAAATTTGGAGTTGAAAAATATCTGAAAATTGAGAGGTGTTTTTTTTTTTGTAAATTTGGTGGCAAAATCTGACCCTAATTAATGTGAAATGATTTGTAGTCTTTATTCCACTAAGCATGAGTATTCATATGCCTCACTGCAAGATTAAAAATGTGTCTGACTACTGCCTTGGACTCGACTGAGGGCAATGCATAATATACAGTATGTGTGCCACAATACTACTTTACTAAAAATCTGAAAAATTAAGTTATAAAATGTGTATGGTCTCAAGAATTTTGGATAAGAGATCGTGGACCTATACCAATGAGTAAGTAGAAGTCTTAGAAAGACAACCAGCTTAGTTTAAGGAAGACTTTCTCACATACTTCACAATAAAGGGGGATTATTTTCCAACGTGATGACATCTCAAACACTGAGATCATTCATGGTGGGGGTGGGGAGGTGCTACGCAGCTATACCTTAAGATTGTTGTCAAAGGAGTTTAATGAGAAGACTGGACCTCTAGAGCAGGCCTTTTTGGTACCATGGACCAGTTCTCCTACGTGAATTTAATGCCTGATGATGTGAGGTGGAGCTGAGGTGGTGATGTTAGCTCTGGGGAGTGGCTGCAAATACAGATGAAGCTTCCCTGCCTGCCACGCACCACCTGCTGTGCAGCCTGGTTCCTAACAGGCCACGGACCAAGATTAGTCCTAGGTGGATGAGCTCCAACAACTGTCTCTGGGCGAATGAGCCCATAGCCCCAGCCCATTCTGTTAATTAGGGCATAAACTAAACATGAGGTGCTGTGCCAGAGAGTGCAGGCATCTAGTGACAGGAAGCTTTTAATTGCTTTACGTTGATTACTTACAACTCACGATTATGTAGAATGCTAGAGTCAATGTAACGTTTAAATTCTTATATGATAAATTTCTGTTTCTTGAGGTTGAACTAGTCCCCAGGTACTCAGTGTGGTCCTTGGATCAGCAGCATCAGCATCACCTGGGAACTTGGAAATGCAAATTTCTATCCTCATCCCAGGTCTACTGAGAACTCTGTAGGTGAGGTCCAGAAACCTATGTTTAATGAAGCCTTTGAAGTAATCCTGATGCATGCTAATGCAGTAATCATTATTGAGTACTTTTCATCAAGAAAACACCTAGAGGGGCCCATGATGCCTGCCCTCTAGGCCTCAAAGCATATTTGAGAGATAGGCCCAAGTGCTGTATCCCAAGGTGCTATTTCAGAAAAGGAGATAACTGAAACTCAAAATACAGTAGGAAAATAGGGGAGGAGTAAAGGGATTCTAACTGGGACCATGAGAAAGCCTCATTGAGAAGCTTTAAGACATGGGCAGGACTTCATGGGTACAGAATGGGATAGCATTTCTGGCTCAGGGGAAAGGACAGTTAACCTCCCCACTGGGGACTCAGTTGCCTCTAGAATGTTAGTGGTATGTAGTACTAACAAAGGAGAACTAAGACAATACTGCCATCTCGCCTACCGGAGTATGTATTTCCCTACTTTGGATAGGAAATCAATTCTCTTCGGACCCAAATGCTTTACCTTACGTATCCTTGTTGAATTTCACCTTCTTGAGTAGGCGCACAGTCTAGTACTGAAATATTCTGGGTTCTTGAATCTGTCACCCCGTTGCCTAATTAGATCCTTATCCAAGTCATCAGTAAAAACTTTGAACTTGCCTTTGAAATTTCTCTCCTATTTGACACCATTTCAGTGCACTTGCCGAACTAGAAAGATATAATCCTGATTGTGTGGTTTGTAAAAACAATCTCGTTGTTTTATTATCATGCCTTATACAACATACCCCTCAATTTTTGACTGGGAACTTTTTACATTTTAAGCTTTGTGTTATAAGATATGCTTTATACTGTATAAGCTGCACAAGAGCAGGATTTTGTCTGATTTGCAGCCTGTCAGAAATTTTAAAATGTTATTTACATTCCCAAAGGGCCTATGCCTCACAGAAGCATAACTGTGACGAGTAGCATATATCGGCTTGTGCCAGAACACCACCCAAAACAAGGGCTCGCAGGTTGGTCTTCAGTAACCTCCTCTTTAAACCACTTGGGTAATTTATGGAGATTGACTTTAGTGCTGTTGCTCGAGTTTACAGTGTTTCCGGATATCTTTCTTTTGACCAGAATTATGTCTAATGATATATGGAAGTGTGTTTTTGGAATGGCTTCTTGGCATAATTGTGTAGGCATTGCCTAGGTACTTTTGAGTGGCTTAAATTAGAAAAAAATATTTCTACATAGTACCACCCCTACCATGTAATAGTTTAATATTGTTTAAGACCAAAAAAAGATACGTTTACCTTACCAATTTTCTTTCTTCATTGGTTAGAGACAAGCTTACGTTACAGGAAGCAATTTGGGGAGGGTAAGGAAGGGAACGTGTTCTTTCTGCTTTGTAACAAATTAACTGGAAGTGCTTTTGATGAACTGTAAACAGTTAATAATATAATCATATGCAGATAACACAGCGTCATAGGACTGTCAAGTAACATAAGAGAGCATTTTTATGCCTTTAAGAATCTCATCAACATTATACAGGTAGATAGTTATCTGTTAAGCTCTTAATCACTTCATTTAGAGAATCATATAAGCAGTCTTAATAATTGGTTCTAGTCACCTGTGTTACAGGCTGTTCTTTTTTTAACCTAAATTCCAGCAGCTGCTGTAAAAATCCTTGTATGAAGGGAGAAATTTGAAAGACTATTTTAACTCATCTTCAAACTCAAAGGGAAGTGTATGAAGTACCATTATGCTGTATGTGATCATTGGGACTAGTGATGTTATGGAAGAAAAATGAAAAATGGGATCACTGTTGAATACCTTGGTGACTATTCACTCTGTAAATAGCATTGCTACCCATCACATGGCTTAAGAGGACCATGTTTCTTTCCTAAATAGATACCGTTTATAACTGGTACTTCAGACAGGCTAAGGAAATTGTTCAAAGAATACGGAGTGTGATTCCTTGGGTTATATCCTTGTAAGTACCCACCCAATATTGACATCATACTTTTGTGCCTAGGATTTGCAACTAGCTTTTAGTAACATGAGATAAACTAAGTATATTTCTAACTTTACTGAACAGTTAGAATGCCAAGATATGACCCGAATTAATTGGGAATATTTTGTTATTGGATAGACTTAAGGAGAATGAGAACAACCATCTACAGTTTTATTGTTCGTTTTTTAAATGAGACACACGGAGCAGGGTTTTTGTCCTATATCTGGAATTTTCTCAGGAGTCAGAAAAGTGTTGTTTTACTTGGATTCTTCTCTCTCCTTCTGCCTCACCATTATTTATGAAGGACCATATTTTTGAGAACAAAGCATTCAAAATTCATGCAATCCATACATGGTTTGAGCTTCTAACTATCTCTTACAAAAAAAATTATAACTCTGAGGCTTAGAGAAACTATGATTCAGAGATATTTTTTCCTCCTAAAATTATAATTTTCTTTGGATTTCTGGTGCTCTTAGAATGCTAGAGGCAAAGTGAACATTCTGATTTACCACTAGTTCTTGGGAATGGGAAGGGTTTGTATTTTTCTCTTTCTATTGAGTTGGTTGACTGAACAATTTGGAACTGACCAGAGTTCCATACAATCGGAAACACTTTGAAGCGGCCGGAATCCTGCAAAGGTGTTCAAGGAAACTCGGTTTTCTGTATTCCTTTCTTCTTCCATTAGGAGCAGCAGGTTTGGTAATGTCAGGGATGGGAGAAGAATGGAACAGAGGTGTCCCGATTCAGCCTTGAGGGGGTCGGAGAAGAGGGAGTGGTGAAGGTAGCGACCCGTGTACACCCTCCCGGGCTTCACCTGGCCCCCTGGCCTTATCTTCCGAAGTGAAGATGTTGCCTATGATTTAATAGTTTGGGAAGCGCTCGTTGATTTTATCTGTGATAATATTTATTTGATTGTTACCAACAACCATTTGCGATAGGCATTTTTATGTTTCGTTTTTGTTTTTGTTTTTACTTTTAATCACCATTCAAGCGACAGCAAAGGAAACAAAATGAATTAATTAATATACAGCCTTACCACCCTGACAACTATTTATTATTCATCATCTTTTCTAGACCTTGCCCATGTACAAATCTATTTTTAACATTTTAAACATGTACATAGTGGGAAAATTCCAGATACAGGACAAAAACTCTGCTGCAGGTGTTTCGATGGTGGTTCTCCTCCTTTTCCCACCATCTTCCCCCTGTGTAATCCTGTTTAGATGTTTATATCCTTTTAATAAGTGTAAGTTCTGTATCTTAACCATATATTTACTTTCTATTCAAATGAACATATTTTGCAGCTTAGGAAAGGACTCCTTTAGAATCAGCTCTAAAATAAGTAATGACTTTCCAAACGGAAAAAGAATCTTCAATTCTACTTTCAGTCAATCAGTTTATCCTTTAAAAAAAAAAAAATCTTATTTTTTTCCTTGAGAATTTTAATCTCATCTTGCTTTTAATGACAACTAAACAATTAGCTTACATTGTAAACATTGAAGTTTAAGAACTCTTGTTCCAGTTCTGTCGATTTTTTGTTGTTTTTCTTGAACCCCTAACTTGTCTTTGGAGGGCAAGACTGAAGGTTCTTGTGAAGGTCTTGACTGCTGGACTCTGCCTTGCTTAGTGAAAGTTCCTTCGTGGGAACTCCACAAACAGGTGAATACTCTCACTTGTATAATAGGGTTTGCATGTATATTTATTTTTGAGAGTTCTGTTCCCTTCTGAGAATGGTATAGACTTCATTTGCTGTTTTTCCCCAGCAGTCATACATTGTGAGAACATACTCTGCATGTGTCGCATTAGCAAACCTCCAACAGTTGCAGAGTTAAAGAAATAGGGCTTGTGAAATTGAAATGAAGATTCAGGGCCGTGGTAGAAAGCTCCAGAAAAATGGACACAGGGATAGTCACTCTGTCCTTGACCTAGTTCTCTTTGCCTGGCCCAAAACACATGAAGCTTTAAATTCCTGTTCCCCATAGTCCAGCCTTTACTGTTGTATAAGTTATACTCTCTACATCCTTAAGTTTTCTGTGCTTTCCATCTTCCTACCATGTACATTCTTAAAATCTCTGGTCTTACAGTGGCAAGAGTGCTAAAATGTACTTTCTGCCTAACTAAGCGAGATGTGGCTACAGCATGCTTGGCTCAAGGAAGTGTGATGGCTCAAAGAAGTGTAGTGTGCTATAAAACCAGTTCCAGAAATGACCTGTAGTTTCTTTGAGGTAGTTTGACAGATGGTTTTCAAATACATGAAGAGAGAGAACATAAATTTATGACAACACAGTAGTAATTATAGATTCTTTCTTACCATCAGTGGACCCCTGGGCTTGCTTCTTTCTAGTCTGCATGCCTTCCAGCTTTTTCTAGCCTCTCCCTGGAGGTTCACCTGAGACCCAGACTCAGTGATTTGCATAACAGTCTTCAGGTGGTCAGCATTTCCGCGGGTACACAACTTTATAAATGAGATAAGTAATTTTTAGATACCTTTCACACTTTTAATAGTCCCCCCAACTTAGAGGGCTTTGAAATAATATCAGGAGTCCTCCCGAAGCATTAACCCAAGAATTGACTGTCAGACGGGAGGTCTCAAGTGCAGTCTCGCCGCCCCCCGCTCCACCGCCCCGCCCCACCACCACCAAGTGTCAGTGTGCTGTTGTAGCCTCTGGGCCTTTGCCTGTGCTGCTCTTGCCACCATAATGCTCCCCCTACATGGCAAACCTCTGCTCAGCCACTGGACCCAGCTCACATGTCAGCTCTCCTGCGAAGCCCTTTTTGGGCTCTAGTTGGTCTTAATTACTTCTGTAGTATTTTATTTATGCCTCACTTAGAGCATTTTTCACATTTTATTGAAAGTTATTAAAATTTACATCTCATCCTCCTCATTAGACTGTGCACAGATTCTTCAGGACAGGGACCACCTTTATCTCATTAGTTCCTAAAGTAGAGGCACATTTACCCAAATCAACAAATAATAAAGGAGCAGCACTTTCACCTCATTTTTTAAAAAAGATAAAAAGTCAGGAGATGATTATGTTGAGAAACTATTAAATTGCAGTCGTGACTAATTGTTCCAGTTGTGATTATCCTAACTCTGATCCTTTTACCCACTTTTCCTTTGTTTCTGTCACACCTCTGTGTACACACCAAAAGGCACGGGAAGGTCAAATTCACACTAATCAGTTTAAGTCCTGGTAAGGGACTTAGAAGAAAATTTTTGATTAGGTAAGTTGACATAATTGACTAAAATAACTCCTGAACACTTACTAAAAATACCCATGATATCTGTTTTTCATTATTGTCGAAAATCTAGAATTGACTTCTTATATGCATGTGTTTATAAAACTTTTTGCAATTTAAGAAACTTAAAATTGGTGCTTTAAGTCCTTAGTAGAAAATGAACATTTTAGAACATAATTAAAACCAGTGGACTCTGTAATAGGACCATATCCTGAAACAAACAACAACAAAAAGCTACCCCAGTCCAGTAATAATGGCTGAATTATATTGAATTGATAAGTGCAATGCATGCTAGTGACCTCAGTGCATTAGTCCAGAGAAAAATAATTGCTAGTCTATAAATGGGAAAATATGTTGGTGTGTGAGAATTTTAATTTAGGAGGAGCTAAATTCTGTGCGATTAGCCTTTTAGCAGAGAATTCGTTTCAGATTTAGCAATGGGAAAAATAACGTTTCCCACAGCTTGGTACCATTAATGCTACATTAAAATATATAAAACACATCTGGTGATACCTGAAAAGGAGTGTTATTAGGAAACCTAAATGTTAGGTTTCCTAATAACCTAAGTCATAGGTCCAAATTGGAATCTGGACAGACTGCTTGCTGATAAAAGAATGTGGAAACCCAAAAAGGCTCTGAAATCTGAAAGTGTTTTCATAACTTACTTGGTAGCCAAAGCTGACCAAAATTGATGTGAGACTTTTTATAGCCTTCATCTACTCCACTTAGTGTGACTGTTAAGATCTGCTGAAGAAATGTTTATGTATTTGATTAAGGGGTGCTGCCCCAGATCCTGTTAGGGGGTACATATTACATAGCATACATCCTGTATTACTTTTCATACATAATGAAAATCCTGAAAATTGGAAAACATTTGGCCCTACTGATGTCATATAACACATGCATTGTAGAGCAGAACCTTAGTTATGTCATGTAAATTAGAGTAACAATACCACGCTATTTTGCTAAGAGAAAAGTTTTCGAGGTCAGACAAATCTGGGTTTGAACCAGCCTTTGCCTCTTATTATGAAACCAGACACAGTTTTCTACTCTGAAAGGATAATTCTTAGTTTATAGGGTTATTTGTTTTGCAAGTTTCTAAAACACAGTATTTGATAGGTGATAAGTCAAGATACTCCATAAATTGTAGTTTTGGTAATTAATTTTAGATTTAAAACTGACAATTGATGTGGTCTTCTAATTCTGACATCATAGTAGATGATATACTCTAACCAACTCTTCTGCTGAAATAAGCTAAAATTATGGAGATATATTTTACTTGTACACATATATACACAAATATGTGCACATTCATAATATAGACACACAAACATGCACACAGATATACAATCTAAAAATATTTTTTTCCAAATTATACATTTTGAATGCATCAATGAGCTGATAGAAAGTACGGGATACTCAGAAGCCAGTAAACAATAAAAATGGAAACTCAGTGATGTAAATGGCCACAGAACCTGGCTTTTGTTGAATGTAGTGAATCAAGCTTCAGTTTACATCTTACAGGGTGCATGGGACAAAGAGTAGAGTCTAATAGGAGAAAGACCCCAACCCCACCAGAAAGCTGGATCTCAAAGGCTGTATCTTCAGTATAAAGGTGAATGAAAAATAAAGCCACCTTCCCAGGAAAATGCAAGGAAAATTTCTTGCCTCAAATATTGGCGTTGACCTAGAAGAGGAAAAACACTCCCCTGAGAACTGTAAGCATAGCTTTCTTTCATTCAGGTTTTCAACCCCAGTTCACATTATGCTGGTGGTCTGAAAGACCTCAACCGAGAATTTTCTTTAAAAGAGTCCTAGTTTGGTAATGCTTCCCAGCACATGGCAGAAGCAAAGACGGATCCCTTTGGAAGTACTTACCTTCAATATAGGCCTCAAAGAATTTCCATAGATAAACTTACAAGAAGTGAGTACTTGTAATAAAGCAAAAAGAAAGAAAATCACACAAGGAAACATTGCCCGTGAGCTGTAGTCAACAGATTCAGTAGAGTCAGATACCCAAGTCTTTAAATAATTGTTGCCATGTATTATCCAACGTATTTCCTGTGTGTGGCTCTTGAGTACTTAATTAGTACACCTGAGAAATTGAATTTTTAACTTAATTTAAATTTAATTAGCCATGTAGCTAGTGACTACTGTATTGGACAATAGAGTTTTAACAAATGGAATTATTGCACATTTAGTTTAATATGTTTAAGAAATAGAAAAGGGAATTGAAAAATTTGAGCAATCATCAAGAGCCTATATAAAAACAATGACACAGGTTTCAAAAAGAATCAACAGAATTTCTAGAAAGAAATAGAATATTTTAAGTTATAAACGAAATGGCTAAGTTTAACAGCAGATTAGACTTAATCTAATCTGCTGGGGATGGCGGGGGCGGGGAGGGATTGATGATATGGAAGAAAGATCTGAATACGTATGGAGAGAACAAAATAAAGGGAAATTATTTAAGTTAAAGTATAAAAAAAGATACTGCATGCAAAGACCAATCCAGAAAAAGCTGATGGAACTATGATAATGTCAGATAAAGGAAAATATTATTCTAAACTGCTGTGCTTATAGTAATATAGCTTCAAAATCTATAAAGGAAGAATTGAGAGAACCACAGGAAATATAGTCAAATCTCCCTTTTAGTAAGGGACTTCAACATACCTTAGTAACTTATAAATAACCAGATACTCTCCCTCTCCACAACAAAATAAGCTATAAAATATTCAAACAATACAGATTAACAGTCTTGCTCAAATGGATTATGTAGATTGTTGTATCTAACACTCCAAGATGTAAAATACTGGGCCAGAAATCAACTGTTACCAAACTTCAATGGATTAGTTATCATATGACTATTCTCTGGTCACAAAGCCATTGATTTAGAAAACACCTATCTTTCATCAGTAAGGAAAACTCTTCTAAATGCTTCAAAGGTCAAAGAAAATATTTAGGACTAAATAGTAATAAAAAATTACATTTTAAAACCACTCAGGTGCAGCCAAAGGATACTTAGAGGCAGGTGTATAGCCTGAAATGTTAATAATAGCAAACAAGATAGATTAAAGGTGCAGTAAATATGTTATGGATCAAAGAGAATGAGACATAAAAAATGATTGTAGCACAGTGCAGGCACGGGGCTACCCTCCTTTGCTGCTAGCAGTCATCACCTTCTATATTTTGGAGGAGCATTCATAATTTGTTAGAAGTCAGTCTTTCAGGATCTTGCCAGAAAATGTTATCCAGGTTATTGGGAACAGCTAGTCCAGAGAGTAAGCAAAGAGAAGTGGTTACTATGTAATGCCCAAGTGCTAGGGCATGCCTGGCTTGTGCTTTCATATCTCTATTCACCCAGGAGAAAAATAAATAAGCTCCTTTAGTTGAATGGGTAAGTATCAGCAGGTTGGGTTTAGTAAATCCATTCTCAGAGTGTAATTTCTGAACCCCTGAATCCCTGAGACCCTTTTAGGAGGGTCCATAAGATCAAAACTGTTTTCATGATAATATTAAGTCATTTGGGGGGCCATTTTCACTGCGTCGACATTTGCATTACTGGTATGAAAGCAGTGGTGAGTAAAACTGTTGGGAACAGCGCAAATCAAGGTGGTGGAACCAACTATACCGATAGTCATCATATTCTTTACTGCCATGCACTGGGTTAAAACATGCTAGTTAATTGATAAAGTTACTTATAACTTTATAACTCTAATAAAAGTTATTAATTTTATTAAACCTAGGCCCTTGAGTGCATGTCTTTTTTCTTGTGATAAAATGAGAAGTACACGTAAGGTACTTTTGCTGTGTAGCGAAATGCCATGGCTGTCTCAAGGAAAACACCTGTGGGACATCTTTCAAATGCTTAGTACTTGTTACAAAATCTTTCATAGGTGGAAGATTCCATTCAATGTGTAAGGCAGACTAACGGATTTTAATATAACAGAGTAGGAAAAGTTCACTGGTATGCTTTCAAATTCCATATTGCTGCTAACCTTTAAGAAACCATCACTTGTCAGCATAATATCAAAGAATATTCATAATTAACCTAAAAAGGCTATTAAAATCATTCTTTTCCAGCTACATATCTGTATGAAGCCAAATTTTCTACATATTCTTCAACCAAAACAACGATATCACCTCAAATTTTATGCAGAAGCAGATATGAGAATGCAGCTGTTTTCCATTAAGCCAGATGTTAAAGGGATTTTCAGAAATGTAAAACAGTGCCACTTATTTTCCATAAAAATGTTATTTATGTTCACATATAATGACTGTATTACCGTTTTTATAAACTATAAATAAATACTTTCAAATACTCTCAGTTTTAGTTTCTAAAAACCCACATAAACAAAAGCTCTTTGGGGTCCTCAATAATTTTTAGGAGTAAAGGGATTCTGAAACCAAAAAGTTTGAGAACCACTTGATTAGTAAGTCAGACTTTTAGGCTCTTTCATAAGAAAGACTTGAGGGTGCCAAATGTACAAATACATACGTGTGTGTGTGTTGTTTTTCTTTTAGTTCTTTTTTGTCTGTTGGGTTAATTTTTTTTTTTTTTTTTTGTAATGAAGGCTATTGGTGATAAACCACTCTGTCCAACATAATTCCAAACAGGCCACATTGGCAAAGACCTAAGACCTAATTTTTTTGCATTACAATGGGATTTTTTTAAGTGTGGGTAGTTCTCACTGTCATTTTGTACATGACTGTGATGTTCTTAAATGATGTATTGAGCACCATAAATCTGAACCCTATTATGTATTTAAAGGAGACTCAGAATTTCATGAGTAAAAATTGATAAGAATGGGTCATGTCCTTAGCTTTTACTTAATTAAAACAAAGCTTTAGTGTGTGCATTCAAAGGAGATCAAGAATAAAATAGAATCTATTCTAAATGAAAGGAAAAAAAGAAAATTTCCCCATTTTAACAGAAAACAAAGGCAAGTGATTTAGAAACCCAAAGGCTTGCTTTTCTACTCAGTATGTGATTTTCGGTAACGTGGTGTTCGAGCTTTCATCCTGAATGTGGGAGTCAGCCTTCACCTCTACAGACAGAGAGGGCTGCGATCACAATTTTTCCTCTTGGCCTTTAGACCTCAAAATTCCACAAGTACACTATTAAGTAGCTATGGGAGCAAGAAAGAAAAATCATCTTACCATATCTCCATATAATATTCCAGAAAGTGGGGAAAAAAAAAAAAGAATTAAGACTGGGAAGCCCACCTTTCTGCGTAATTTGAATCTATAATTTACATAGCTGACTTACTGAGAAGGCAGAGAAATTGAATAAAATCCTCGTTTGAAAATTTCATTTTTTATGTTTCTTTGATATAAGTTACTTGAACGTATTTGATTACAAACCACATGACGTGAGATACTACTCCCTCACAATGAGGCATAGCTGTCGTATACACACAAAAATACGTGTTTGAAAAAAAAGACAGTTTTTGTTTCAATCAAAAAGAACCTCAGGAACAGATTTGACCATAACAACAAATTATGTAAAACAAAACCCAGAGAACAGGTCGGGGGATGTTGTGTTGTACTGTCTCATTAAAGAAAATGAGTCAAGATTGATCTAATTAACTTTCACAGATTCAGCACATTTTCCCACCAACCCAGACAGCAGTGGCCATCTCCTACTACAGATGTTTGTTTAAATTGCTCACGTGAGTCATTCTGAGAAGAGACTCTGCCCTTAAGAAAATAAGTAAACTATTTGCAAAAGTTGTCTCCTACCTGATAATCATCTAAGAGAAGCATTATAATTATGTACTTGGGACTTGAGAGAGCCCCTGGCCTGAAGCCTTTCCAAACCTAAAGTGGCCTCACCGAGAAATTTAGGAGTGTCCTCATTTGTCATTCATTGGAGGCACAGTGTTTTAGCAAGTCTGTCACCTTCCTGCCAGTTCAGCTATGGTATAGCATTGCAGTTGGCAGTTCACATTTAGCCTACACTTGACACTCACGCCATTATCAAAACCATTATCGTATGAAATATGTGGATGTTGACTACCAGCAAATTGACCTGTTGAGTATTTTTATGTTACTTTTTAGCAAATAGCTGAAATGTAGATTTGTAAAAAGATAACTAGAGAGATGAAAGCATGAATTCTTTGCCACCTTCTAAATTGGCAACAAGTACTAACAAGCTCATCTTTTAAAAAATCAATGTAATGGAAATAAAAATAATTATTCACTTTTACAATATGATTGGAAGGAGCCTAGTTCTCCATCATACAGTTCTGGACCTGATTCCTGCCTCTCCTGCTTTTTAGCTGTGGGATCTTAAGGCGCAACTCATTTTGTCTTTCTCAGCCTCATTTCAAAATGGGGATAAGTACAACAATCTCACAGGGTTGTCATTGGGGTTAGACATTTGTGTAGCACAGTACTTGGTGCACAGTAAACACTCCAACTGGTAGTAATAGTAATTGTGATGTTATTGTTGCTATAATTAAGTTGTATTTCACAAGTCCTAATTAAGTCCTGTTATCCTCCTGAGCCCTGGTTCTCTTATCTCTAAAATGGGGAGTTGGTAGGTGAGCTCTAAGATTCTTCCAGCTGGACCTTCTGAGTGCGGTCAGGAGGTTGGCGCGCTGCCCAGTGGAGGGTCCTTCAGGCGCCCGGCTCCCCGCCCCCTTCTTCCTTTCCTCCGTCTGCAGCAGCCTGGCCAGTTAGCGCCTGGCGGGAGGTCGCTAGATCAAAGCCCTGGGAAAGGCTTTGCTGTGAAGCTTAGCTGGCTGCAGTAGCTGTCCTTCCTGAATCTAGTACTAAAGAAGCTCTAGGACCTAAATGGAGAGACTTTTTTCCAGAAGCCACTTTCTGAGCACTGGGGCTCTGCTGAGCTGAGGAGAAACTTAAGGGAGAATACCAGTTTGGGACGGCAGGGGTGGTGGAGGTAGGGGCTGGTCGCCATCAGAAGCTTTCATTGTTATCCTTTTGTTTTCTTTTGGGAATGTAAAAGTTGAGGATAGTGAGGTGTGGAGGTCAAGTCTTGTTATAAAGATGCTAACAAGTGGTGAATTAAATTACAGTATAGTCTAACAGTGCAACCATTAAAAATGAGTCATTAGACATAATCAATGAGGGAAGGTATTCACAACGCATTTGTCTTCTGGTTAGAAGACAAAACAACATCACAGATTTAAAAAAAAAATAAGTGTCTGTGTGTAAAACTATAAACAATGAGAGAAGGTATTCACAACGCATTTAGTAAAAAACCAGAAGACAAAACAACATCACAGATTTTTTTTTTAAAAAAAATAAGTGTCTGTGTGTAAAACTATAATAGAGAAAAAAAATTGGAAAGAAAATTATCTCTATCAAAGTCTTCCAAGCAGTATCGGATAATTTTTGTTTAATTTTTTATTTGTATTTTCTAAATGTTTTACATGAGTTTAAGAATTCTAATATAGAAAAACAAAGCTGACTTTTTTGCTTTAAAGAAAGAAACCAAATTGTCTTTCATATGAAAAGGTTAACCTTTTCAGAGAAAAGAGGATGTATGAATGTGAATTGTGTGCAGTGGTGCCTCATAGTGACTGCACCCTGCGTTCACATGCTGCCACCCTCAGAAGCTCGTGGGCTTGAAGCTGTGGAATATAACCAGTTCCTTTATTTGTGAAACTTATACAGTGCTTACCTTATACGCAGCACTGTTCTCGGCACTCTAGATCTATTAACTTCATGAAGTAGATCCTATTAGCCTTACTTCGTGGGAAAACAGGGGAGGTTAACACACCCCGTGAAAAACAGAGCTAAAACTCAAACCCAGAATTCATGCTTCAACCGCACACTGTCCAAGGCTGCCATGAGCTCAGACTCTATGACAGCAATCCTGGCAAGCCATTTTCAGGGTGGAGTTTATGCGCGCAGCCGTGGCAAGGTGCTGTGGGTACATTCAGTTAGGAATGGGTACAAAGGGTTCTTTGGACCCTTTTCTCTGACTTGCCGATTCTCTGTCCTGTCAGCTGAGTCCAGCCCACGTCCCCCTGCCCTCAGGTCTCAGTTATAATCCCATAACAACCGTGGTTATCAGGTTCTACTAATTTTACCTGAGAGTCAAAATCTTACCTGGGTGTGAGCATAACCATGAGTCTGTAGCATCACTCGAAATTGAAACCACCATTTCTTTTCCTTTTGTCATAGTCTGTGGCTTCACTTCTCCTTGCAAAAACATCTTTTCCATAACTGCTTCACAGCAGAGGGAGGAAAGCAAGGTAAAGAGGGAAGGGCACCCCTGGCCTAGGGGCTTCAGATTGGAGGTGTCCCGAAGCCATCTGTGTGTGTGATAGGCAGACCTTTTAACCTCCCTGGGCCTCGGTTCCCTCACTGGAAAAAAGCAAGGACAGATTTAAATGAACTTCAAGGTCTCTCACTGCTCTGATGCTTTGAAAAGCTTCAGTGCAATCTTTCAACATTTTCCATTACAGGTTGTTTTTTCTAGTATATTTCAGAGGCAGAGAGAAGTTAGAGTATTACCATATATTTGTAAAACAGCCACTAAACTCTTTTTTTTTTCCTCTCTCTGTTTAACCTCTTCCAGTCTGATAATTACATCAGCTGCGTCCTGTTGTTCTAATAGCAGTTATTAAATGAGTAACTCTACTGTGGTATCAGTTACTAATTCACTTTCTATGGAGAACTCAGAGTTACCAGTCTTGGGTTATTAGCAAAACTTTCTAGAAAGATCATAATGTCTTCAAAGCAAACCGCTTTAAAATAACATTTAAATAGAAATTTTCTCAACGTTATAGCAGAGGAGTGACACGGGCTCACCATAGCCACTGAGAGAGGAGATAGCTCCCTAATATCAAACCAAATTATATCTGACTGACTTCATCAGGTCCTTGGACTGTTTCTGCTTAACTCCTGTTCTCACCCTCAGGTTGATACATGTTAAGCTGTGCCTATTAGCTGATTTATTTGGACAACCCATTTTCAGTAAATAAAGTTGAGTATTTGTGTGGCCAGTAGAGACTTTCTGTCTCCAACAGAAGAGTATACCGGTTATGCCAGTGCATGCATATGCGTATATATGTGTCTGTGTAAAGGGAAGGGGACCTTTAGTTGAAGCTAATAATCTAAAATGAATAATAAAAAAGTTGGTTTAAATTTAGCCTCTTGAACTTGAACTTGTCCATGACAGGCCGGTGAACATAGTTCAAATGCCAGTCTCCCCTGTCCTTTTCTCCCTAGGCAGGCAGCTCCTGCTCACCCTCACCACTGCCAGGATGGCTGCCTGGAGTGACGCCCTTCTAGAAGACCGAGGGGCGGTGGGTTCCCACGTTTCTATTCACCAAGAAGGTGGCCGTTCATTTCGGATGTGAACGGTTGTTCTGTGACATTGCAGATCTGCTTCAGTTTGATGTAATTTAATAGTGACAAGTTATGTCACATGTGACGTGTGCCTCTTGACAGTGGCCTGACTTCCCGCTTTAAACCCTTTTCCAGTTTTCTTTGTCCTTTGCTCCTGTCTCAGTTAATGGTGCTTGTCCGCTCATAAGCACCACAGTTGTCTCCATACTTCCTAGAGAACACTTGTTTTTATATCACTTTGGTCTGTTTACCCAAACTGCCTAACTTTTCACCTTTGTGCCTTTGCTGTTGTCCTCATTATCACCTTTCCCCTTAAACACGGGACCCTTGGGGTGGTAGCAGTGATGAAAGCCTTCTTTCTGCAATAACCACTTTCTGGAAGGGCCCCCTTGGTATTTTTTACCATCCCACTTTGTTGACAGCAATGGTGGTGGTGATGACATACGACTTGTATGGCCCTTTGCATACAAAGTACTTTTTTCCTCTGTCATTTAGGCAAGCTTGATATTCCTTCCTGGTTTGTTCTTATACATTCCTTTATTTGACTCTGACAATATTGTTTAGGTTAGTTTGCTTACCAAATAGGTTAACTGTAAAGGAGAGAGAAAAATCTCTGAAGGGCAAGTTTTATGTTTATTGTTTTGCTTGAATGCATAATACGCTAGGCTGTTACAGTCAGAGTTTGAAAGCTTGTTGTGACTACTGAGCTAAATAAGCTGAATTTCTACAATGAAAAAAAATGATTTTTAATAACTTCATAAAACAGGTAAAAAAAATTTCTGAGTTATCGAAACTTCCTGAAGTTTCCCTAACATTCTTCCCTTTTAAAACAAAAAAAGAAAAAGAAAAATCCAGATTGTTTCAAACTTGTTCATTGCCTTTCTTTCATTCTTTGTCTTCACATAGTGGTTTTTAATGAGTTTAATGTACAGAGCTAAATCTTCTAAAAGTAGAACAAACCAACTTTCAGCTTGAATCTGTCTTGTCCTTTATTCAGAATGCTTATTGCAAGCAGTAGGGACAGGGAGTGGATACATGGCAGAAATAGCCATATACTGCTTCGTCTTCCCTGCCCCGCTTCTTTCCCAGTGCACACACCTGCGACTTATTCGTGGCCCCAGCCTCCCAGCTGGGTATTACTGTTTTGCATTTGCCCTCCCTCCCATTCTAGAGTGCCAGGGAAATCCTGTTGAATTCTTTGAAGAGCAGATTTGTAGGTATCTTATGTTTTGATATTTTGACGGTACTAGGTGCAGACTTGCGTTTAAGGTGCTTGTGATCTGTGGCAAAAACAGGATGTTTTAGGTGAGCCCGACTGTACAGGCAGTAGGCTTGTGGCAGGGTGGGTGCTCCCTGCTTTGGTCCCCATTTCCCCCTCCATGCCCACAACAGTTTGATTTCTTTGTGTGCAGGTTAATCTAAGGGGCATAGGTTGGCCAGGATGATTTCCTGGCAGAAGTGGAAAGGGGAGCATTCCTCGGAGGGTGAAGAAATAAAGCGCAGTGATATGTCTGGCTCTTTATTGGAAAATAACCTCCTTTGTTGTTTTTTTATTCAATATCAACAGCACAAGTTCAGTCTCAGAGACACTTAGAATCATCGCATTAGCAACCTTCTGTGCATCAGACAAATGGTTGTATCACCAAGGACAGAGTGAAGCTATTAAGTTGTAGAGATCGGAAATGCCCATACAGTATGATGCTTGTGAGAAATTCTGACGTCAGAGAAATGAGAATAAAATAATGAAGTATGTTAATTTTAGAAAGTGAAAACATGCTCTATAAGGAAATGATTGTAGTACTTAGTGACCCCTGTTGCTGTACTCAAAATAGCAGACAGAAAAATTTGACAATTAAGCATTGTTTGGAGGATGCTAATTTTCTACCTGGAACTCTGTTCAGTTAACACTGCCTGCCTTTCTCCCCCATCTCCTCTTCCCACTGGAGGCTCCTCACCCTCACTGCATAGAAACAGTGAGAGGGAAAAGCAGTTCGAATACAAATCCTCATTACTTTCCCTTTCACACCCCTCCCCCACTAGACTTTAAAAGTGATAATTGCTTGAAATACTGGGAGAAAGTAATTTGTATTGGTAAAGCTCTGATGAACTTCAAACAAATCTTCCTTCCGTAATGGTGACTTCTTTTTAATTATGGGGCTGGGCAAATGGGTATTTCCGTGGACCTGCTGTGGTTGCTCTCCCCCTCCCCAAGAACTTGGGACTCTATGGTGGAAAATCACTTGTCTGGATTTTTAAAAATCTGCGTGTAGAATGGGAGGTCATAGGGTAGAAGAACCTCAGGGAATGTTAGTATTTAGGACCCTGCATGTTCTGGCTTCTACATTAGAAAGGAGTAGTAATGTCTGATGCTTCCTGGCCACCAGTCTAAGTACTACACATACGTTTGTTTGTTTGTGTGTTTGTTTGTTTGTTTTAAAGGGGGCATGTTTATTTTTGTTTAACACTTACATAGTACTTAACCATATACCAGGCGCTGTTCCAAGTGGTTTGCAAATATTAATACGTGTACTCCTCATACAGTTCTTCAAGGATACTCCTGTCCTTGTTCCCATTTTCCAAAAAGGGAAACTGGAAATGGAGTGACTTGCCAGAGTCACCAAGCTGGTAAGTGGCAGAAGTGATATTCAAACCCAGGCAACCCAGGCAGCCCGGCTGCAGAGTTCGTGCCTAATCACCTTACCGTACTAGAAGACACTTTGTCTCTTCTTCGTTTGCAGAGGCGGTTCACAGCCTCCAGCAAGTGAATAGCATTTAGCTTTCCACTGTTAATCATTGAAACAAATTGAGCGTGGAGGAAGTGCTCAGGCTAAAACACTGAGGAGGAATAGTTGAAAGCCTTACAGGGAGTGGATTTCTCTTCTTTCCTCCAATTTAATTAGTTCTTCCACACAGGTGCTAGCTCAAATATGCCTAAAGGTTGCATGCCCCCAGCAGATAAGTAGCTTCTAGCAGATTTAACAAATTATCCTTTGTCTGCCAAGCGCCTTTGTTATCAAAACTACATCCCTAGGTAGAAATGTAAGTTTTTACACATCAAAGTTTGCCTGCTAATCTGGGGCCACAGGAGGGACCTATTGAATTTGATACTTGGTCTAGATCCAATCCTGTCTTCCTGGTTGCAGATAGAGAATGAAAAACACGTAAGTCAACTCTAATTATTAGTAAGATCTTCACTCCAGATCCTTTTAATGTAATTAGGAGGGTTAATAGTGGTAGGGGTGTGAGGGAGGAGAGAAACTTGCAGCTCAACAGGAAGGGCTTGTTTTCTTGTTTTGTTTGTTTGTTTGTTTTTTAAACCTAGTATTTAACTGTTAATTTAACTGTGAGTGTGTCTTATAAATAAGGAAACTGAGAAGGTAGTGATTTATATGGGGTTCATCTGGTGAGATGAAGTGGGACACCTTTCCAACCACTTATATTCCTCTTGACCATGTGGTTGCTCTTATTTTGATGGAAATTTCCCCAGTTCTAAGGCCATGAGGCATCTCCCATGTTTTAATATGATTAATTGTACACATTCAGAAGGAAAATACCAATTTTCATGCATGTCATTTCTTTAATTTGGATAGGAAAAACCAAGTCCAGTAAAACGTTACTGCTGCACCTCTCAGCCCCGTTAGGTTGCAAGGAGAAAGGGTGAGTCAAACCTGAAGAAGCCGAAAGTAAGAAAGGTGCTATGACAAACTGATCACAGATAAGATGACGATAAACTGAGACCTTTGCATTACCAGCACTATGTTATGGCTTATTACAAAACTTATAATCTCTTGCAAAGCACCTGAAGGTTGATGTGGAAAATCTGAGCCATTTAGAGAGGAAACCTCAAAGAGGAGCATACTGTTATGAAGCCACATGTCAAGGTCAAGGTCCCTTGCAGCTAGCTACACGCTTTCCAGAGCGAGTGAATTGATGGTTAGGTCTCATCGATACTTCCATCTCTCTCTCAAATTAAAGAGAAGATGAGTTTCGCTTCGTGGTTTTCTTAGTCTTAACCTGTCCCTGTCCAGGTGACCTGTCCCTTTGTAGCCAGCTTAGCACTGTGGATATCGGGCTTTGAATCATCAGAGTTGTGTTTTCTGAGGATATCCTGTCTCCCGTTATAAGAGCTTCATGTGGTAATTGTCCCTGCAAGTTATGTGTCTTTACTAGATTTTTGAGATCTTGTTCTTTCTCACATCAGTGACAGGGGCAGTGGCAGCGTGAGGGAGCAGAGTAGGAAAGGGTGAGGAGTGAAACTGGACTGTTGGACTCCACGATTGATAGTCAGAGGACATAACACCCGATTTGTTTTCTTTGACGAACCTAGAATGTCCTCTCCCTCCCTCTCTCTGTGTATGTGTGTGTACGTGTGAAGAAAATCAGCTACTTAACAGAAACGGGGGAAATTTTGAGAAAAACCTGAAAATTTACATGTGTGGCTGACTTCAGTGGCTCCCCAAAATAAAAGTCATGGTATTTCATATTATATGATTTATTTTATACAAGAAAGCTCAAGTAGCACTAAAATTTCCCCTTTTATATAAAATAAAACTTTTTTTTTTCATTGCAAGGCTAATGCGTAATATTCTTTGCAGAAATTTTGGAACATATAGAAAAATACAGAGTTAAAAATCACCTCTAGTCTTACAAGGTAACATTGTAGTTAATGATTTCAGTGCGCATGTTTCCAGTCTTTTTTTTTTTTTCTGTTTGTGTACATTACATGAAATTTTATTTTTCTCAAAACTAAGATTGATAACTCTGTGTGATCTTTTCCAAAAACCGTTTTCCTTCTCTGTCATGTTTGCCCACAGAGGTCACTGAGCTCAGTCCTTCCTCTTGGTGTCAGTTTGTACATTCACGCAGAAGAAAAATGATGGCGTTAATGAGGGGCAGACAGAGGGGACTGTTTAAAGGCTCAGTCAGCCTTTTCCCTAAGACCAACTGGCCTTTTGGTTTGACAAGGTGTAAGGTTGGGTTTTTAAATATTTTCCAGTCAGGCTCAAGTAACCAGCCCAGTGTTAGACGCTGGGTGACACACAATTCGTCTGGCCTGCTGTCTGTTTTCTACTTGTCCCTGTGTCATTACCCATTTTCATCCCGTGTACTTCCTCACTCAGAGGGTTTCCACTCTGGGAACTCAAAATAGTCAAAAGGCAATGTAAGTGTATGTAAACTGCCTTTCATAGTTGAGTGTTTTTTGATACTCATGCGATGTCACATTTTCTTATATATTTTTTAGCAACAGGACCAGGTTTAGGAAAAACAACTTCTATTAATGCAACTAATCTTCGAAACTCATCCACGATAGAGGTAGCAGTATGGAGCTATTTAATAGCTAGGGACCAGAAGTCAGGCCTTGGAGTCTGGAGCGGGTTTTACCTTTCAGCCTGGTGACTTCATGCAAGTCATTTTGTTAATTTTGTTGCATGAGATGACAACAAAAATACCCTCCTCAGTACATGCATGTGTGGCATTGTTGTGGCTTTGCTTCTGGTGAACACGGGAAACACAGCCCATTATCAGTCCTCATCTGCCTCCCTTCCGCATCCTCGTCCACAAAAAGGCAGCCTCACTCCTTCTCCGAGGCGTCTAGTTTGCAGGCCTGGCAGCCTCTTTCTCCTGGCCCTGCCCCTCACTACCACACCCATTCTGTCACCATAGCGGGCTCCTCGTCCTCTGCCTCCTCAGCAGCGCTCATGTGTGTGACATTCCCTCTGTCACTGCCGCGACTCCGGCTTGTTACCTGCTGCTGGACTTGCTCCTTTCCCAGATGGCCTAAGTTTGCTTTTGAACACTTCATATTATAGTTACTTGCATACATGTCTTACCTTCTTGAGCAGATACTAAGTTCCTAGAGAACAGAGATGAGATTTTACTTACCTTCGTCCCCTTTGCCTTGCTTCCTTGTTGGGCCCCACCTTAACATGGTAGACACCCAATTCAAAGTTGATCGAGTCAGATAGAAGTGAACTGCGTTGATTGAGTGGTTACCTCTCTCTCAGCCAGGTCTGAGCGTATTGGCTGAACTGGTAGTGGGTAGTGTCCTAGAGGGAGCACTGGATTTGGAGTGGGAAGATCTGGAACCTGATTGCAGACAACCAGCTGCATAATTTCCCTGGACGTCAACCTCTCACCAGCCGATGGAGGGTAGTCAGGCTCGTGAGCCCTCAGGCCCCTTTCAGTTCTCGAATTCCATTTTAATATAAACTGCTTTGCACCTGATCACTTTGAAGTGGCAGTTTTCCTCTTCTCAGAGGAGATAAAATGACTATTTGATCTCGAGCCCCTGCAGGAGTCATTTTGCACATACCTATGACGGAGAGGCTATTGAAAGCCCTGATCGAGACTTCACGTTGGAAGATATGGGATCGTTTCCATGGCTCTGTCTCGGGAATTTGGCCAGATCCTCTATAGAGGAATGAGGTAGAAGCCTTAAAAATTTCATTCACAACAATAAAAATCATGACTTGAAACATTATTGAAGTTAATTTGAAACAACTTGGGAAAATGAAGATATTCGAAGTGAAAAGTTTTTTGAATTCTAAGAGAGGGGCCTTTAAGTTTTTTATTCCAACGCTAGTAGTCTTCTTAAGGAGTGGATATTATGTTGAAGTGGATTCTTTGCACACTTCTAAGTCTTAAAAATTGCTGCATTTTTAAATATAGGAGAAAATATAAACCATAGTACTTAGCACTCCAGGTAAAAACGTATAGTTTCTAGGTTATTGATGACTATAAACCTGGCCTGGTGACTGGGCCAGCAGAATGACCTTGGAGCCCTTCAGTGCCTGCCTTGATTCAGAGTCTTCAAGGTGTGTTCCTCCCTTCAGCTTCTGTGGCACACACCCATCTGTCCACCTGGCAGCTGAGAGCAGGCTGAGAAGATAGTGCCAGTTCCTGTCATCATCCTCTGGCAGGTTGGAAAATAACCTGAAAAGGCAAATCTCCAGACCCCACTGTCAATTCACTGGAAGTGCCTCAAGAGAGTCAGACTGATGCCATTTATGGAACCACCTCAAAGAGAGCTCCTAGAAGGGGAGGGGCAAAGAACGGCTAATAATAGCCTTAGCGCCATCACTGTGAGATAGGCCCAGGAATTGTGCCTGTGTGGGAAGCTGGGAGGCTAGCTCCTAGACATGCCCTTAATATGATAATGTGGATGTCCTCCGTGTCCTTAAACACATACAGTATGTCATACTTTTGCTGTGGGCTGTGCTTTGATTATACGTAATCCCAAGTTTAGCCCTCTGAGGTGCCCTTGTTATCACCAATGTAAAATTACAAGGTTCAGGGATACAACACACACACATCATAAAATTTCACTTCAGTTTGTCTTACATATAAAGTAAGATGAGCCTTTATTCAGTCCAAATCAGCTCTTGTGCCTTTAGTTTATTTTTTTTTAAAAAATGAGATGGAATTCACATAGCATAAAATTCATTTAAATTGTACAGTTCGGTGGTTTTTCGTAGTCACTTAAGTTATGGAACTATCACTGCTGTCTAATTCTGGACCATTTCCATCACTCCAAAAAGGAACTTTTTGCCTCTTAGCAGTCAGTCCCCATTTCCCCTTCCCCTCGGCCTGATAACCACTCATCCACTTTCTGTCTATGGATTTGCCGATTCTGGGCGTGTCATATAAATGGAATCATACAAAATGTGACCTTTCATTTATTTCTGGTTTATTTGTAAAAAATGCAACATCTGCAGAGCGCATTAGAGCGAAGCTCAATAAAAAGAACTATATGCCTGTGCCCCAATTTGTTTATCCATTCATCAGCTGCTAGACATTTGGGTTGTTTCCACTTTTTGCCTATTATGAATAATGCCGCTGTGAACATTTGTGTATAAGTATTTTTGTGAACATATGCTTTCAGTTCTCTTGGGTATATACCTAAGAGTGGAATTACTAAGTCATATGATAATTCTGTTTAACTTTTTTTGAGGAACTGAAAAACTATTTCTTATCTATTTCTTTTAAATATTTGTAAATCTCTAAATATCACCTAATTTAAAAAGTTTAAAGAGAAATAGGGGTTAAACAAATCAACAATACTTGATTAGCGAAAACAACTAAATTAGTCATAAGCTGAGGAGGAAAATTTCAAGTTATGTTAAACAAAAGAAAATGTATTGTTTGCAATGATTTATGTTATCTTCAGATTTACAGATTAAAATTGGCTTAAATAGGGTTGGCGGAGAAAATGAATTCTCACAGATTTTTCAGTAGACATACATATTCAATCTCTGGTAAAATAAGCCTTAACTTTTTTCAATTATTAGCAACAGTCAAGAGCATTGAGAATTAGCTAGAAGAGTTGAGAGCCTGAAGAAATGGCCATTATTAATATAAACTGGAAAATTAAAGGGAAAGCGAAAAACAGAGCCATATAGATTGCTTAAAGTGATGATTCTTTGTTCTGTGGACAGGAATTTTCTAAATAGAATGATAGCTTAACATTCTTTCTAGACATTCAGTTCTTCAGTTTAGCTTGGGAATCACAGGCTTTGTGAATAATTTATTAATTGATTATACTGTTCATTAGCATGTTAAGTTGCTGTTGTATAACCATTTCTAAAACAAATACAAATGATGATAGCAATGCTCACACGTTAAGAAGAAGGGAAGGTTCTCGGTGATTACTTGTTTGGTTACACATTTACAGTTTGACAATTCTCACGCCTGCCTCTGAGGCCTCTGTGGCCTCTGTGGCCCGTCCCAGGTCAACTTTTGATACCAACTTAGTGAGAGAGGCCGTTGGCTACTGATAAGTGGAAAATGGGCTACACCATGGTTTGGCAAAAGAAAACAGGATTGAGTCCAGCTTCTTTTACTTATTATGTGATGTTGGGCTCTTCTGAGCATTCTTTTTCTTATCTGAAACATAGAGATATTAATAATACTTTCCTTACAGGGTGAGGGTGAGATCCAGACGAGATGAGGAACATGAAAACACGTTGTAAACTAATGTAAATTTGATCGTTTTGTTATAGTTGAGTTCTGGCTCCCCTGACCTCCCCCCACCCCCCAAGACATCAGCCCATCCTTGGGGTGGCTCATTCATGGCTAGAACATACTGCCAAAGCTGTATCCTCTTTGGAATAATGTCCTTAAAGGAGACCTGGAATCCGAACTTCTGAAATAAATTATTGTAGTTATGTAGGACCATACCTCTGTAATCAGGCGGTTCATAGAACTTACAAGTACTGAACATCAGCTCACTCTGCCAGCGGAGACTTTGGGCTGGCCTTTTTGTTTACTGCCACTAACTCTAGATGGCTGCCAACCCCCTGCCCTTCCGATGGGGCATCGCCACTTCCTTGGACACAGACGAGTCCAGTTAGGTTTGTCAGTGAAGATTAATGGTGGAGATTCTGGGTAGATTTGAGGTGCAGAGGTGCAGTGGTTCCTGTCTTTGCTGCAGAGCTGCAGAAAGGGAGAAACCTTTAGTGAAATTTTGGCATGATGACCCTACCTCATGGAGGTTCCATCCCTAGATCATAATTAGCATAACTTGACAGGTCCTTGCACTGGGAGAAATCGGGTTTAATGACAATTAAAATGCCCCTGATCTCTGTCTTTCATCTGTTCTCTAAGCTTTATTGATGTCCCTTCACATTAGCAATCCACACTGCCATCAGACCAGGGCCCACCATCAGCAGTGTGACACTGATTCATCTTCAATGTGGGTTTTTAAATGTTCAGGTAAATAAATCGTCTCTGATTATATGCAGTTCTTTCTTTTGCTTTCCTAACTTTCTTCTTCTGCAGCTGATATTAGAAGAGTCAGAACTAGAGAATATTAGAGCATTGGCATTCAAAGCATTAAGACCCTCGAGTCACTGGTGCTGGAAAGGGCCAGTGTATTGGAAATACTCTGGCCCACACTTCTGTTGTTTGCTGATGCCAGGAATCCACCAAGGAAGTTTAAAATCCAAGGAAGTTTAAAATCCACCAGGAAGTTTAAAATTTGTTGTGGATAACTTTCAAAAATAATTACATTAGGCATTTTATACTTTTTAAAAACTACATTAACTGTTTCTTTGAGAAGAGGGAAGCTAATGCCCGTGAATCTTCTTCACATCTCTTCTCATTGCTGTTCAGTGCAACTCCTCCTATCTAGTGACTCAGATCCAGTGCTGTTCAGACCCAGAGGAAAGGAACCAGGCTAAGCAATTAATCACGGAGGACCACGTGTTCTCCCAGTGTCAGCAGGACCCGGGGCATGGATCGGGTCATCCTAGATCACGTCGAATGATGATCTTTGAAATTTCTTATTCTGGAATGGTTTCAGACGAAGATTAAGCTTATATTCCTGTTGCTTGTCAGAAAAATAAGGAAAGAAGTTTGTTTCACTTTGTAATTTAGGAAGGGATTCAGTGTTTGCCAGTGGTGTGCTGATACATGTTTAACAACCAGCTTGGGGGAAAGAGACACTGACCTTTCACATTTGCCAATTTTCATGGTGTAGATAATCCTACCATAGCCAATTTCAAGCTACCAAGATAATATTAACAGGCTCTCAGTATTCCTGAAAATTTCATAATCAGCTCTGGAGAGCTAATATGAGCTGGCTTCAGTGCACTGCTGGAAATTAAGGTAGCCTAGGTTCTTGGGAAAGATTTATAGATGAGGCATTCATTATCTGCCTTGACGTCCTCAGCTTGTTTGCACCAAAAAGATGCAAAATAAAATTCAGGAAAAAAATTTCTATTCATAACAAACGGTACAAAACGGAGTTTATCTTTGATTTTATATTCTCAGAAGTATCCTTTTTCACTAGCAAGGACTAGATATTGTCATCTTTGCTGTTGTAATTTTCCGACTGGTTATAGAATGTTTTTCTTTTATAATATACATAGAATTGAATCTTTTAAAAGGTCTTTATATTTTTCTTCCTCTTTCTACCATTGAAACAGATATTCTCAAGGAAAACGTTTCTATTCTACTTTGACTTATTTGGGGGCTTTAAGATGAATCAAAATGCAAAATTACATAAAACCCAGTTTTTGTAATCTTTGTCATTTAAGTTTTCTGCCTTAATTTTCAAGTCATTTCAGGATTTTATTTTTAAATCCAAAACAAAAGGTTCTTTTTCCTTGACTCATATAAGTATGGCCTATGAACAGTGATGTCTGCAGCGTCATTTTCACTCAAGATAAGCTTTGGGTGTTTTTCAGACAGTGTGCTCTGATATGAGATGGAAAAGATGGTTACCCATCAAAAAATGAGTTAATCATTAATTTGTAATGAATCTGAGAATGTATATTAGGTGTTTTAAAAGTAATCTAGGCTGACTGACAAGTTAAAGAAGTTGCATAAACCACTGTACAACAAACCATTTATTCAAAATGCTCCCTCAAACCTATGAAAGATAGATGTCATTTAGTAGTTTTTTGTATACCATAATATGAAATGTTACAGTTTTTTACTGTAACTTGTTACGTAAATATATGATTTTAAACTTAACTAACTTGGGCCTCAGTATGGGATATCAAAATCCAGTGTTTGATTGCCAGGACCGCCACTAACGTTTTTGATTTTCAGTTTCCTTATCCATAAGTTTCCTTTTCCATAAAAGGAGCTTTTGTTAATAAATATGCCTACTTTTGTTCTTTTGTTTGTTTAAGTCAAATTGGAATACGGTAGAGAATCTCACCTGCAGATTTTCAAACTATAAAGCAGATATACCTGACAAATATAATGCGAGTCACCAATGCAAGCCATATATGCAATTTTAATATTTCTAGTAGCCACATCAAAGTAATTTAGCCAAGATATTATTTCAGTGAGTAATTAACATTAAATTTTTTTTGAGATATTTTGCCTTCTCTTGTTCACAGTAAGTGTTTGAAATCCAGTGTGCATTTTACACTTAAAGTGCATCTTTATCCAGACTAGGTGCATGTCGAGCACTGGCGGCTAGTGACTAAGGGCTCCCATGTCGGACAGCACAGCAATGGAGAGGAGCTTTCATGGTTATTTTACAGTGTAAATATCACGTTTATGCATTTGTAGAAAACGATTTGGATTTCTGAATAAATTTTAGCTTTCAACTAGAGTTTTTAGTTGCTGAGTTCAAAATAATTTATTACTTATATTTTGTCTTTTGATTTCTGAAATGCTCTTCAGCAAATTTTATAGAAAAATGAGGATCTCCAGAGACCTAAACGTTGCTCTTTTCACTTTTTGAAGCACCCAGTTTTAAGCAAAGACTATTTCATACATACAGTACTTACTAAAATCAGAGACAGCTTGGCAGGACAAAATTGGCACATAAGCCTTCTAATTGAGCTGTTTTGTAAATGGCTTCACACCTGATCTTAAAAATCGATTTTATTTAAAATAAGTCAGATGCTTTTCGTAGTTATCTAAAGTATAACAGATCCTTGTTGAATATGAAATTATTAGGTTTAAGCATGTTGTCTTTGCCTGTATGGAATTTTCCCTCATGCATTATAGCCTGAACATATAAATGGTTCCTCCACACTCCCCATCTGGGTAGCTGTGGGACTTCTCTGACCTCAACCCCGAGAAGGATCCAGCCCCCAAACCCCCACCCCAAGGAGAACCAGCATCATCCAGCTTCTTGGGCCCCAGACATTCTTCCTTTCCCTCTGGACATTCTGAGTGCCGTGGGGAGAAGATCTTGCAACCTTCTCAAACTGGACAATAAAGAAGCGCTGCTATGGTGGCTAGTGGAGGAAGACTTCAAATTTGCCATCCCTGGGCAATGGCACCAGAAAACCCAACTGAGTCTGTATTCAGGCTTCATGGCTGACAAGGTTCAGAAGAGAACTTCTGGGAATTCACTCACCCTACAGCAGTATTCTCTCGCGGGTTCTGGAGCTCCTGGAGTTGCCTCATTCTGTCCTTTCCTATTGCCTGTTGTCATCATACAACTCTGCCCCTGGGCTGCAGAGGAAAGTGTAGCCTGCTGCCTATGCTCCGAGATCTCTGGGGTAGACAAAGCAGGCTCTTTCTCCTGACTTGCCACCTACCTTCACTGACCTGTTTACCTTCTTTCCCGGTGACCTTCATAAATACTACTTTTGACAAGCTGACTGAACTGCACTGATTACCAAGCACTCTTCTCTTGGTATAGGGCAGCTGTTTTTCTCCCCTGTGCATACCGCAACCCCCACCGCAGTCCACTGATGTGTGATTGTATATCTGTATGAAAACATTCGTACACACAGCTTTCATCAGATCACAGTGTCTGCAGTCCAGAAAGTGGGACGTTGGAATCTTGCTCTACCTATGTTCTTCTCACCTGTGTGATTTTACAAACACATGCACCCTGTAGAGCCCTGTGCTTCTGCAGCTCGTAGTCCAGCAGGCTCCTTAGAATCTAGCCATCCTTCGTTTCACCTACGCCTCATCCCTTTATTGGACTTCTGAATTAGCCACTGCATCACCTGACTTGTAATATTTTACCATTAGAGCTTGTTTTGTTCTTTCGTTTCTTAATCTTGAATCACTGCATTTCTTCCTGCTAATTTTCAAAGGACAATCTTAACACGAACAAAAGACAGTCTTTAACGTGAAGTAAATTCAGATTCAGAGGATTAGGGATGCTATAAAGGTGTTGTGAAATCAAATAATAGGATGTTGCAGTGTTTTGTAATTAGAAGTCATTCTCTCTTTTACTCTGATCTCTCAGCTTTCAACCTTGACCTTAGCCCCTCTATAGACTCTAGTTACTGAAAAGTGTGTGTGGGGTCCCCTTTTGGCTCCCAGAATCAGTTATTTCCCTTTGTGGCCATTTTTTCAGCAGTTCACAGTGAAAAGTTCATCTGTTTAGGATAAAACAGATCTGTATTTAAGTTCAACCATTTATAGGCTAACTAGAGTAAACTTGGGCAAAACTTAACCTTTCTGTCTCAATTGTTTCTTCATTTGAAAATAGGAGAATAAATTTGATCACGAGTGTAAAAGCATCATCATAGTTCCTAGAATATAGTAAGTATTCAGTGAATATCCCTTCTCTTATCTTTCTCACTCAGACATCCAGGTTTTAAGTATTATGACCTATACTTTGTCTCTTTTCAGTTCCCTTTCTTTGATTTATTTTCCTTCTTCCATGTTTATTTCATACAGTTACTGCATTATTGATTAATTAATTATAGGACAATTAATTATATGATTCTTTAGTCACCCTAAAGGGTCAGATAATTAACTTAAAATAAAGCTTAAGGTTAGACATAATCTTGTACTAGAAGAGTTCTACTTAAATATAAGGATTATTCTAAAAATTTTCTTAAGTGATTGGCCAAAATCTGGCATGTTGGTTGTTAATTTGGAGAGAAAGACAAATCTCTCTTTAAATCTTCCTGAAAATAAATTTATTTGGACTCTTAACTCTGTTTAGTGACTACCCTTTCCATTCCTTAAGCCAGGGGTCCCCAACCCCCAGGCTGGGGACCAGTACTGGTTTGTGGCCTGTTAGGAACCTAGCTGTACAGCAGGAAGTGAGTGATGGGCGAGGGAGCGAGTGAAGCCTCATCTGTATTTGCAGCCGCTCCCCAGCACTAGCATCACCGCCTCAGCTCCACCTCAGATCATCAGGCATTAGATTCTCATAGGATCACTGGTGCCAAAAAGGTTGGACACCACTGCCTTCTGCTGTGACCCTGCAGTTAACGTGGAACTTTCCTTGCACATAGTTCTCCCTGATTTCCCTGATGTTGGGAGGAGGGAGGGGGAAGATGTGCTGATCCTACCGCTCATCCCTTCCCTCTGAACTGCAGCTTCTGTGAGCTCTGATATGTGAGGAACATGCTCTTGATTTTGTAGTCCTTGGATAAAAGGAAGAAAAAAGAAGAGGAGAAAAATACAAAACTAACTAAACTTCAGAATTTTATAGTGTAATTGGAATAACTAACACCAAATGATGTTTGTAGTGGCATTTCATTTTTATCTCCTAAAGATAAATTAGTGACAACATTTTGTAAATGAGAGGGGAAAAAAACCCCAAGAAAGAGAGTTATCTTTGCCTTAATGGTCAGCATTAGGCATTGCATTATCCTGAGCTTATCATAGCTGCCCACTTCCTCCTCCTCTCCCACTCTCACGGTTGACTTTGGGAAGAGAGATGATGGGGTAGGCCCAACACAGTCACATGAGCTCTTAAAAAACAGAGATGGTTCATCACTGGTCATAAAGGAGGAAATCAGAGATTCCAAGCAAGAAGTATTTGATGTACCACTGCTGGCTTTAAGATGGGAGGGGGCTACATGTCAGGGAACCGTGAGTGGCCCGCACCTGATAACCGGCAAGGAAATGGGGACAAACCACCAGGGACTGAATTCTACTAACAACCAAAGTGAGCTTGCAGAGCCTTCAGACAGACACTCAGTCAGCCAATATCTTGTGACACCCTGAGCAGGGAACCCAGTCACACTGTGCTGGAATCCCGCTCATGGAATCTTAGATAATAAACTGTGATGTATTAAGCCACTAATAAATTTGTAGTAATTTTTTATGCAACAGTAGAAAATACAAGGATCAATTCCTTTTTTTCATATAGGGTATGGATTCTTTCTTGAAAAGAGTTGACTTCTTAATGTTGAAAGCCATGTTCAGACAATTAGTCATAAGAAATAGGTTTTGAATGTCTCCACTTTGCCCAGACCTGCGCTAGGTGCTGGAGAAAAGTCACCAAGGCATGACTTTTGTCTAGTGCAAGAAAACAGAAGCACAAGCAGTAACAGTACAGTGTGGTCAAGTACAAAGCAGAAGATGCCTGGGTGGACTTGAGGGAGCGAAGAAGGCGTCTTAACACCGAAGGGTGCTGATCCATATTCCCAGCTATCACATGTCAAGAGTCCTTTTGAATAAAATAATTCGAAATCATATGAAAGAACATAAGTCTGAGGTTCTATACTGAGTTAAATTAAAGAGTCAAAGGAATGTAAAACTTAAATATTTAAAAAAGATGTGCCATGTATTATTTTCATTTGTTTGCTTTTCAGATTTCTCTTGATTTGCACATTTAAAATACTGGGAAATCAGAGGGGGAGGAGAATAGCTTAGTACATCACAAAACCACTCCATCTTTGTAACCCATAATCAGTTTCTCTCTGAATTCAACATAAGTGAAATATTATTTTTCATTTTATTAGCTGGGACTGTCCACAATCAACAACTCTCTCTATACTATTACTTTACTATAGGTCATCAGTTTTCCAAGTGTGGTCTCTGGACCCCTGGGGCTCCCTGGGATGGGGGTCCCCAGGTGAGAACTATTCTCTTGAGAACACTAACACTTTTGCTTTTCTACTGCATTGACATTTGCAATGATGGTGCAGAAGTAACGGAGCTTAAAAAAAGTGCCGCTGCCTGGGCACCAAATAGTACCAGTAGTCATTGAGTTCTGCATCTCAATACCCTGCCAGGAAAAAAGAAAATGCCACTGTCACTTCAGAATATCTTTGATGAAGCAGTAAAAGTTATTAATTTTGTTAAATCTTGACCTTTGAATGCATAACTGACAAACTGTTGTTTCTTCTGACTTTGATATTTGTCAGATGTTTTCTCACAAATGAGCGGTCTCTCTCTCCTCAATGAAAACAATTGACAGTATTTGTTGCCAGTGATGAAAATTGAGCTTTCAAGCAAAAATTAGAATTTTAGAAATTTGTATCCACTGCTGTGGGCTTGATAGCTTCCCAAATTCTGAAAGCTTTTCTGATGAGATCAGTGATGACATGAATGAATGTGATTTTTATAATGTCTAATGAAATATGTTAGCTCAGTGAACCAGTATTTTCCACACCATCAATACATAATGCTACAAAACTATACCTGGGTAAATTCATAGTATAAGTGAGATCTCAATGGATTTTAATGTAAGAGTAGGAAAAGTATATGGACGTGGTTTTTGTTTCTATATGACAACTGGCCTTTAAAAACCTCTCATCAAGTTTTGGTATAGTATCAAAGAAGAGGATCCACAATAATCTGAAAAAACCATTAAAATAAACTTTCCCTTTCAACAACGTATCTGTGTGAAGTCAGGTTTTCTTCATATACTTTAACCAAAATAACATCAAAACGGAGACTTGAAAGTGAAAAGATGCGAGAATCCAGTTGACCTCATTAAACCAGATTTTAAAAGATTTGCAAAAACTGTAAAACTAAATGCCACTCTTTTCATTTAATGTTTTTGTTTAGAAAATAGTAATTTTTCATAAAAATATTTTTATGTTAATGCATAATGGGTTTGTCATTTCACAATGAATTAATACTTTTAAATTTCTCATTTATTTTTAATATGATAAGTATTTATAAATACAGCCACACAAACAAAGCCGATCAGGATCTTCAGTGATTTTAAAGAGTGTTAAGGTGCCTTGAGAACAAAAAATTTGAGAATGCTGTTCTAAGAGAGTTTTTAAAGTGAATAAACATAGATTGTATTATTTACTAAATTATAATCTAATAGAAGAAACAAAGCAAGCAGATAGGAAACCTGTGTGTATGTGTATTCATAACAAGTTCTAAGCCAGAATATTATATATTGTTTAAGGTTTCAAGCATGGAGTGCCATTTATGATGAATCTTGAAGGATAGGAAGGATTTTTACAAGCAGTGAGGAGAGGAAGGTGTTGGGATCATGGACACATTAGACTGAAAGTATATTGGCAGGGTAGGGAAGGGAAAGTTTGGTGGGGAATTCACCTGAAAGAAAGCGTAGCTCTAAATTCTAAAACTACTTTGTCTTAGCAATGAATGATTTGAATTTTTAGCAGCAGAGTAATTCATTTATTGGTACCCACTTTCCTTTCCTCTTTCCTTTATCCATTCCACAAATATTTATTGAGTATATATTATGTGCCAAGACCTCAGTTAAATGTTTTCTTTGCATTGCTCCTTAACCCTCGCCTTAATCCTGTGAGGTATTAATATTTTATCCGTTTTACGTATAAGGAAACTGAGGTTCTGAAAAATTAAGTGAATTATCTAAGCATAGAGACTAAATGGCATTTAAATGTTTGGGATTCGAACTTTCTGCCTCCGATACCCATGTCCTTGAATATAGAACTGTATCATTACTCATCTTTTCCACTTGGCAACCAGAGGATTCCAGGACTGTCTATTTTTAGTTCCATAGGGATCCGAGCTGTAGACTTCAGCGTCACTGACTTGAGTCAGATCCTGTCTCTGCTACTTAACATCCTGTGTGATCTTGTATAAATTACTCTCAGAACCTTGGCTTTCTTCTTTATAAAACAAATCTTGACACCTAACTTAGAGGTGATTTCAAGGTTGAAGGAGGTACTGTATGGGGATTATCACCTTACAGAGAACTCGGAACATCGTGGGTGCTCCATGCGTTTTTTTTTAGCGGCTCTTCCAGCAGCCTGTTTGTGGTCCTGCCGGTGACATCGGTCTTCCCCAGATGGTCGGGTGAGCCCATGGCAGGCCGTCCTGGCCCGGCAGAGCAGCCGGGAAGTGAGGAGGAGAGACGGCCGGGCCGGGCGGCGAGCAGTGCGGGGCAGGAGAAGCAGAAATGTGGTGTCCGCAATGCCGGCATGAGTCCTCTCGCCTGGTTATTACCGAGCTGTGTATCCACAAGGACTTGGCCTTCTCATCTGCAAACGTAGAGGTGACACTGGCCACTGAAGTGGATGAGTGCCAGAGAATATAGAGGCGCAAGCATAATGGGGGGCACTTACTCCGCGTCCGGTCCATATCGATTCCTTTTCCCTATCACATGTTTCTTCCCCTCTTAGGAAAACATACCAGGTGTCTGATGATGGGGAAGGTCTCTAGACCAACCTTTCGTATCCAGAGTGGGACTCATGGAATATTTGACCGTTACAAACCGTAGAACTTTCCCAGATCCTGTTTGGGGCCTCACCGTTATCTGAAAGTGCTGCTGCATCGCAACCAGTTGTGGTCTTAGATCTGAAAGCCGCATCAGACCTGAATCAGCTGTTTAGCTTGGGTGCGTCTTAGGACATTTCCAGCGCTACATGTTACTTTTGAGGTCTAGTTGATGCAAGAATCATCGCATCTTTTTATGGTGAATTAAATCTGCTCCTTTTCGTGGGAAGGCTTGAGAAGCTCAGATGCTCAGCAGAGGAGGGAAGGCACAATACGAAATTACACGGCTTCCATTTCACGAGTACCTAAGAGTTTAATAAAAAGTAAAATGCCAGCATAACATTGAGGCCAGATGAAATTCCTCATTTAGTAAGCTGGAGTGTTAAATTCCCCCGGATTCAGTTATGACCAAGAGGACTATTGATAAAACATTCAGCCAATGGAAATGGAACGCGAGACCTTTATGCACAGCCAGATCCTGCGCTGTGGGTTTAGTTGAAGTCTGGAGGTGTGCAAAATGGGGACTAGCTCCCAGCCCAGCAGGTTTCTCCGCCAATTACTCCACTTACCAGCAGGCCCACGCCTTGGCCAGGAGGGAGCAGGTCCACTTTTTAGTCATTCCCAGAACCACATCCTTGGAGGCTGACAACTTTCACGACAGCTGGAGTTACTGCCAGCGGTGAGCGGGTCATTTCTGGGAACGCTGCTCTGGGGGTGGCTCTCAGGATCCCTAAGTGGCACCCACTTCGTGTCTACAGGAGGTGTGGGTTTTTTTTGGCTCTGATGCCAAAGAGGTCCTTACCTGCAGGGAGCAGCCTGGGTGGCGGCCACGCTAGCCTCCTGGAATGCTGTCAGTGCTGGAGAGAAAGGTAGCAGTTGAGTCTCCGCAGGTCTGACCGCTTCTCCTGAGGCGCCTCTTTGTCTGAGGTGATTCTTGTGCCTGGGACAGAGACCACATAGTCATTTCATGGATGTACATCCTGTCAGGTGTGGTCCAGATGGTCAACTCCATGTCCAAGATTTTATGAACTTGGCTCTTCAGGGAGACGGCATGGTGTACTGGTTACACATGTGGCCTCTAGAGTCAGACTTCCTGCATTTGAATCCCGGCTTCGCCACTTGCTCTATGCCCTTGGGAAAGTTGCTTGACTTCTTCTCCATACCTCAGTTTCCTCACGTGTAAAAGGAGAGTAATAACAGTACCTGCCTCAAAAGTACTCTAAAGTGTTTAGCACACAGGAAGCACTTGGCAAGTGTCAGTTGCTGTAATAATGGCGTGCTTTGTGAGTAGGATGGTCTGATGGTGGTTTCCCAAGTTTGGGAAGGGATTGCGAACTCCCTGCTGAATAGCCATGTGTGGGTGCTGAGTGCAGGTGGGAGAGCTGTCTTCTAGAGTGCACCCTTGGTGTTTTCTACCCCTTCTTCAGCTCCCACTCATTCCATCTTTGTTATTTTTCCTTTGCACACCTGACCAATCACCTGCCTGAAATTAAAGAATGTATAATGTAGTTGGAATAAAAAAAATCAGGGTCCGTGGCCTGGCTTAGCCACTTAAACCGCCATGTGAGCTTAGACGAGTTTCTGCACCTGTTTGAGCAGCAGTAGAGTTTTGGGGATGGTTATCTCATAAAGGCAGAGTAGTTGTGCATGCTCTAACCCTGGGAAAATGAAACAAAGGACACACATTGGGAATTCCTGTGCTTTTCCACTGGAAGCCAAAACTTATCTGACTGTACCTATGAATGAAAAAAAAATCAAAATGATATTTACCCTTCCTTCTCCCTTACAGGGAAGTGTGTAGTAGAACAAGCACCAGACTGGGAGTCAGGAGACTTGGGTTCTGTTAAGTGAGGTTCTAGGTGCACAGAGGTGGAATTTCTGTGCTGCTTGATCCTACCTTGTCGAGTGACTCAGGGGTTCCACTCACATTGTATTCACAGTGACCCTGTATCACTAGAGGTGTGTAGCGAGCAGCCCTGCATTATTCCGAGTGCTGACAATAGTCCTGGCTTGATCACCCGTTCCCTGGTGACCTCTGTTTCCTCTCAGAGAATAAAGATCTTGGACTAAACGAGCTTTTGGTTTCTTACAGCTTTAACAGTCTCTCCTGTCATCAGTTTCCTTTTTCAAGTCATAGTACTTGATGTCCTGGTCTCAGACTTTACTTAATTTTTGTTATTGTTGTTTACATATTCTTTATCTCCAGTACCCCCACCCCCACTTCCAGACTTCTAGAAAAGAAGCAGCATGAAAATAGGGACTTTGTCAGTGTTGGCCATCGATACTAGAATAGTGCTTAGTGCATTTTTGGTGCTTAATAAATATACACATGGGCCCACGTACACATGTGTAAGCGTGCATTATAATGTAGTTAGATGAATTTTGTAGAGACTAACTTGTCACTTGGTTATTCCTTCTCCCCCACCCTCTTCGCCTCACCCTACAATATAACACGTTATTTGGAGATCTGGAGATCTGAGGACTAGAATTAAGAATGGTTATATTGTCCGCCTTGAAACTTACCTCTGAGTGGCAGTGCCTGGGTTTTCTCCTAGTGTATGCGTATAGTGTCAAAGGACAGCGCCTCCTGCTTTCAGGAGAAGCCCAAGTTTAGGGCCCAGGACACTTACTTGGCCGTAATGATGGCGATGTATAGTGTAGGTTGTATGCATAGTGGAGGTGGCTGGCGGGAAGCAAATATAAACCTTAGAATTATGCTCACACATATTATTGAGATTTCATATTGCTTTTATTATTTGGCCACAGAAATGGACATAATCCTTGTTGGCTTTAGCACACTACTAGTACTGCTTTCACTGTCTATCTTGCAAAATATAAGACAAGGCCAGAGCTTAAATTAAAATCCTTGGCTTCTTATCTCCTTCCCACAGGAAAGCAAATCTGTGTTGAAAACCGTAAAATTAGGAGGAGAGCAAGGATAGCATAATTTAGCAAAAATTCATGGCACCAGATTCTGAGCTATATGACTGGAGGGATAGGTCAGACATTAGGAAGATACTGCCTGCTAATGCAAGTTCCTTAAGGTGGTGCTCTGGAAATAAGAAAGGCATGCAAAAAATATGTATTTCCAGAGGATTTCTGCAATGCTTACTCTTTATAACTACCCTAAGAAAATATCTCTGTAGATTGGCAATTATGTTTCTTATGAGACTTTTGAAAAATGACACTCAAAGCAGTTATTCTAAAGTATAGTTGAATTCACTTTAGCATTTGGGTTTTGAGATTTTTGTTTCCGTTTTAAAAAGTGGTTAGAACAATATCCTCCTATCCCTGTACCCACTCGCTATCTCCTCTAGCATTCTAAATTCCTGTATTTAAGAAGCTCATCTGTGTATTTGGCAGACTGCATCATTAACACTTGAAAAGCATTGAAACATTTTTTTTTAGCCTTGTACACATTCATATGCATAGATGTCTGTGCTGAGGTATATAGAGAAAAGACTGTGTGGCTTTGATAATGGTGCTCTATTTAATAAATGCCAGGGGCTATACGAGCTACGCAAGTTCTACCATTAGAGAGGAGCTGATAATTATAAAATAGGAGAAATCTAGTATGGAAATTATGTCATTGTCTAAAAAAGTGTGATTCCCCCCCCCCTTTTAAATTATAAGTTTCTTTTGGGTGAAGGTTGTAATGATAGGGTATAGAGAATTACTATTATTGGCTGTAAAGAGAATTAAGTGGTACTAGGATAATTGCTCTTAATTTTCCCGAGGGTAGACCTTCTTGTTGGAGCCACATACTTTTTATACCTAATTTGTAAAAAACATCAAATACAAAATTAGCGTATGTCATAGGTGCAGTCACCATACACAAGTGTGTTACTGGGCCCACAGCCATTCAGATATGGGTCGACTTTATAAGCACTTTATCCTGTACATTTTTCAGGCATTTTCTTAAGTTTTTAAATACAGATATTTGCTTCTGGAGAAACATTTCACATGCATCTTAGTCTATAGTACAGTAAAAAATCTCATTAATTCAAACTAATTATGGTGAAGGCATGTCTGAAATAGTGAATTAGAGAATATTCAAAATTCATTGTATCCTTTTCCTCTTAAATTCACAAGTAACTTATTACTAAACTGTTTGTAAATAGAGATCCTCCTAATACTACTTTACTTACTTAGGTGTGTTTAAAATCAGAAACATATTTTGCATGTATATCATTGTGCTGAGTTTACCTTCTTTTGGGGGAGGGGGGAAATGTGATGTTTCTGTAAAAACCTATCTCCCTAATTAGGTTAAACTGCCTGAGTCTTGTTTACATTATTGATTTGCTTAATAAGCACTTTAGGGTGGGGGCGGGGAGAAATTCGGCTTTAACAAAACAAAAGGATCCCAGATTTCAAATTGATGAAGTCCAAATAAATAACTTGTATCTTTAAAAAGTGGTATTGTTATATAGTTTTAGACTTCCAATTTAAATAAATTTATCTTGAAACAAATATAAGGCAAAATATGTTAGAATACATAAAATACAAACTTTAACTGTTCTTACAAACTGTTTCATATTATTCAGTAAACTCAAGATTGGAAATTTCCCTTTTTCAGTTAATTCTTATGGAAACTGGAGAACGTAAAGATGAACTGAATAGGGCTAAAGCGATTGTCGTGTTTGATTGACAAAGCTATAAAACATGAAAAAATGGTATAACATAGTTCTTAAAGATGTACAACTATAGAATCATGAATTCTGTAAACTAAGGGAACGTCCAAGTGTGCCAAATTTATATTCGTTGGGTTGTTTAAAAATTTGTCTTTCAAATTGGCAATACTTATTAATTTATTTGTTCAGTGAAAAATTTTTTTGTTGAGTGCCTTTTTATTGCCAGACATATATAATGAATAAAGAGTTTAACAAACATTCATAACTTTTGTACACACAACTCTTTGTTGAACTCAACCTGAGGAGATAATTTTAAAGGGAATATATGTACATATATGTAAAAATATATATATGTATATGTATGTGTGTGTGTGTATATGTATATATACATGTAAAAATATATACGTGCAGATCGATGTCATAGAATACTAGTAATCAACCGAAATCTCCAAAGGGGTGTGGTTAAATAACCGATAGTCTCCTGATGGGATTTTCACATACTTGAGTATTTAACATGGACACATTCTGAAGATCTAAATGAGTATGATTTCAGTTGTCCGGATCTGGAGATGATTCTTGGGTTATGCTAGTGTCTACTTACTGTTATCGTGTGTCTTTTTCTTTGGAAGAAGAGACAGGAGCTGGGCATCTATATTAACGGTTGACCTTGTGGTTACTTTGCAGTCAAATAAAGTGCCCGTGGTGCAGCCATCCCATGCTGTCCATCCTCTCACCCCCCTCATCACTTACAGCGACGAGCACTTTTCTCCAGGATCACACCCGTCACACATCCCATCAGATGTCAACTCCAAACAAGGTGAGAGCCCTGCCTTTTTCAGGAAAGGAGGAGCCATGTCTCATCAGTCTGAGTGACCTGATAGGTGCCTTTGCTCCATGTCACTGGGTGGATCAAAATAAATTTGTAGGAGACAAGAATAATTTATTTGATAACAGTTTTTTTATAAACTCTCAAGAATTTGTTGTTGCTTCTTTTATTTTTCAAGATTAAAAAAAAAAGTATAGATTATTTTCAAAATGACAGCTCTGAAAATCTAGGATACACAATATAAACCAGTATGTTGTACAAATATACTAAAAATTCAATCCTCGGTGCCCCGTGCGGTCATTCATTTATTTCAGCATGTACGAGGTGTTGATGGCAGTGTTAAAAGAAAAATTAGAAAAAGGACAAAGTAAGAGATTTTTACTTCAAATGTTATCTTTTGGGGCCTTTAGTGATTTCTTTTGGTTTCAGTTATATCCCTTTTGGGTTTTATCTATGTTTTTTTTATTATTTACAAGTACCAACTTAGATATAAATAATAAAGTATAAAACTATAACATGAATCTTATTTGCTTCTCTACATTGTTACCAAGGTCTGCTTCTGTATCATTTACAGAAAAACACACAGCATTATAGGTCTGAAAAATCAAAACTAAATACCAGGCCCTTTCTGCATAACATATATAAATGCATTTATTCCTCACAACAACCTCTTTTCCATTTTTATTCTGATTTTACAAAATAAAAACAAATAACTTCCTAAGAAGTTACTTATAAAAGCTTAAAAATCTCTAAGGCTGTGCTGTATATAGCCTCCAGCACATACTAAGTGTTCCGTAAGCATCAGTTAAATGAATGATGTGAAGTGTGTCTTCAGTAGACAGCAACTGATGGAAAGTCACACACTTCTAGGAATCTGTGGAAACAGGATCTTAAAACAGTAAGCTGTTTAGAAAACACAGATCTATTTTTTTCCATTAACATGATGACCTAAGCCACATCGTGTACTTTGTATGTACCTGCAAAATGCGTGATAATTTTAACTCAGCATGGGGAATGGGTTTGTTTAAATACTGTTTATTTCACTTGTTCATTTGTTCAGTCATTCAAAAGTATGTATCGAGGACCTTCTCTGAAACAACATGGTTTAATACATAGCTTGGTAAAACATGGCCTCTTTTTCCCAAGCAGTATTTAAACTCATGCAGGAAATCATCTGCGAAAACTAACTATAAAACAAAATGAAGAACATCTTAAGTAACATGTTAAAAGTACAAATAAAATGTTGTAGATTCAAAGAAGAAAGAGATTTCTCAGAGCTGTAAAAGTTAGAGAATATTCTGTGGGAGATGGGTATTTGAAATATGAATAGAATTTTAATAGAAACAGTCAAATGCCCAGCATAGGAACTGGCATGTAGCAGGTGCTAAGTAAATGTTAGTTCCCTCCTTCCTCCTTCGGGTAGTAAAAACAAATCCAGCTAGTTTGTATTTTTTTGTTCTGCTGAGTCGCTCCTACACAGAATCACTGATGTGATGTTCTGAGCATACTCCGAACATGGACTAGTGTGAAGAGATCTTCCATGTGCTCACCCAGTTCCACACACTGGCCAGTGTATTTACAACCACTGAATGCATCTTCTAGGTGTTCAGCCTGGTGTGTTTATATGTGGAAATGGTCTTTCAAAGCTGGTTTAGCTGTGTAAAGAAACCGTTGTGCCTTTTTTTTCTGTTCACAATCACTTTCCACCAAATATACTATTTTTATATTTTGCATTTTTATGCATGTGTCTTACCCCTTCTTTTCTGTACCCAAGGTAAGATATAAACAAAGAGATGGAGATGCCTTTTGGGTCTAGGATTAGGTATAATTTTTAGGTGGTTTTTACAGTTATAGGACAGTGTACTCCAGGGAGTATGAGCTCAAGGAGCAATTTGGTGGCACTCTCATTTTCTGTGGAATACAGCTAATCCAGAACAGCTTGACCTTGAAGCCCAGAGGACTCAACTTGATGAAGGGCTTAGTTGGAGCTGAAGTGGCAGAGACCAAATGAATCATATCAAGTGTGACCATTATGGGGCTGAAGATGATTCCTAATTAATCGTTGATCCTCTGAGGTATCACATTTCCCAAATCTATGTGTCCATAAGGGAGCCAATAAATATGAAAGTGGCAATTTACCTAATCCTTGAGCACCATGGCAAGCCATTTACTTATGAAGGGCTCTCATTTTCCATTCTACACAAAAACAATTGCCTACCATTTTCTTAACCGAAATGAAATAAAGCGGGCAAACTAAATAATGTAAAAGTCTTATTTTATGACTGTTTTACTCTTTCAGGAGTTTCTCATGATGTACTATTTTAAGACCTGTTTTCTCAAATTGAAACCTTGAGAAAAGACAACAAACTGACTTGTTAAATAGAGCTGATAAATAAATGTTTTTCATTCTAGACCTTAAGAAGTAATGGCATGAAGCATTTTATTGCCTTTCTGTTGCTCTAAGAGTCAAATGTCCTATGAATCTGAGTACTCTACCTCTCTCTGGTTTTTTTTTCACTAGGCATGTCCAGACACCCTCCGGCTCCCGAGATCCCCACCTTTTACCCACTGTCCCCAGGTGGTGTTGGACAGATTACCCCTCCTCTTGGCTGGTAAGAACCTTCCCTTCCTATAAACTTCAGCCAGGCATTTGAACACATGTTCTACTTTTCCATCCATGGAAATTAGCTTTATGAATGATAACTCTTGTGGAGTTGAGGAAATTTCACATCAACAAGCAAGGTTCTAACTTTATTTCATTTCAATTTGAAAGATTTTAAAAAACACAGACTTTGAAATGGATTGAATCCGATTGCTAATATGTGTAGAAAATGACTGTGTAGCATTTGCTTTGAAGCTTATAGTTTTATGGATTCAATTTGTGGCTTTGGGCATTTGCTATGCCTGTACAAAGTGCTCAGTGTGGTTTTTCTTTTCTAGATTTTTATGAAAACTTATGTTTTTGAAACAAACTTAGACACATTGAATATCTACATACTACCATTGCTTATAAATGGGCAAGTGAGGTAAATGACAAATAACTAGAGAGAAATTAAAAAATACAAAAACGTCTTTTGAATTTTAATAAAATCAACTCCAGTTTGAGTTCAGAGAACTAGAAAACTGATGTTCGGGCTTTTATTTATTTATTTTTCAGAATCCAAATGTTCTTTGTCGTTTATTTCTAAAAAAAAAAAAAAAAATTCTTACAGCTGCCTTCGAAGTTTTCTAAATTGTAACGGTAGAGGAAAGGAGGAAATGTGTTTGAGGAAGAAAGAATAACTGTATGCAGGGCAGCCTGTTTTTTTCATTTTGTCATTAGCACACAGCTTTCCTCGCTCCCACTCCCATCCCTTCTCCATTCCTCCCCTCCCCACTGCTCACGCCAAGGAAGCAGGGCTTCGACTTGAACAGATGTCCTCTCTCCTGTCTTTATCTGGCTCTCTGTTCCAACAGCAGCCATGTCACATTGCCCCAGTCTGCCAACCTTGGAGTCCTTCCTTGAGCTCTTCTTCAACTAGGAGGGGCGTCCTGCCAAGCACCTTCCAGCTCACTGGCTCTCTCTCTCTTTAGTTTTAAATCTCTCGGTCAATAACTGTTTGAATTTAATCGATTATATGTACATCTTCGAACCTACATCATCATTCTCTCAGAACTTAAGATGCGTAGGGGCAATAATCCTGTGCCGAGTTACATCAGTGGCAGCTGGAAATAAAGCCTGTGCAAATGAAAAACGTGGGATGTGGGAAAACGGAGGGAGCGATGGACTTCTCAGAGTAGCGAGAAAACAATCCCAATGACCTGGTCTCTTACTTCTTGACTCTCACCTGGGTATGGGGGGCCGGGCAATGTTTTTAAAATATTTGTTCATTTTTATATAAAGTTTCGTTTCCTCTTCCTTTTCCTGAAATTCTCTGGTTCTGATAAAGAATCTACTACGCTCCTTCTCTGAAAGGAATATTTCACCATTTTCAGGGTTCTGTTACAAAGTCGAGGCTGGGAGATTTTCTCAAAGCGGAAGATGCTTTGATTGGGTGGTGGGTGAGGAAGGAAAGCAGTTGGATAACTGAAGAAATGCTGTGGTCTGTAATATCCCACAAAATCCTATTTGAATACCTCCCTCTTCGCCCCTCATCAAACTCTTGCTGCTGGTTGGTTACTCATGTTTTGTCATTGATGGGTTCCTTTCTTCTGTGACCTCAGGCAAGGTCAGCCTGTATATCCCATCACGGGAGGATTCAGGCAACCCTACCCATCCTCACTGTCAGTCGACACTTCCATGTCCAGGTAGGTAGCGGTGGAAACTGGGCACCCCAGGACAAGTTGCTCTTTCTGCGCTTGCATCTCGTGCGCCTCTGCTTGCCTCTCAGTCGGCTAGGAGGGTGCATAGCTCAGCCACGTGTCTGTCTGTGCAGTGTGCCTGGCTCTCACACTAGGTGTCCTAGAGATCCCTGGGTAGGAGCTATATACTCTGCACCCCACAGCGAGCACCAGCCGCACCCACCGGGGAGACGGACTCGGATACACTGGGAAACTGTGCATCCAGAAGACTTCCTTGCCACCCAACTGCAGAATATGAAATGTCCTGAAAGTGGACCTCACATGAGCTTGTTTTATTCAAAATATGCTGGGGTCGGAGTCAGGGGTGAGGGATAAAGACTGGTTTGGTCTAAGTTCTATGATTCGCTTTCTTTGAGGAAAGTTGTATGAGTTAAATGTGACAGTGTTTGAAAATGCCCAGGTAGTCTAGAGCCTTCCTGGACCAAGGCTGTCAGAAAAGAAAAAAACGGTGCTTACAGGCTCTCCGGCCTTTTGGGGTGTGTGTCCTAGTGTGTGAATCAGGCCCTGTGGCGACATAGTAGTGCCAGCAAAGCTCTGTAAGGTCTGCCGCCACACTGCTCTGTGTAATGCTTTGCTTCTGGAAAGGACGGCTTCTGTGCCCTGTGCTTGATGTACACACACATTTGTGATGTATCATCTGTGTGTTTGATGTTGCTTTTTCAAGGGAGCTAGCATTACTGTGCTGGAAGTCAAACTTTTGGGTTAGTAACTGGTTGTAAATCTTTACTTTTTACATAAGTATGAAACTTTGCAGTTTCTGTGGTGAATTTCAGCTTTTTAAAACAACATTATTTGTTCAGCAAATTGTAAATCTACTGAATTGGGAGGGGATGAAATTAATATCCTTCCCCCAGAATATATTTTTACACTTTTTAACATGGTAAGAACTGTCCAATGACAGGATTTTCTCACAGGCATCATGTCTTTTTGCATTTGCAAAATAATAGCAAATAATAGCAAAGCATTGTTATTTGACCAAATATTTGTATTTTTACTATGCTGCCTTAATTTTTAAAAATTTGTTTCTGAAATATAACATATTCAAGCAGTTTCTTCTTTCCTTCCCAGATGAAGGAATTGGACAGGCTGTGATAAACCTGAGAATGTTATTCTTGCTGAATTGAATGTTTACTTTAAAACAGTTTGAAAAGCAAAGATTTCTAAAGCATACCCAAATGATCCAAAATGCTTCTTGAAAGTACTATCCCTGTTCTATTTATTTATTTATTTATTTACTTACTTACTTATATACTTATTAACTTATTTTTGCATGGAAGTTTCCCTCTTTTTGTGTTGGATGGTGGTGGATGTCTTGAGATTTTTTTTTTTTATGGTCTATAAGCATACTTGGGAAAAAGCCTTTATTTAGTGTATGTAGTTTTTACCTTGATGCAGAATTGTATTCTTCCCTTTGATTAAACCCTTCTCTTAATTTTATGAGTCCTCCAAAAGGCTAGATCTCTTAGACATCCTTTCTGCATAGAAAATTACTTTAGATAATGTTAATAGTGACCTTATTAAATTGGAGACTGAAAAAAATCTTCCTGTCCCTTAATTTTCTTAATTATTCTTTCCCAACATTAGTAAAGAAGCCAACAATATAAGATTCTTAATGTGATAGTTTATTTGGGAATGTAGGTGGAGGTTTTTAAATGTGATGACTTTAGCTTTTATTTAAAGATAATTTAAAAGCAAAATTGTAATAAGGTGTTATATTTCCAATAATTACTCTTACTGAAATTCTTTGAAAACTGCTTTGCAAGAAAAGTGAGTCAATATTTTTTTTAATCCTATGGCCTAGAGCTATCCCAGGAAAAATGTCAGATTTTACTATTAGTTTGGAAAAAAACTCTGTTATACAGAGAGTTATTATAAGTATTTTCTGCCTGAATACAAAAAGGAAAGAAATTAATTATCATCCCACTCTAATTTATAGTTAATACTGCTGTGTATAACTGCCAATAGCAGTTTGTGGATTGTAGTGGATTGTTTCAAAATTCCATCTAGCTTTTGCTACAACAGCCAGTAGTATGTATTTTTCTTCTCTTTCCTTCTTTTAGGTTTTCCCATCACATGATTCCTGGTCCTCCTGGTCCCCACACAACTGGCATCCCTCATCCAGCTATTGTAACGCCTCAGGTCAAACAGGAACACCCCCACACTGACAGTGACCTGATGCACGTGTAAGTTTGCATCTGGTCTCACCTGTGAATGCCTGAAGATATAGAGGATTTAAACAATTTCTTCTTCACAATTGTTGAATGTTCCCCCCTCTCTTTTATTATGGAAATCAGTGTAGCTCTACTTTGAAAGCTCTGTCCCTGAAGACTTTAAGCGGCTTGATTCTCACTGGGAGCTGATTTTGATTCTGAGGTTGGAAAGGAGCACAGACCTCAAAAGATCAAGGGAACCTCACCAAAATGGAGTAATCTTCAGAGAACAGGCACTGGATAATCTTGAGCTGTGTAGCCATTTACCGCCACCAAATTTCCGTGGGGTTCCAATTGTTGGGGAGCCCCTGGCTGTAACTGAAATGATTTGGAGAGTTCAGTGCCTGGCCAGGGTGCAGTTTCCCTGCTTCGAGGCTACAAAAGCACAGAAGTCAAGAGAAGGGGGCAAAGCAAGCCCGAGATTGCCTGTCGGCCAGAGTGGTCTCAGGCTGTTAAAGCGGCTCGATTCCTTGAAGAGATTAGGAATTGAGTTTTTCAGTGTAGTTTTCATACTGGGACAAGAGGATGGGGCAGCAGGAAGCATGTGATAGTTCATAAAACATCTGCCAATGTTGGCAAAGCCAACACACGTTTGGGGAAGAGAGTGAAGTTTCATTAGCTTGTCGGAGTGGTCCTTGACCGCCCACCCCACCCCCTCCGCCCTTCCCCCTTCCCCCGCAAAAGTTAAGGACATCAGTTCTGAAAGAGGAATGACCACTCCAACTATAGGTTCAGCTTTTCTGAGGTGACTAAGGAGCTCAGCTTCACACACTCATTTCCATTTTGTGTTCAACACTTCGGTAGCTCCAGGGGAATTTTCTCAAACCAAAGGCTCCTCACTCTTAGAGTGGAAGAGTTGCTGTTCTGAATTAAGGGTGTTGGTGGGAGGTGGGGGGAGGGGTTTGTGGAGAGCCTTAGAGAGTTGTCCCCAGCCTGAGTTTGACTGAGATGTAAACAGATGCTCTGCTTCTCTCCTCCCAAATTTTCCTTATTTCATCTGCCTCCTCCCCCAACACCACCACATCCACCTTTTAGGAAGCCTCAGCATGAACAGAGAAAGGAGCAGGAGCCAAAAAGACCTCACATTAAGAAGCCTCTGAATGCTTTTATGTTATACATGAAAGAAATGAGAGCAAATGTCGTGGCTGAGTGTACTCTGAAAGAAAGTGCAGCTATCAACCAGATTCTAGGCAGAAGGGTAAGTACTGGGATGGTGTATAGATGTTTATGGGAACTGTGGAACTGCTTCATTGAAACCTGCCCAAGTGTACTGGCATGTCAGGTGCTCGGAGAATGCATTTGGATAATCACCAGCCACTTTGGGGAGTAACAGAACAAGATATGATGATAACCTTTTGGAGTATTAAATGAATATAATGCATTGTAAACAACTTCCTATGAGTACTCGGCACGCAGAAAACTTCCTTCAAAAGATAACTGTTTTCCTTGTTATTCTTTAAACAAATATTTATTGAGTGTCTTTAATGTGCCAGGCATGATAGTAAGGCTGTTAGATAATAATTACTGTATGAAACAGATATGGTCCTTGCCTTCATGCAGTTTAAAGTTTTGTGACAGGATACTGATATTAGACAAATGATTACCCGATAAACATACAATTAAAATTTTGACAGATACTGTGAATGTAAAGAGCAAGATTTATGAGAAAGAACAAGAAGGGGCTGGAGGCAGGTCCCCTGAGGAATGAGTAGGGGTTAACCAAGTGATGAGTGGGGAGAGGTGGGCTCTCCCCAGATGGAGCAGTGTCTGTGGACTCGTGTCTGAAGCAAGAAAGCACTGAGCTCATGTAGGGAGCAACAGAAAGGCCTTCCTTGGAGAGCCAGCCATGCTCCCTGATGAACCCTGGCAAACAGAGGTGGCCGCTCCTTCCGAGACCGAAAGCGGATCGGTGCTGCTCAGAAGCTCTAAGTGGAAGAATTTACATGGGCCAGAGACGTCTTTGTTCTGAAAAGTCACTTTCTGTTTCTTAAAGTGTGCATGAGCCAGGTTTCTGGATTGCCCCTTTTCCTTTCTTTTCATTCCTTCTTTGACCTATCCTAAGATATTTTTCTAAGCACATATTACGTACCAGGCACTAGGCTATAACTGAGACAGGCACACTAAGTTTTTTTATTTTGATCTAACTTCTGGCCAAAAGGCTAGTGGGTCTTTCCAGGTATATTTCTCAGGACTGAAATGGTTCAGACAGGTATCTGAAGAGTGGTGGGAAAACTTTGAGTTTTTCTAATTCCAATTACATTTCCACTGTAATGGCCTTATAATTTTAGAAATGCTTCATCATAATTTTTAATGCTCTTTATATATGTGTGGTGGCTTCTTAACTGTGCACTCGTGTATTTGTTTTTGTAAGCTCTCAAGAAATTCATGATTTGCAAATGAACATTTGACGAGAAGTTTCTAACAACCTTTGTGAAACTTAGGGGATCATGTCTTTGCTGTTATCATTTTTTCCATGTTTGTTACAAACCTAATACATTTCAGCATTCCTAAGACAACATTCAGGCTGTGCGAACAGGCCAAGGGAAGCAGGCTTTCTTGCATTATCGATTCCTGTTGGATAGCAAAAAAATGCAGCTATTTCCAATCTGTAAGACCCCAGGGTTTCAGGGGTAGGGTGCAGTGGCAGATTATAGCTTTTCGGTGCCTGGTGTACAATACTCTATCTCCCTGTAGATTCTTAAACACTTAATAACAGTAATTACAATGATTTCCCAAGCCAGATCATAGCAGATGAGTGATTCCCATCATCTTTGAAGAACTCTGCCTTAAATGCTTAAAGGCTGATGACCATTTCCCCTGACCCTTTAAAAGAAGAAATCAGAGGAAAAGAAGGAAAAGACATTCTAACGTTAGCTTATGTAAAACTCTTAGCTTTCCCCCCACCCCTTTTTTGAGTTTAATGGTCCCTGGGCCTTCCAGCAG
>NW_006441953.1:6115102-6116638 GCF_000325575.1 Pteropus alecto | reverse complement strand
GATGCTATGATACAAAGGTATGCTTCCTATTTTTAATGCGCATTTCCCACAATTGCTACTTTCTCAGCTCCCTTAACAATCCCCAGATCAGAGCATGTATCCTAAGGGATGGTTCTCATTTGGGGTCTCTCTCTGTCTTTGATTTGGACACCTGTTTCTATTTATAGGTCTCTGAGATCTTTGATTAAGATCAGGTTTTCTGTCCTTTCATGACTCCCCTCTGGCAGAGTAGTCCTTGCTAGTTCTTTAAAGTTCCTGGCTTTAAAATCATGAAGTTTTATACTGGGATAATTATAATTCTTAAAAGTGTAACTTAAATCCATTCTTGAACATTTATCTTTTGATTTTTATTCTTCTTTACTGTATCTCTAAAAGAGAAACGTTCATTCATATGAATTAATCAGTTTTCTTCATATTATTAATAATAATAATCCAAGTCTTATTTTAGGATAAGCTTTTTTTAAAGATCTTCCTGGCTATTAAAGAAAGTCCGATTCTCGGAAATGTATTGTCAGGATTTTTAAATCTAGGAACTGTATAAATTTCTTCAAATTAGGTGGGTATTTTCTTAACAACTAAGTGAAATCTTGACAATGAAATCAGATTTTTAAAAAAATTAACTCTTTTTCAGTAGACAAAAGTGGTAGAAAAGCATTTTAAGTCAATTATGGTTTAGGACTTCCTGTAAAGAAAGACTGTCTATCTAGTTTGTACTAGACTTTATTTTTGCTTCAATGCCAAACTGTAATACCATCGTTTGACCTAATATTTTACTCTGGTAAATGATCTTTTATTTGTGAGTGGATTTTGTGCATTAGAAATATCAGGAAACTAAGAGCAATTGAAAATACAAGTAAATGGTTTAGTTTGTGGAATGCTCTTTCTCTTCGCAGTTTGCTCAGCTCTGTTAGCTGAGCTCTTTCTGTCATTCTATTTTCTGCTTTCGCTGAAAAATACTTGATTGTTTGGGTAGAAGATCCAATCTCCATAAATACTTTGGGAGATAAGTTTTATGAAACTTATTTCAGGTTTTCTCAGCAAGTTAGAGAGCTGCATAAGTTATATAAAATTACACTGATATATTGCAGTAGCATAAGAGAGATTACTAGTCAAATGAATAAACAAATTTACAAAGTAAGATCTCCTTCATAACTTTATTTCCTTTTGTCTGCTTTTTTCTTCCTTTTTGGTGGACACTCTGCCTCTTGGTTTACTTAGTACCATTATTGTGTTAATATTAATTATTAGTCTTTTCTCAAAAAATAATCCAGGATGATCTTTTCCATTGTGCCCAGTTTATTTCTCTCTGTGAAGGTCTCTAGCACCAGGCCAGCATGTCTGATTTAGGAAAGCTGTCAGCTGGCAGAGGAAGTGTGACTTCTTGCCTAGTTTTAACTTCCACTGCTGACCCAGACATGCCATTTTCCAAGGCTCGATTGGCTCATTGTGTTTATTCTGCTAGTACTAAGAACTAAGTCTCAGGTAACTTTTTCAGTTTTCTTTTCTGCTGCCTCCTCTCCTCCCTCAATTCTTTTT
>NW_006441953.1:6105629-6115030 GCF_000325575.1 Pteropus alecto | reverse complement strand
TGAAGAAAAGCATATTACCTGATTTGCTTTTAGGCTCAGGCCAAGTCCTGCTGTGTCATGCTTCTTAACTTTACACTCTGCACTTCTACAGCAGTTTAAAAATAAATCATCTACCCTATCCAACACAGAGGCCCTGGCTTTTTAAGGGGCTTTTGAATTTCGAAGGAAATGGAATTCCTTGACCTGCCTGTGGGCACCAGCTGCACCTATACTGGAGGCTGGAGTGGAGGGTGGGACATGGCAAAAGGTGCTTAGTGCTCCTCTTGAGGTCAGGTTCTTTCAACAAACCAGAGCAGCAGGTGTACACCTTTCTTCTCCTTTTCTTGATTTATATCATTAAAAAAAAAAACCAGGGAAATTAACATCAATATGCAGGTGGACATGAATGGGAAAGAGCCTCCTAGCCTTGAATGGAAGGAAGTGCAATGGGAAGCTCCATACCCTAGGGCTGGGGAGAGCAGGAATCCGGAGGCCCCGCTGATTCAGAGCGCATGTGCGTGAGTGTGCGAGGGTGCACATGGGTGTACGCGTGTATGGTGCGGGCTCAGGTCTGCTGCTTCTGCCACCTCCGTGCCATCACCTCTGACCAGCGGGTTCCCCGAGGCTCGGCCAGTTATCCTATTGACAGATTTTGCACTGAGGACATAGGGAAAATAAATACTTGAAAACTGCCTACCTGGGGACCTGGGGCAAGTTGTGTGCAAACATAACTGGGGCAAAGCAGTGTGCAAATTATAAGCTGCTTAAAATCCCAAATGAATGCCTTGCCCACATAAGCTATTTTGCTATATATGATATATATCAGTTATGTAAAAGGGAAATGGAAAGTTTGCAGGATATCAGCTACTCCGTTCTCCGAATGAGGCACTGCAGCCTCAAATTCTAAATGGCAAAATAAACTTAAATAATCCTCCTTGCTTTCCGTCAGAAGGAAGCTAAAAATCATACCGTAAGGTGTGCATGTGTGATAGTACAATGTTATCGGTGTCTTCCTGTAGACAGTCAGTGTTTATGTGAGTGTGGGAAGCGGGTGAAGAGACCGAGACAGACCGACTTTCGATGTCTTGCTTTATAGACAGGATCACATGATGGTGGTTTCAGACTCTACATGACAGAGTAGGGGAGCATCCACGTGAAGCAAAGATGTATCTGAGGAAAAGACATCTGGAAATTATCACAATTTGCATAAATAGGGGGCACTTAGGCTCCGATATCAGGATACACTACACACTATGAAAAAGGGCACAGGTGGGTGTTGAGGTGCAACAGTGTGAGTTCTTTTTAATTTATATTGGAAAAGAGAAAGCGTGGGTGACAGATCATTCTACTTTGGATACTTCGATTGACTTTGATGTGTTTCATGTGATATCAGACAACAGAATAGAGGAACCAAAGTTTGAGTGTCACTAGCCATCAGACTCCCAACTGGATTCCTTCAGCACTTGGTCTTCTGCCATTTAAAAATAAATCAAAGTTTAAATGCTTATTATTTTCGTTCTTCAATGTTTGAAACATGAACTATATATTACTGTTTCTGTTTTGCTTATTTTTATTTGATTTTCCCCCCTCCCCTTTTTGTTCTAGTGGCATGCCCTCTCCCGTGAAGAGCAGGCTAAATATTATGAATTAGCGCGGAAGGAAAGACAGCTACATATGCAGCTTTATCCAGGCTGGTCTGCAAGAGACAATTATGTAAGGCCCTTCTGCACACCAAATGGCTCTTTACTTTCACTCATTCTTTCTTCCTGTTACTTTCATGAAGGAAATGTGTTCTAGAATGTATCTAATGCTGGTACTAGTTCCTATTTTTGGAAGTTAGTGAACTTTATAATAAAAGATTTCATAGATCTTTCGTAGTTTGAAAGCTTTTGGCTATAAGTACTAAAGAATTTTTTAAGTAAAACTTTTTTAATAAAAAAAAAAAAACTACCATATCATTAAAATGTTGGTGAAAACGATTTTTTTAAGCCTGTAGTCTCATGTATAGGCAACGTTAGTAATAACTAGTTATGTTACCTTCCAATGTTTTTTCTGTGAATATGTTTTTATCTTTTACTTGGCTATAAGTGTGTGTGAGTGTGTGTGTGCATGTGTGTGTACATAAACTTCTGTGTCATGCTTCTTGCTATTATATATAATAAGCATTTTTCTGTGATGGCATAGTGTTTTTATATTTTAGTCTTAATGGCTATACAAGATTTTATTGAGGGAATGTCACAATTTACTTAACCATTTTCCCTGCTTTTAGAAATTTAAGTTGCTTTCTGTTTTTTTATAATTGGAAGTAATCCTGCAATGAACAGATCTATGTGTAACAATCTTTTCTGTATTTAGAGCTATTATTTCTGTAGGAAAGATTCACAGTAGTAGAATTGTTGAATTAAAGAGTATAAATATTTTAAAGGCTCTTGATATGTATTGTCAAATTGTTTTCTAAAAGATTATATTACTTTACAATTCTTATAAATGATGTATTCAAGTGACTGTTTTGCCAGAGACTAATCAGAACTGAGAGAAAAAAAAATTGTTTCGTATTAATATACCTTGATGTCTATTAGGTATCTTATTCGGACAGAGTAAGTAGGATCATATTTTTAAACTGCTAATTTTATTGGCAAAAATACCTCATTTGTTTTGCCAATGATGTTACTACTTTAGTTTGAACATCTTACTAATGAAGTCTTGATATAGCAAAGATTATTTCTGAGAAAGTATATTATAAATGATATAGAGGGGAGCAATTTTGATTATTTATACTCTTAATTCAAAATTCTTAAGATAATTTTTATTTTTCATGTGAGACTGTCATTCGAAATGCCAGCTAGCACAGTCCGTAAGGGAAGCTGACCCTTGTAAAAAAGGCACAGGTGACTCGGTTAATACGTAATTTAATGTGGCGATTGCTGTAGACGGTCCCGCGGGGCTGCATGTCTGAGGTCGTATGCCCCATACAGTGAGACCCCCAGACTTCTGGAGCACATCTGTTTCTTGTAACATGCTCCGGAGAACGGTTCACTATGGGTGAGGACTTGGAGCTCAAACATTGGTACAACTATGACAGAGGAAGTGAGAGTCCTACTGTTTGTTACTTATGAGCAGCAGCTCGTCAGCTCTCCTGAGTTGTTATTTTAATAACTACCATATGCCAGTTGTCAAGAACTGTTTAAATACCTTCTGTGTTATCGTATGATCCTCACAGTAATTCCACAGCATAAATAATAGTACTGCATTTTACAGATGAGAAAATTGAGGGGTTGGGAGGGTCGAGTTAATTTGTCCATGGCCATGTAGGGGCTTCCCCATCTACGCAGTTTCTCTGCTAAGCTGACCAGCTCAGTCTTCCAGTGCCTTCTTAAGCAGACTGCTTTAGTCAAGGAGTTTTGTCTCCTAAACTGTGCTTCTGTTCTCTTGACTGTAATTAGCATCTTCCTGGGGTAAAGCCTTTGCGATGCCCTTTAAGTGGGAAGATCAGTTTCTACCTAAAGGGTTTCAAAAGTGTCCTCTTCGAACCTTGTCCTTTTGGATGTGGTTTGCCTAAAAGGGCAAATTTGACCTTCCCTCTCTGACCCATGGAAGGGCTTTGCTGTGCTGTGAATTTGTGTAGATTTAATTAGCATTGCTTGTTGAATGTCTTTGAGCAAAGTTTTGGGTTCTGATCCTTAAGTAAAGGAGTGAGTTTTCACTTTTAAAAAGAGATCAAAGAAACATATTCTCTCCCTCTTTCTCTCTGTCCTCCATGTGGAAAGATGGGAAGAAAGTAGTTTTAAAGAAACCCAGTCTAACATGAATTTACCGAAAAGCTTTTCCTCTCTCTGCATAATTTTTAAAGGAAGTTTTTTCATTTATCTCGATTTTAGGATTTCTTGAGTGAAGAAATCCTAAAACCTCACCTTTGTTACATACAGTTTTTATAATGAGCAAAATAAGCCTATTAATTACTAAGGCAAGCAGAAGTCAATCAAGTGATAGCACTTTCGCTAAAGATAGTATTCTAACATAACAGTACAAGAATAGAGTCCAAACAAGAAATGTGCCTTGTATCTTAGTATTTAGTATTTATTCAGAATGCTATGCTAATCCTCACTGAGATATATTTACCATTGAATTCCCTGTTCTATGGCATCATAAATTTTATAACCTCAATTTGTTTTCATCGTTTTATTTTTTGTAACTTTTATAACTGAAGTTTGCATAAATCAACAACTGTACATATTTTCTTAGGTGAGATAGGCCAAATATTTATATTGTCAGAGCTTTTAATTGTAATGCTTAATAGCCCCAGTATTATATGTAATTTTAATGAAAAATATTTTTGTGTTTATCACACATGAATTTTGTGGGGTTTGGGGGTATAAATTAACATTAATACATCCAAACTACTTAGCTTTTTGTTTACCGTAAATGTAAGTTCTCTTGAAACACTTTATCCCTGGAATGTAGTACAGGTTATTTCACAAAGGCAACCACAGTCCTACACCGCACTGTTAGGTGTGTGCTGGGAGGCAGAGGTGTCCTGAGGACTCAGGTGGTGTTCTTATGAGCCATGGTCCTGTGGTGAAGGGTGAGGGACAAAGCCCGTCACATGCTTCTGTGAAGAGTTGTGTTTCTGCAGTGAGCTCTGCCGGAGGGTAGGGTGAGAAGGGGAATGGATGTGGGGTGGGACAGAGAAGGTTCTTGGAAGAGATGACACTTGAGGTGTATTTAGGGGCCCGTGGGGGCTGGGAGGAGAAAGTGAGGAAGACTGTTCCAGATGTAAAAGGACCTCACAGCCCCTCGTGAAAATCACAGAAATTCCACTTGAAAGGGAGATTTCGGGTCCCTGTGAGAAGCATGCTCTCCCTCTGTCTGCTCCCCGCCTCCCAGAGCACCTTTCGTAATCTTAAAGGAGACTGTCATTTTGGGTATTCCATTTCCCAGGGCCACAGACAGGTACCTGCTGGTTGCCATAGGGTTTGTGAGGATAGATTCAGTCAGCTTTCCAAGGCTTTCCGGCTTCAGTGGTCAGGTCATGTGACATGAAGAAAAACTATCTTGCAGTGCATAAAAATATTATTTTTATATATTCACTATGTTCAATATTATTATAGAGTTTAGTTTTTTTTTGTGAATGTGATTATTACAGCAGACATATAATAGAGATATTGGATACGATGTGTGTTCTGTTAGTTACTTGAAAATACCACCCTAATCCAGGTTGGTTCATGTAAATCAAATATGTATGGTGTCTCTGCCCTATTACAATTATTTATTTGAGGGGAAAGTCATTATGAAGAAAAATGGAAAATTAGACCACTATAAATGGGACCTAAATTTTTAAATTTGTGATTATGATGATTTTGAAATGTATTTAAAATTGCATGCATATCCATGTTATATCTGCTTTAGGAAGCAAGGTCCTTAAGTGCCAGAAATAAGTATTTGAAATTACGTTGTTTTCTCAAGTCCTCCTTTCCCCTCTTTCCACCATCCTTGGTTATGTTACACTTACACTTACACCATGGGAGCTGAGGGTCCTCGGTTAACATCCTTACCTTTTAATTCTATGGTGGAAATCACGGTAATGAAGATTTATCATGAATACAGGCAGAAGTGGGTTCTAAGTGTGGTGGTTAAAAACAACAGGTCTGCCTCTTTAAGCGGACTTTTCTTGAAGGGGGTTCTATGCCCACGGCCCTAGGATGTCGTTATCCTAGTGTGCGTGTGAGCCCACTCCTAATTGAGTACTGATGATGTTAAATATGAGGCCATAGAGACAAAGATCACAAAGAAGTAAGAATTTATTTTCTCTTTCTCTTGCTTTCTGACTGTGTCTAGGTAAATACGTGTGTGTGTGTGTGTGTGTGTGTGTGAGAGAGAGAGAGAGAGAGAGAGACTGAGAATGCATGAGTTATCTTTCTTTATTGACCATATTTTTGAATCACATTCACCCATGTGTTCACAGGACAGTCTATAACATGACAATGTGCCCATCTTCTTCTAGGGTAAGAAAAAGAAGAGGAAGAGAGAGAAGCTACAGGAATCTACATCAGGTAGGCACCCTGTGACTTTCCAGTTGATTCTCTGACAAGCACCTTTAAAGTAGTTTGCATCTTTCTACACACTGCTTTATTCTGCAGCTACAACTTGTGATATTTTAACTCTGCTTTTCCTCCTGAAATTCTTTAAAAATGTTTAAGAGACTTTTCTTTTAAATGTGACTGTGTGAAGGTACATCTAAAACCTTTTTATTCCAACCCTGTCACCTGGAATCCTGATTGTTAGCTGTGGTTGGTTGGTTTGTTTTGTTTTTGCTTCTGTTCTATGTTCTCTTTGCTTTAACACTTCTATTTGTACAACTCTTCACAGTAAAAAAAAATTTTATGGTGATTATATAATACGCTACCTTATATTCCCTTGAGAATCTTTTCTGTGGTTTATGTTATTTACAAATATAAAACATGATGATAGGGTTTATCTTTCCTATACATTAATTCAAGGCGTCAGTCAGTGAGGTCCTGTTTATTTCCCCTTTTTCTTTCATTAAAAGTAAGACCACTAGTACTGCACAAATAAAAATGGCTGGTATAAGAACCATAAAAAGTAAAGCAAACAAGTCCACATAATGTTGTAGCTACTACATATTTGGAATGTTCAAAAACCTCTTCAATAAAAATTTGTTAAAGACACAATTTTCTGCAGGTACAGGTCCAAGAATGACAGCTGCCTACATCTGAAACATGGTAAGAATGACTCTTTGGTCCTACTGCTGACATTCGTTATAAACAGAGGCACTTGCTTGTGACTCTCCTTGCTCACATGGATGCCGTTCAGCATTGCTCCTTTAAAGACGAAATGCCACCAAAGTCAAATTAGTGCTTTAAAAAATCTGATGGTTTTTATACCGGCTATGTATTTGCAATATAGTATGCTTTAATCTCTTCCCTTTTCCTCCTTTGCCCCTTTAATCTTCCTTCGTTCCCTTTCCCCTAACTAACTCTCTTTTCAACCATTCCTTACTCTGATGCGTGGCAAATTTGCCTGCTTAAAAAACAAACAAACAACACAAACCAGCAAAACGTCGTCTTCCTCAGCAAACCCAGGGCCCATTCTATCTCAGGGCTCAGCAGTTTTTGCTCTTCAGAGACTTCTCAATTGAGATGATATATAGGTACTTGAAAGTAATGTATTTGTTCCTAGGGTGAAAGATAGATGTGCTTTATTTTTTTTTTTCTGTTTAAAAATATGGCATGGGGACTACTTATTTCATTAATTGTATTCTGCCATCAAGTTTTTTCTTTATTGGTAACCAATGCTAGATCTCCCTGTAGTATTTATAAGTAATATTTGTTCCATCTCTTTTTGCTCTAATTCTTTAATTTTTGACCACATAACAACCAGCCCAGGGAACCTGGTTTTGTACATTGATTTGGTCTTTGCTAAGCTTTGAACCCACAGTGTGTCTGCATCTTCTCCCGGTGACAATTCTTTTCAAAGGAGCCACCTTGGGTTCTACTCTCTGTAACAACCCACATCCAGGTCCTGTCACTTCTGTCTTCTGGGTCTGTCTGGCTTTCCTCTCATAGCCCTCACTGCCACAGCCCAGCTCAGGTGCGAACACCATCTGGATTATGATAACAGCCTTTGGCTCTTTATCCTGCCTCCAGACTTTCTTTCTGTCAGTTCATCTTTGATGTTGCTCCCAGAGGGATTCACTAAAACACAAGTTGATTGTGTCACTTCCCGACTAAGAACGGTCAGTGCTTTCCATCATCTGAACAGGACGAAGTGCAAAGCACTTAGTGCAGCTCAACCTCTACCTTCTCCTCAGAGTTCTGTCCTCAGTCATCCTTGCTCTCCACCTGTCCTTACCTCCTCCCTATCCCTGTGAATCCTGTGCTCAGTCCAAGCAAAATTATTAGCCCCCCAGATAGAGGGAGGCCGCTGTACCCTGCACCCTGCGCTAGGAAGCCCGATTTCTCTGCCCGAGGAAGGGACCGATCTGCAGTGCGTCCAAGGAGAAGAGCATTAGCCTATAGATCACTTGGTTCTTAACTAGATGACCCCTACTTTTTAGAACTGATTTTTTTAGAACTGCATTTTGGTGCTAAAATTTGAACAAACTTTCCCAAAGGAGCCAGCAGAAATTTTGGTACCACATCTGCATTTTAAGTTAAACCCACCGTTTGCCTGGGCAGTCTACTTCAGCTTTCGAATCTTCATATTCTCCATCTGTGAAACAGGAATGATAACGCCTACCACCTACAGCTGTTCGTGTGTCGCATAGGCCTGCCCTCCTCCGTCCACTCCCCCTGAGACCTGACTCAGTGTCCTCTTTTTCTGTGCAACTTTCCTCATCTTTATTCAGATTCCCCTGGTTCTTCAACATTCTGTCACCGTAGTTTCATGATATCAAAACTCTTCTGAACTCATACGGAGTGGCGGGCTTTTCTCTGAGTGAGAAGAGGATCATTCCTTCCTCTAGGTGTCCGAACAGGGTGCCCAAACAATAACATCACAGGCGCACATTCAACCCAACAGCAGTTAATCGAGGACCTGTATGAGAGGGCCTCCTGGATTGGTTATTAGGAGCACAGAGGTGACTTCATCACAGGCCCTGCCCCAAGAAGCTCACGGCATCGTAATAGAAGTAATTCTAGCGACAATCGCACACGCGGGCTTTTGTGGGTCTTGGCATTCCTTTTTTGTCTTTGGAAGGCTGCTGTCCCTGATTCCTGCGTGCAGGTGTGGATAGCAGCCCTTCCGGGCCCTTCCTCTAACTAGGATCCCTCCGGAGTGCGGTGTGCTGAGGACCGGCACGCACCGATTCACTCTGCCGTCCGATCGCCCCGAAATTCTTCATGCTACCTCTGTGAGAAATCATACAAAAAGGTGTATCTGTACTTCAGAGTTCGGTGTTTGATTTTGTGTTCTTATTAACATTACATGACATTTGATTTTGTGTTCTTATTAACGTTAACATGACGTAGTGTTTTCGATTAGAAGATTAAGCTGAGTATGTTTGTCCTAGGGTGTATCCCAGACATCTTTTTTATTTTTTTTTAAATAAGTCACAGCTGTCATTGTGCTTTCTTGTCACTCATTCTTTTCTAAAGGTTAAAATGTCCTCACTAACCTGTACCAGAAAAACAAAACAAAGTGTCCCCCATCATCTTCAAGAAAAGACTCCCACCAGCCGTCCGGCGGTGCTCCAGATGGCAGAGGTTCACTTACTTGGCGTCTCCAGTGATACTGTCCCATCTCGTTGCCGGATTGATCCCGCAGCCTTTGAAGTCACTCCCTTCTATACTGTTCTATTTCAGAGAGCAGTGCTGGCAGGCATTTGATAAGAATTACTGAGCAGAGAGGAGCTCAGATTTGCATTCATTAAGATTTCAGTAAATTAGGAATGATAATATTCCTAC
>NW_006441953.1:6092626-6105607 GCF_000325575.1 Pteropus alecto | reverse complement strand
CCCCCCGCCCCCACCACCACACACGCACACCTTTCTTTGTTTAAGGAATTCAGAAGCTTTGATATATATAGTAGTTGACCTGTTTCATCATTACTCCACATTTATTGAACACCTAATAAATGCCAGGTTGTGTTGTACGACTTAGAAATACAGTGTTGAACGAGGCAAAGGAGTTCCTTGCTCTCGTAGTGCTTACATTGCTGTGTGGGTGGTTGATGAAAAATAAACAGGAAAATGTAAAAATAAAAAGGAGAGTGGGCTTGACAGTCTGCTTTAGGTTGGACGGTCAGGAAGGGCCCTTTTGAGGAGGTGACACTTGGTATTATTACTCACTTGGTATCCCTAAAAAATAGGGAGGGCATTCTGTGTGTGGTCAGCGGTGGCAAAGACATGAAGACAAGGGAAACTGCTCATCATGTTGTAGAAATTGCTTAGACTAAGAACCCTGGCCTCCGATTAGCCCGTGTAAACCGCTAATGGACTGGGGCAGATCATTAAATGCCAGGGGACCTGGTTGTTCAGTTTGAGTGTGAGAGGGCTCACCCAGTGTCCTCTAAGCCCCAGCTGCCTCAGGTATAACTTCCAAGCCGGCTTTGCTTTCCGTGGTCTACACTGCCTCCCAGTGTTATCAAAGAGTCTTGGGTCTCTTTTATATTTACTAATTTCTGGTCCTCTCTATGTCTGAGTGGTTTTGTCTAACTGTTAAAGCACCTGTATGATCTCGAAAATGACTCGTATGTGGGGTGGTTGTTTTTCAGTTCCTGCCTAGATCGCTCCTGCCTGCCTTTCTCCTCCCCAGAGCGAGGTTCTCAGAAGCACTGCCTCCAATGGGGTTTGATCCTCCGCTGACACGATCGTATGGCTCCTTATTTGGCAGACTCCAGTCATGCATGCTAGTGCTGGCTTCGCCTTAGAAACAAACCAAAGACAGATAAAATATTTGATTAGATTCGGTCCTGCAAATAGTGCGAAATCTCACACGGCTGGTTTTCAGTTGTGACGGGAAGTTGCTGAGTATTATTAGCTAAATCCTTCTCGTTCCTTTCTTCAGTAAGGTAGAGCTGATGGGACACAGCACCCAGGCGGGGGAGACATTGTGACTCTTAACAGGAAGAGACTTTTTTGAGAGAGTTTATTTCCTCTTACGTACACAGTGAATTTTAACATTATTTTGGTGTCCTTAAAGAAAATTCCTACATCTGTGTATGCAGCTAAAATGCTAAATAATGCTCATCACTAGTGTGGGACAGTGAACTATAAAGAAAATACCCCAGCTAATAAGGAAAAGACTCCTCAGGGAACCAAAAAGCCCTCTGAAAAGTTGTGTTTCTACTCCTTAAAAGATATATGTTTCATCTAATGCTTTTTTTTTTTTTTTTTTTGGTGGGAAATACCATTGCAATTGCCTCAATACCATTGCCAGCCTAAAATAAAGATTGGCTCCTTAAGCAGTTCCTCAGACACCAGCTGTGTCCCTAGAAAGTGTGGTTCTACTTTTGTGTACTATAAGAGGATTCACTCCGGTGAAATCATATTGAAACAAGAAATTAGCATTAACCTTAGTCTCAACACCTTGCAGCAACTTCCAAGATAATTAGAAATGGGATCCGTAAAAAACTCCCCCCTCCAGGTTGGTGGAGGTGATTTCCGAGCTGTGGGTCTTTCAGGAAAGCCAAGTTCATCCTTAGCTGTTTGGACTAACTTGTCACTTGTGGGAATGCTGGGAGCCCAGGGCCACAGGGTTGAGACTGTACACATTCCCCTGGGTCCAGCTGGAAGGCCAGTACCATGAACGCCAACCATTTGTTTATTCACTCCGTAAGTCAAGAGCTGCGCTAGGCAGTTGGGGTGCTTGCTGAATGGACCCTGTCCCTTCTGGAGACCTCCCAGTTTAAGGAAGATATAGACATAGAATGGGTACTTATAAAATAATAATGTTTTATGCTATGAAGGAGGTGCATTATGTAAAAATAAGGAGAACAGGAAGCATATACATCAGAGTGTGGTCAAGGAATGCTTGCTGGAGTACATAACACTAAAGCTGTCCCGTCGTGAGGGCATTCTTGGGTTTGATGGAATGGTGATTGAGTCGCTGTGAGTTTCCGGTATTTTTGTACATGTTTGATTTGGAATATGTAACATCTTGAGTTTGTCAGAAGTCAGAGATTATCATCAAATACTGAACTTTCTTCCTGACTTAAGATTCGTGAGGACTTGACACAAAATCAATGTTCAAAAATCCATAGTGTCCCTGTACTCTAATAATGAAGTATCGGAAAAAGTGGAAAAAATAATTCCTTTTGCAATTGCAACAAAAAGAATACCTAGGAATAAATCTAATGAAACATGTGAAGGATCTATATGATGAAAACTATAAGACCTCTTAAAAGAAATCAAAGATGATACAAAGAAATGGAAAGATATTCCGTGTTCTTGGATTGGAAGAATCAACATAGTTAAAATGACCTTATTACTTAAAGCATTATACAGATTTAATGCAATCCCCATCAAAATCCCATCGGCATTTTTTAAAGAAATAGAACAAAAGATTCATAAGGAATTAAAGAAGCAAATAATTAGAGGATTATCACTCTGAGTTTACTAATTTAAAAACATAACACCACAAATTGGTTAATATTTATTTTAGCAAAACAAATACAAAAAGCCCACCATCTTAAAATTATATAGATTAAAAAGATATTCTTGTGATATTTCAATATATTTCCTTTGATTACATGATGTCAAAGAACTAGTTAAAAAGTAGAAACAAGCTACCTTTTTAAATAAAAAAAAACCTCTAGTTAAACACGCAGAGAGATACATATACAGTCACAGATACACACAGGCACTCAGACACGGAAATACTCACACACTGTGGTTTTGGCTCTGGCATAATCTTTGTCTTATATACCGCCTGAGAAAATGTTTTTACCAAATGAAAACTTTAACCTTTATTTTCCTGGAGCCAAGAGGTATGTGAGAAAGGTAATTTCTAATACAGTACAGAATGTAACGGTTAATTGTGCAGTGGTAGGATTTACATCTTTAAAAAAATTGTTTCTAGCTTTCCATTTGATGGTGGTGTTTGAGAACCTGATGAGGTGGCTAAGGTTTGGGAACTTGGGGCACCTGTGAAGCCTCCCTACAGACATTCTAGACTGTCTAGAATGGGACTGGAGATACCTTCAGGACTGGTGACAGGACTGTGACCCTGAAGGGTCCCCCGGGAGCTTTGCCTGAAGCCTGAGATTTACCTGCCCTGTAGAGTCAGGGAGCAGTCTGAATATTTTCAGTGGTCTGAGAAAAATGTTTATTTTATATAGTTTTTGAAGCTCACCCTGGTGAGTTTGACAGTTTTTTTGTAATCTTTGCTGTAAATTGTGTTCCACAAGTATAATTCTAGTCACCCACATTAAGTATCAGTATGCCTCTGGATATTTGTTTCTGGGTTGGCATGTCAAGAAAGCGAAGCCATGCTCTTACAAAGTAATAAAATTGGAAGCAGCTAGAAAATCTTAAGGCTTGTTAGAAGTCTCAAAGTAAAAATTAAAGTTTTGACAGTTAAAAAGTGAAAAGATGATATTGTTTTCCGTTCTTCATCTTTCTGTCACATACTTAGGCACCAAGTGTGACGAGCACTTAGGAAGCCCTTGGCCCAGAAGGTCACTAAACAGGCAGGAGAGGCACAGCTGTTGGGGGCCCTTGGGAAGGGAGTCTAAAGTCTGGAGGTGGGTGACTGTCAGATAAGGGAGACCTAGGGATGACAGCAGCCCTGGCAGTGGTGGCTGTGTGGCCTCCATGCGGCCCAAGTTGACATTTTCCGGGAAAACATCTGCACTCTGCTCAGCGCCATCCCAGAGCCCCCGCCTGCTGTGGTCCTTTGAATGGAGGCCTCGCCCAGGGGCACCTTCTGCCTCCCGTGAGAAGCAGAAGCAGCCCACGCTGGCCGAAGGAGGGAAGACGAGCATCCTGTGGAAGCCAGAGACCGTTGGGCCAAGGAGAGTACTAGGAGATGGCCTTGGAAAGCTGTCCAAATGCTTTTCCTGCCTCTTACACCCATCCGTCCCTGAAAATTGCTTCCTCCTCCCTTCTGCAGATTGACTTCCTCAGTTCTTTGAATCACGTGTCCAGAACTCCCAAGCCTGCGTGTGTCATTACTGTATCAGTCTCCCAAAGACAGGGTGATTCTTCCAGATTCCAAAGAAGGGACTCTGGTTAGCCCAGGGTGGTCAGACTTCTGCCCCAGTCGGTCATCAGCTGTGGCCAGAGGGGAGGGTCGCTCTGGACAGATGGCTGTCAGGGATGCCTGCTCTAACCTGGGGTGTGAGGAGCGGGGATGAGAGGGGCACTAGGCAGCGATCCAGCAGGTGTGCCCTGTAGCTCCCTAGTCATCTGGCGACTGGGCCTGTTGGATTAGCAGGCAGGGCAGTTTTATCTAGGTAGTTGCGTGCTAGTGAGGAAATTGGGAAGGGAGGACACACGTGGTGAAAGCTTTTAAAGTCTCTGCCGTGCTGCAGTGTCCTTGCCATCGATTCTTGTTCCCTATGTAACGGTTACAAGAGCCTGAATTATGTTTAAGCTGCTTTGGGAAACAAATGGGCGGGGGGGGAACTGGGCCCTTAACTGGACTGATCACTCGTCATTAAAATATAGCGGTATGAGGCTCGTTAAAACCCTCTTGAGCCATAATATTTAGTGTTGTTCATGAAAGCCCATGCAGTTGAATTAAGATCAGTGCACTTAAGAATAGTGGATAGAAAAAAAAGTATTTTGGATAAATCGTTTGATAGAGTGGGTTTTTCTCACCGAACCATCTGAAACCGTCGAGGAAATCAGCCCTTCTGGACAGTGGGGTTTCCCAGAGAACTCTAGTTTTACCTCTTTATCAAAACATGTAATTTTTAACTCTTTTGGGTGCAACTCTTCAACAGGTATGTGCAAATTTAATATTTCTTAATACCTCAGCCATTATTCTACAGTGCATATAAATGTGGCCGATGGTATAGGCTAAGAAATTGGTGCTGTTCGCCACTATTTAATTACCCCAAATAGTGTCGGATTTTTAAAAATCTGCTCTTTATAATTTTTTGTGTGTCTTCCTTTTCTGTGAGGGCCCGTACCCCTCCCATACAGTGGTCTGTTCCTTCTGATGCTGTGTGGATCTGCGAACAAGCAAACAAAGCTTATTTAAATAATACATAAATTAAAAGTGAGTGGGGCCTGAGATCGGTGCGTGGAGGATACTCTTTGAAGAAAGGGTGAGATGTGCTGTCCGTGTGTGAACTTTCTGATAGTACTTAGGATGGCGTAAGGCCTTTTCGCTTTCTTTTCCTCAGCTATGTCCTTGAGAATTGAAGCTGCCAGGTTCACTGATGTCCAGATGAGTGAGGTGAATCTGCTAAAACTATTCATGAGCTTCATTCAGTAAGGCTACTTTATTCTTTTGGACAAAATGAGAAAAAAGGTGTGGTGGAGAGAACATATGTTTAGGACTCCAGAGCTAACCCTGCCACCTACTGGTTGGGTGACCTCAGGCAAAAAGTGTCAACGGCCCACAGCCCTGATTTGCTTGTCTGTTAATGGGCGAAAGTAGGTGGGGCTGTCGTGATGGTGACCTGACCCTGTGCAAGTCTCCGTGCCTGGCGCATCAGTGCTCAGCGGACAGGACATTGCTTTTCTCCCTCGCCCCCACCCCGCAGCTTCCGGCAGACAGAGCCACCTTGGAATCAACAAGGCTGTGGCACACATGGCATCAGGAGGCCTGGGTACTCTCTGGGGGTCACCTCAGACCAGTCATTTTTCGACCACACGCCTCAGTCTGCTCTAAGACAGCGGGGCCGGACGAGCTTCGGCACGCTTGCTTCCTGCTCTGGAAGTCTGCGCTTCCTTTCTTACTCCACCGTGGTGCAAGAGTTCACACCCTGAAATCACAGGATTTTGCCAGTTTGCCCTGTGGCGAGGTGGAGAACTTAGACAATTGGTGGGAGGTGCGTCGAGCGTGCTGCTGTAAGGCAATCTTTGCAATTAAAATCTGCCTCTGTTCACCTCTCGCAACACCGATCGCTTATATTCTCCTCGAATTTCATGTCATAACTTAAAAACACTCGAAGTTCCTTCCTGCTCCTTGCTAATAGCATTTGAGAGGATGATGAAGGGAGGACCTTTTAACACACCTTTCTGGGTTCCTCACCATTTCTGAACAAGGAAAGTGACGTTGCATGGCACAAAGGTGGGCTGTCCTCATGTGTTGTTCCTATAGACCAGCTCTGCTGCCCCCAGCTTGGCCTGGCCGGCCGAGCACACCCAGTGAGTCCCTGGTCACATGCTGACCCTCCTCCCCTCCAGCTTGGCTTAACTAGCCAGAAGACAGCCTGGGGAAGGGGGCCAGGCTGGGCCGCAGGACGCCCAGGGTATGGGCTGGGAAGCACTCAGCTTCTGGTAGAATCTTCTGTTAGAGCTGATGGAGCAAGAATCACCGCTCCTTCCTGCTTTTCACTTTTTTTGAACCAAGGCCTAGAAAGCCCTAATGCCTCAGAGTCAGTACTGTTTATCCCCAGAAGCGAATCCATCTTCACCCCTTTAGATTTCCCTTTATCACTTGGGCTCTTAATAACTGTAGGTTTCTGGTTCCATTTGGTCAGTGGGATATTTTGTTAAGATTGGAATTTGGTCCACGAGAGCATCATGAGTTTCAGATGGATGGTGCCTCCCTCAGATCCACTCTGCAGATGGCCCACCAGGCGGCCAGCAGTGACTCCTGGCGGAGGGAGCCTGAGCCTTAACATGTAGGCAGCGGGGCCTCACTGGCTCCCTTTGAAGCGGGCGCAGTAATTGCGGCTTTGATTACAGCAACTTCACTGGTGGATTGGGCTGCGCTGGGGCTCGCCCAGCCTGGCTCAGCCCCGCCACAGCCCCCCAGTGAAGCCTTAGATGTGGGAAGTCTCCAGTCTCCGAGCCTCATGCCTGTGGTTTCTTGAAAAGACTCTTGATTTGACCAGTTTTAGGTCTATAAAGCCACCGTGTCAGGCTCCCATTTCTCCCACTCGGAGGTAAGACCTGGTTCCGCCCTGACAACCCTGTACTCACGGGAGCCGCCAGGGCCAGGCTGCCTTACCTGAGAGCCGGTTTCTTTGCCACGTTACTTAACCATTTGTTCTGCTGTTAAGAAGGCATCTCGGGTGGGGGCGAGCTGCTTTTTGGTTGACAGTAGTACAGAGGATTTCTGAAGCCTGCTTTTCAGAAGGATTTGTAAGAGGAGACTGAAATCATGAAATAACAGTGGGGAAATGTGAGACTACCTGTAGGAAGACACAGCTTTATGAGGAGCTGTCGAGATTCTTTCCAGGGAAGTGCGTATTATCATCGCGGTAAATGGTCCCTCTAAACACAGCCGAGTTTGTTTTACCAGTTATGTTAGCATCGCGCTCAGCTCGAGGAAGGAAGAGAAGGCCCTTCTGGGTAAGGCGAGGTGGGGGAGGATGACGTGGTGTCCAGCTCCGCTTGAGAATGGGGGCCACAGCAGGGCCTTGGAGGTCATCTGTGCCTCATGACTTCGGAGTCGGCCTGAGGCTCAGGGCAGGCACAGATCCCAACAGAGGGACAGTTTGGCTCCTTCAGCCAGCAGACATTTCTGGCTGCCAATGGCCAGTTCATCTGAGTCCTAGCACTTGCCTCCAGCTGCTGTGAGCTCCTGGCCTAAGGCTGCAAGGCTGTTCCCCAGCGGGAAGAGCACTCTGGGGCAAACCTTTGAGAATGTGTGGTGCAGACGCCCTCGCCACTGTCCGGGCTCCGCCCCTCTCTCCTTGGAAAGGGAGGGTCCTTCGGGACTCCGACCCTCCTGTGTGAAGGGTTGGCGCTGCGCCTAAGGTTAGAAAACCGTGATGCTGCAGTGTCTTCCTGCTCAACAGGGAAAAGGAGACTAGTAGGAATCGAAACTGCCCTTGACGACCTCAGTTGCCAGCATTCTGTGATTTCCTTCCGTTTTGTTTTTATTTTTTCAGTAACTACCCAGATACACAGCTCCGGTGGTGGTGCAGTCATCACAGTGACAGCTGACGCATCCCTGGGCTCACTGAGCCCCGCGCACCTTGTGGGCGTTAGCCTCTCCTCCTCACAGGTCCCATCCCCCAGATCCCACTCCTTCTTCTGCGAGCGGCACTTTGTAGACTGCGCCTTGCCATCCAAAGTTTAGTTCTCATTATTCAACGATTTCAAAACTTCCTTCTATTTCTCCTCTAAGGTCTCTTTCCACTCTCTTATATAAAGAGCGTAAAAAGTCCACCGTTAGAACTAATTTTTAAAGGAAACTTCTGCTAGTAGCAAGGATGGCACAAGCATGAAGGGTTGGGATTCATCTGAGACTGGCAGGGATCCAGGCAGAGTCTGAATGAGGTGGCCTCCCCAAGTTCAAAGCCAGGGAGGCAGATGCTCTCCAGGGGGAAGGAACCAAACTTTGGGATGCTTTCGCTTTCCTTTTGTCTTTGTCTCATCTGTTACAATGTTATGTTTTATTTTTAATCACTTTTTAAAAGCTCATTTAAGCTTTTGGGGCTTGGGGATTCTCCTTTTTTGAAAGTCATTATCATCAGCAGTATCAAACAATTACTTAAATACTTTTCGAGCGTACATTCTAAGGCTGACATTAGAGATCCTAATTATTATGAAGGGAAGAAATCTTGAGAATTGTAAAATCTTAAGTAAAATCAGAGAGGCCTGTGCACCTTGGACTGACTGTGGTGAACAGAGCACATCTTGGTTACGGGGCTACTGTGGGCGTGTGCGGTGCATGGGCTCATTGGAGCACAGTTCAGTTTTGTGTAAAACCATACAGTGGCTCTCCACAGTGGACTAAAAAACTAAACGCTTGAGATGACAGCTCTGTCCCTGATCCAGCCAGTGCTTGTTGTTAACAATTCACGTTTGGCCATTTCCTCCTGATGTTTTTCAAACTTTTTTTTTTTTTTTTTAACCACAATCCAAAGTATTGAGTGTATTTCACATAACCTTTACAAACGTATACACGTACATGGAACCAAAGTAAACATTTCAGTAAAGTATACTCATTCTCTAACACGGTCTGGGGAGTCGGGGCTACCGTGGGGCAATATGTTTTTAGCCATCACCACATCAACCAAGTGGATTAATTAAATGCAGACATGTTAAGGCATGTGCTGTGTGCAGTAGAGGTTAAAATTTTCAAAGGCCTGTGGCAAATTCACGTTAACAGCATTTCGTGTGTTCCTTCCTGAGGTGGAAAACGAAGCTCGTTCCCAACGTGCAAAGCCAAGGCAGCGGCCCCGGGACCTCTTCTGGAGATGGAAGCTTGTTGAAACCCAGACTGTCTCCACGGCCTGCCCAGTCGACCCCAAAGGAGAATTGACACCAACTTCACCCTGAGGTCACTGCTAGAGACACTGATCCACAAAGACAATCACTGCCAACCCCCACCCCTTCATCTACCACAAGAGCCAAGTTCCAAAATAAAGCATAAAGGTTTTTTTTTTTTTTTTTCGTTTAAATTAAAAAGCACATGAGAATGCTTGCAGGCCCTGAGTCAGCTGAGCAGCTTTCCTCTCCTTGTGTCCGCCGTGCACTCCCCAGAGCATCTTGCATCCGTACCTGTAACCTTCGGCAAGGACAGTGACTTGGCTGCCTTTGCCTGTCATGAGCAGCGGGAGCTGGCAGCCAGCATGTCCATCGGCGTCCCAGTGCGGGATTTGTGGAAGAGTTCCCTCTCTGTCTTCATTTTTCTTTCTCTTCCTTTTTCCTAAAGCTTTTATTTAACAGTGCAAAAGGATGAATCTTATGTTTGCTTCTTTTTTTTTTTAAACTTGAATTTTTTTTTTAATTTACACTTTTTAGGTTTAATTTTCTTGTATATTTTGCTAGCTATGAGCTTTTAAGGAAAATTCAAAGATCTGGAAAAGTTTGAAATAAAAAATGAAATGAAAAGAAGCCGCCTTCTTTGGGGGTGACATCTTGTCCGTAAGGGGCTTCTCTGTGAATGGCCTGTGACAAATAGTGGCCTCTCCTCTAAGGTGTTCAGTCGCGCTAAATAAATGTAACGGCCAAATCCATTCTGTTGGTAGCAGTCGGCAGTACTGTTTCGTTTTATTTTTTGTCTGATCGCTCTTTTTAAAAAAAAAAAAAACGGTAAACCTTAACAGATACTTTCAGTAGACCAGTTTGCAGTGAATTTTCATTTCTTTTCTTCTCACCTCCTTGTAAAAAGCCCAGCACTTGAATTGTTATTACTTTAAATGTTCTGTATTTGTATCTGTTTTTATTAGCCAACTAGTGGGATTTTATGCCAGTTGTTAAAATGAGCATTGATGTACCATTTTTTTTTTTTTTTAAATAGCAAGGCACAGCCTTTGCCCCAAACTGTCATCTAACATTTGTCATTCCAGTTTGAGTTAACGTGCTGAGCATTTTTTAAAAGACGCTTTGTAATAAAACATTAAAAAAAAAAATCACTTTTTAAAAGAGTGGAGTGCCTGGTCATCGAGTCGGGAATGGTGAACTAAATCCACATGCCAGGCCAGAGCCGGTTTGTCCCCTTCCGAGGGACACTGCTGGTGTAGCCTCCTCTGGGAACAGGCCGACACACCTGTCATACAAGGGGTACCTTCCCCAGTCTCTAAGACATGTGGTCAAAGGTGCTTGTATGGCATGGGCACCACCACCTCCTTCCCAGGTGTAGACAGAAGTCAGTGCCGAAGGAAAGAAGCGTCACCGCGGTTCAGATGGGGTTGAGCACCTCGAGCATCCGAGCATCTGAGCATCCGAGCATCCTCGTGGGCTCTGGCTGGCCGTTGGCTTGCTGCCATCTCTGTAGGTGTGCCGGTGCTTTCCGCTTCCCAGCTCAGTGGTTCTCAAGCTGGGCTCCTCAAATCCAGGTGTCCCTGTGCCGAAGGAAGGTTTTCACTTCCACTTACCTCCTCAAAGTCAACATTTTCCCAATTTCAGGTGATTTGAATTCTAGAATTCTCCCTTGAGCTTTTGTAGTACCAGTAGATAGGTTGGTTTCTAAATTAGCCAAATATATATTTTACATTCAAAGCATAGTATTTCATGGTCTTCCGCAATGTTTTTCTATCCATTGAGCTAGCTTGAGGACCATCGATAAATTGGTCTGACGACTCTGGCTGAAATTCTAGTTCTATCTTTTTTCAGCCTTTGATACAGCTGGGGAACAGCTGGCTACCATACTTGTAATAACCCTCCTCATACTGTACTTGAAGATTGCCATTAAATCACCCCTCAAATTTTTCTTCTCCAGGCTAAGTAATCCCAATTCCTTGAACCTTTCATCATCAGTCCTTTAATCATTTTCATTACTGTCCTCTGGAACCTCTCCAATTCCTCTTCATTTAGTCCTAAACTTGAGCCAGAGAAAAATGTCTATTTTATGTTCAGGGGACCTACTTGTTATAAAGGTTTCATATTTGAAAATTATCTCTGAGTTTTCTTAATGTACATGAACCGAGTAGTTAGAACTGTCTGAAACTCCCACCGTGCAATTTTCAGGAGTTAACTAAGAAAATCCAACGAAATTATGGAGGAGGTGACATTTAAGTGTTACTTTTTGGGGGGAAATGAAAGGTGGTAGCAACATATTGATTGGCTTTTCTAAATCTTAGAAACCATTTAATAATAAAAGTCTGTCCAAGTAAACAGCAAGGATATAAAGCTGAGAATTGAGTCTTGTCCAAAGCCCACTCAAGTCCTCTCCTGTGGTTCCTCTTCATTTTTATGACACAAAAAATGAGTAAACAACGTTGAAATGGGTTATAATGCAAAAGAACATATTTGCTGCTATTTGCATCCTCTCTGAGCTGGTCGTTCTTTCCCCAGACTCGGCCTCCTCCTGTTGTCTATAACTGCTTTCAGAATAGCTTCCCAGATAACTTTGATGTCACCTCACTCCTTCCTGGCCCATTGTGCCCAAATCCCGCTTTCTGGTGCTGAAGGTACATCAAGAGCCCCCTAGAGGTACAGACTGAGGGACACTATCCTGGGTGTCCGTGAGTAGAGGGACTGTCCTCTGGCCATCGCTTCTGTTGGTCTAGGAGTGACCTGGCTTTCTTCCTGCAGCAGGCTCAGGGCTGAAGTTTAAGCCAAGAGGAGGGTGGGCCTGCCTTTTTTCTGGGAGCCAGCCTTTCTCTGAGGTCACAGCTGGCATGCTGGTCCTTATGGAGGGGTGTTTTCTCCCAGTTTAGTTTGGTTGCTAGGATTGCTGGCAACTACCTGTGTAGCAGGAAGGAGCCTTAGAACAGTTTATGGCTGCAGCTGTCCCAAGCACAATTGTTCTTTCCTCTGTAGTTTGGTCTAAGGCTGTGACAATATGGTAACCTCTAATCAGGGCCCGTGAGGGGTCTGTGTGGATTTCCCTTTAAAGGAAAGAAGTCGTGAGGGAGTAATACATGGTTCTAACGGACAAGGGAAACAAATTCCGTGTAACAGAGCGGTTGTACAAGCTACACTTACTACATTTGCCTCAGGATGTTACTTTTCATACACAGAATATTAAAAGCTGTCCTGAAACCTAACTTCCAGGGATACATGTAGACAGACACACAAATTTGAACTGCTTTTTAATAGAAACAATAGTTTGCAATTAATCATCTTAATACTAACAGAAGGATATGATTCTAAATGCTTATAAAATGTATCATGGGGGAAAGATTAAGATCTTTGGTTTTGTTGGCTCTCAGTGGATGCCACTTTGGAAGCAGCTACTCTAAATCTCTGCCCCTCTCATGGGTAATGTTCCCTCTGTAGCCGGGAGTGGTTCCGAGAGAGGGTAGGAGGAGGATACATCAAGAGTAGCTATTTATTTTTTGCCAATATTTTACTTTATAATGAACAAATTTAACTTATGTAAATAGCATTCCACTTTTGAGAATTTCACTAGTGTTACAGCAGTTATAATGCAAAAGAACATATTTGCTGCTATTTGCTACCTCTTTAAGAAAACCT
>NW_006441953.1:6083709-6092583 GCF_000325575.1 Pteropus alecto | reverse complement strand
TGCACCTTTCTTGACAACATTAGGAGGGATAAGGAACCATTTATAATATGGTCCTGTTTGCTTCTAAGTTGCTATGAGGCCACCAGAGTGATGATCAGGAGCAGGCAGCGGTGACAGACGGGACTCTACCTCTTGTGAGCTGGGTGACCTTGGGCAGATCCCATTCTCTTTCTGGTCTTCAGTTTTTGCATTTGCCAAGCAGGATGTAAGTAATACTGTCCCATTAGGGCTAAAAGAGCAGCTATTTAAACATTCCTCACGTGAATCGACCTAAACTAGAACTTCGTATAAATTAGGTAATATAGAATTAAAAACTTATGGTAACAACTCAAGTGAAAATGGTGTTTATTCACCCTTGTTGGAGAAATAATGCTAATGTTTATCACCAGCAGTGTTGCAGGCCCCAGTAACTGGCATAAAAAAAAAATGCTCGACGCCCTCGGTCAGTACATTTTTACTGAGCACATGCCAATGGGCTGTGCTTAAGTAATTTTACACTAGAAAAATGTTTTTACTGTCTAGAAGCTTGTTCGCCATCTGCATTTGCTATAATATATAAGCATCCTTCTCCCTGAATAGTAATTTGGACTTTTAAGAAACAGGTTTGTATGTTAGGAAGGAGGCGGCACAGCGGGAAAAGCCTAGGTTTGTAGTCACGCAGAGCTGGACAACGTCCACGTCTACCACTGGGGGGCGCTGCACACCAAGCCCTCTGGGCACACCTCCTTGAGGGCTAAACCCAGAGATCACTGACCTCTATAAAGGCATGGCGAGGGGTACCTGAGAGAGACGCCCAGCATGTAGGAAATAACTAATAAATGAATTTCACCTTGAATAGTTTTGTTATGATTAAACATACTTTTTTTGCCCAACGGGGGGAAAAAAAAATGTATTGCTTATAGCCATAGAATGTATGAGCATGTTTCTTCTGCCCATGGAAGCAGTTGGTAACCAGGACTAATCGGTCTGCTCTAGACCAAAGATCAAGGAAGGTCTTACAGAAAAGCAGCAGTCTGGAGTTTTTGGTTTTTTTTTTTTTAGGTCATCTACACTCATGTGTTTATTAAGTATTTTTCTTAATCTATAATAGCTTGAGATGTTACCAGCTACTTAAAATTTTTATCTCCATTAATTATATGGGAGATATTGGTAGAAAAAATACTATTTGCCAGATAGAATGAGAACATCACCTACAAATAGACCATCACAACTTAACTGTTTGTCTTTGTGGTCCAGTGGAATTACTAGTCATTTTCTCTTTTCCATTTCTAATTGTCTCAGAATTTGAACTCAGTGGAGTCACTGAATTACGCTCTACACTCTAACAGTTATTTTCTTCTATAGGAAGAAAGTACACTGTCACCCTCCCTAAACTTGAACATTGAGGCTAAAAACTCTGGAAGTCTACCTTCCCAGAAGAATATGCCAGAACCTCCACACATCTCTGGAATAAGACTTTAGGGTTCAGTCTTTCAAATAGCCCCAAGCAGAAACCTTAGTTCAAATATGTCTTCCTCTCAGTAGTTTTGGAGGCTTCCCAGTTCCATCTTCTAAACCTGGTGGAGTCAAGTGGCTTTTATGAGGAGGTAGCAGGAGGCAGAGTTTATTGCAGGAGGTTTTCCTTTCTAATACCTGCTTGCCTAAGAACTGACTACCTGCTTCTGGTGGACTATCCCAGAAAGTGCATCTACGGAAAGGAGCTGAGGTGTCTCACTGAGTCTTGGAGACCCATGTTCAGATACTGCATCACGAAGGCCTGCAAAGTTGTCACTCTGCAAAGGGGCTCAGCTCTGCTTTGACAAACTACGTTATGATAAAAAAGTTTAATTTTTCGTCTGTTCATATACCACCCACCACCACTTCCCTAATTATTGTAGAAGAATCTTGGGAGCTTCTCTCCTGTTACTTTTTTTCTGGGGTCTTAAATCATCCACAGCCTTCCACTCATACATAAAATTTAACTTACTTGAGTGACAGCCACATCTTCCAGCTCGCTGGGACATCTGTGTGCTTTCTCCCCCTGCGTAGCCCTGACCAGCACCCTGGAAGGTTTGGAAAGACCTTCTGGACCAGCTGTGGGCATGGAGTACGAGGCCCTAGAGCCTACCTTTTTACTCAGGTGGCCCCAGAGCTTAACTTCTAAGACTCTTTTACAAAACTCTTGGGCCTGGTCCCAATCTTCAGCCCACTCCCACCAGGTGTAAAAGGTTCAGGCTCTCTGTAAGACTAGGTTGGGAAGGAACTGTGGCGTCCTTCCAAATTGGTCAGAGGAGGGAGGTGATCACAATTAGCCTATTATGCTAGGCCATGAGCGCAACGCGAGCTAGCCATCATCTCACATGATCTCCAACAGCCCAGTGGGATTGACAGGGGCCATCACTTTGCCCATTCTACCAGATATGGCCAGAATAACCCCCAAAGTAACACAGGTAAGAGCAGAGATGAGCACCAGAGCCCAAGTCTGTTTAATGCCAAAGCCCATTTATACTGGTTTTTTCCTGCAACAGCTACAGTTGGTAATTTTAAAAAACACAGTGAATAGAATTCGTACCAATGATAATTTTTCTTTATTTCAGGAGTTAAATTTCATTCTGCAGTAGAAATAAAAACTGTGATTAGGAAATATTGAGACTGATTTCAAAAACAGAATTTACACAACCAAATGGGTCGAAAGCAAAACATATCTATCGTTCAAAGCATTTTTTAGGTTGCTATTTATGTAACATCAATATCTGTTTACAAGAAAATTAGTCCCACAAAATTATAGCCACACCTTGTATTTTTGGTAGATGTAATTGGTTACTTAGGTTAAAATGTTAAAGGGATTAAAATCAAGGTGACTCAAGACAGAAGCTTATTTCAAATGAGTGAAATGTATAACTGGCAAACCCAGAAAGCGTAATTAGTGTATGTTGTATAAGCAGTGACTAACATATTAGTTCTACCCTTTACGCCGATTAGCGGTTGAGTCTCAAATGAGCTTCTGAAAGCTGACTTTTAGTTAAGAGTCAGAAAACTCGCTATATAACAGCACTCAGCGGGGAATCACTTTATACCACCTGGTTTTATACTGTAGTTTCTCAGTTCCAAGATCCGGTGCCATCTGACCCCCACGCAGTGCCATTTATAGTCCCCAGACTAGAAATATACCTTAAAATTGATGTCAAAAGGAGCTAGCCAACCACTTTGCCCGAGAGGCTGTAATTAACAGTGAATCTTATGGACATTAAAGGGCCAGAAGTTTTATTTCACAAAGACATCTTCACAAGCATTCAAAGTACTCTTCAGAGAACGTCGTCTTGCTAAATGTAAATGAAGTCTGGGGTGATGGCTGTGCTGAGAGGCTCACTTCACTTTTTCCAACATGCCATTTTATCAATTGCATGGCTTTGCTTTTAATTTCAAATTTTCATTTTTATTATAGGAGTATAAATATCACTGAGAAGGGAGTACTGGGGAGAGGGGAAAAAAGTATCCTCTTGACCTAAAAAAACTTGGTAGTTACTTTCAAGATCTGATGAAAGACCCCCGGGGGCTGTTGGGAGGAGAGTTTGGGGCTGCGGGGAGAAAATGCAGCCGTGGAGACACGCCCCGCATCTGCACCCAGACAAGTGCTGCCAGTACAGTGAAGGCCAATCCAACCCCTGGGGGTCTTGCAGAGGCCATTTGCAATGCAGACCCCAGCAAACAGCAACAGCTGGTTTTTATTTAGAAGCAGAGAACCTGACTGCTGAGACCTTCCTTCTCCCCAAGGAGCTGGAGCTCTCGGTGGGCAGCGGAAGGTCCCCCAAGAAAGCAGAGGCACGGAGTACTGGACTGAGGACTCCCATGTGTTAAGAGGATGTTCAAAATCCCTTCCTGGTCCCAAACATGATGCAGGAAAAAAACTTTTGAAAATGATAAAAGAATGCTCAGAGGCCAAGCTTTCCGACTCGCTGGTAGGCTAAAAGTGCATTCAAAACCTCAGCCAGAAAAGATCACTGTGACCCCAACCCACACATCCTGGCAGGCTGTTGGCCACATTGTGAGTTCTCTGCCCTGACATTCAGGAGTCTAGAGCCCCGCCATTTCCAGGACAAGGGCCCAAATCCTAGGGGTGCACCAGTCAGCAACAAGGAAATGAGGCCCCATCCTAAGCCCAGGGCTCAGGTCAAAGGTCACAGCCAGCCAGAGATGAGCAGGGGCTGCCAGGCCTCAAGGGCAACCTTTAGTAATGGAAATGGTAGAGGCATCACAGGTGCTTCCTTTTTTTGGTTAAGAAATGTTTTATAAGAATAACCTAAAAGTTTCCTAAACCAGGGTCTATGTGTGGTAGGAATGTATGAACATATTTATTTTCCTATTATGCTATAGTTAGATTCTAGTTAAAAAAAAAAAAAAAAAATCCCTTGACCATTAGAACTACAACCCAGGACACCAAACAAGGATGCTCATTGTGGGGATAGTCCTGTTTGAAAGTTTGGAGTTGAGATTTTCAAATTTGCTATTTTATACTTAATGTTTTCATCAAAACCCAGTTCTAATCCTGACTCTGCTACAAAATTTCTGGTGACTTTCGGCAGGTAACTGAGGGTCTTCGTTAATGAGGCCGTTGGACCCTCAGGGTCTAATGTCTTTCTAGCTTCAAAATTGTCTTGGAAGACACCTTCTCAAGCCAATGACTAAAAGAAGCTTATGTTACATTACTTCTCTTTGTTGGCAAAGAAGAAACAGATGCTCCTTAAAAACTGTTTTCTGTGCCCTCAACATTGCTTTACTGGTAAGAAATATGGAGTGACAGCTGCAGGCAGGTCACACATGAACACCTCTTGCCACTTTAAAAAATAGCAACAGGCCAAAGAAGAGGGGCACAGCTTTTGTCTAAATTACCAACCTTTACTTTTATAACCATTTAAGCATATTATCATTTAAAATTATACAAGTTTATTGCAATTCAAATTTTCACAGATTAAAAGACTGCATTTTATTAGAGTTAACTTATAGGCATAATTTCTTATTAAAAAAAGACAATCATCGTTCAGATTTTGGATGTAAATGAAACCCCTCTGCAAACCAAACACATGGAGTTATTCCTGCCAATCTAGCAGCAGCATCTTGATGATAAGCTGAATAAAGACATGACACTTACGTCATGTACAGAATGTAGGGTAAGGCTTGAAGCTGCAGGCAGCACATGTTCTCATAAAGGCAAGCTGCAGTGCTGCTACCCGCCGTACCTCACAGGCACATCATGGACGTGTCAGAGATCGTGACCCTCCCATGTGGCAGCGATAACCGCAGCACACTTTTGGAAAAAGTGCTTCCTCATTTACAAGTGAATGAATTCAGGCAATGCTTTATGAAAATGACAAGGTTCAAAAGACATTACTGCTCCAAGGCACCAAGGGTATAAAGCTTTTTAGAAAATACACAGAAATCAACAGACGAAAAAAGGGACTTAGTTCTCAATGGAGGACTCTGCTATGTGTAAATAATCACTACAGCTAGGTTACAATCAAAATGCGCATCAAACAGACTGTGCCGTGTGAGGGAAGGTCTGACCCAAGAGCGTTTCCACAGGCCCTTGGTGCAGCTGCTGGTATGAGCTTACAGTCTTCCCGGAGCCAGAGATGCTGCACATCATTTGTATTTGTAAAATCCTTCCCCAGTCTTCCTGCCAAGCTTATTCTCTGCCACCAGCTTATTCAAGGATTCACTGAGTTGAAAGGAGGGGTTCTGTGGATCCATCTCATGCCATGCTATTGAGAGGAGAGAAGAGGGCTTAGGATAAAGTGCTGGGTTTATTTTTATATTGTGGCATTCCCAAGGCAGTCTAGAGGCAGAACTTGCGGGGAAGGGTCTCTAGTCTTATGTGGGAGAGACCCTTGAGTGTGGTGCCTATTAAGCCAACATGGCAGAGGAAGGCTGAGCTGGTACAGCCCCAGGGGCCCTAAAGTAGGTGTGCGAAGCTCCCCCACTCCCACCCCACAGCCATGCTGCTTGAGGCCTGGCTCCACCACGACCCTCCTGTTTATCCAAGCCCTTCCTGAAATCACTGGTTCATCTGCTCTTGGATCCCTCACTGGCAGTCAAAACAACTTTCAGTACACACGTCAAAAATCTGAATTTGCTGCTAGTGTTTTGTATCCTCTTAAAATCCCAAAGTTCATGCTTCAAGTAGAACCCTCCTCACTCCTCCCAAATATATAGGTATTTCTTGTGCAACTTGGTAATATCAGCTACTTTCAACTTCAGTAGTCCAATATTTTTACCCTGTCTTCAGAGCTACTATAGTAAAAAGGACATTTTAAAAAATGTGTATCTTGACTGCAGTGGAAGTTACACAAATCAGAATATGTGAGAGAATGACACAATGTAGCAAAGCCAATTTCCTGGTTTTCATAAGGTGCCATGGTTATGTAAGATGGAACCACTGGGTGATACTGAGAAGATGGATAAAGAGGACCTGTCGCTTGTACATTTGAAACTTCCTGTGAATCTATAATTAGTTCAAAATGAAAAGTTAAAAAAAGGGTTACTCTGTGAGGAGACAGCAGGCAGTCATGCTTTTCCTTCTCCTACCACCTATTAATTTGAATCTTTAAGCTGGTGGGGGCAGGACTGATCTACTGAGTCTCCTTATAATTTCTGCTTTAAATAGGAATTATAATTCGTAGTTGAGCGAGATTATCACAACTGCATTAGAGATAGACAACATCATTCAAATTCCTACCATTGATGATGAACTTCATAGAATCCAGCCCAATGAAATCGAGAAGCTCAAATGGACCCATGGGGTACCCAGCTCCCAACTTCATGCCAGTGTCGATGTCTTCCTTGGATGCATGACCTGAGAGTAGAAGAGGGCAGCCCTGAGTCAGCACCATCTTCCCCACAATCTCCCTGTCATGCTATTGGTTCCAGAATCACTAGAGTTTGGCATATTTGCATTCGAAGAACATCCAGAGTCAGGAATTCTGGTGTGGGCAGATTTCTGTCATAGAGGTACATGCCAAATATGCCACAAGCTTTTCAAAGTCATTCCACCAAGCTATCCCGCGAGGCGGATCCTAGAGCACTGCTACCTTGCTCACGGAGAGAGACGGCCCCAGTGGCCTGAAAAGATTAGTTACTCTCTGACGGGTTGGGGTTTTCCAACTGCAGAATAATTTACTAAAATGTCATGTAAAGCTAGAGTAGATTGATTGATAAATGGACTTTTTTTAAAATAAGCTTTATGTTTTTGTATGTATGGTATATATATTTTTCTTTTCCAGCTTTCTTGGTTTTGTAAGTAAAACGTATTCCTCTAGAATCACATTCACATAAGACCTTTAGTCAATATAATGTTAAAAAAAAAGGCCCAAACTTGATTTAGAATTGTCATGCAAGTTTGCAAATGTATTGAGTAGACTAAAACAAGGGCCAATATGCTTTTTCCTTGGAATTTTATCCTTAACATATTGTCCTTGGGCCACAAGAGGTCTTAGGAACAGGATGAGTCTGTAACAAGTGGCTGTCTAGAATTTTGTTCCAAAGCACAAAGAAACAGTCAATTATACCAAAGCTAAATAAGAGGGAAAAAAATGTCAACATAGAGAGGATTTCATACCCAAATATTTCAGATTTTTAGGCATGAGGAACAGGAACTACTTAAATATTTATAAAGGCTATTCTTAAAAGCAATGTTAAGTACTAAAGTAATGCCAAAGAATTTCAAGGCAGTTAAAATACCAACCAATTATTCTTTATGGGTCACATTATTAGTACTCTACTCATCAGTCAACCAAAGGATCCTGAGAATCACACTTTGAGTTTCAGGCCATAAGCAAGCAAAGAAAGCAAAAATGATCATATACATTAGTCCTCTCAGGTGGCCTCATTCATTCATTCACCCTTTATTTATATCTGTTGTGTGCCAGGCACCAGAGCCTTAGAATGAGACAAAGAAAAACAAGAGAAGCACTTGTATATTCATGTTGGGAGTATCTGTAATGGGAGAATTCAGATGCGTAAACCAAAAATTTCATCATAACAAGTGCTGAAGATTCATGAAGAGTCACACAGCTCTGTGTGGCAAAGATGGAAAAGTTTACTCACACCTTCATGACGTCACCAAAACCACTACCCAGGCCCAGGTGCTGCCATCTTGAAGAGAATCCCAAGGGAAAAGCGGGCAGGGAAGAGCATTCTAGGCGGCAGGAACAGCATGTGCAAAAGAAAGAATAAGAAAGCACGTGGCAGCTGATAAGTGGATTATGCTCAAAGGGTTTCATTAGCCCCAAGGCTTCGATGGCATCAGAAGTGGAATACTGGAATGACAGCCTAGCATACTCCCGTGGCTCAGCAGCCTGATGACCAATGTCCTCAGTCATCTATATGCCTCTGCTCAGGTGCCACTTCATCAAAGCACCCACCGCACTGTCCACGCATGTAAATTAGCAACTGTGGGGACTCCAGGAGAGGACTCCTGCCACCCTCTTGACTTCATCATTCTCAGAGATTACTGGTCACAACCTCACATGTTGTCATATCTACTGGTTCATTTACTGTGGGTTGTCTCCCCTCATTAGAATACAGGCTCTCTGGGGACAGAAATCTTATAGCATAATGATTCCGACTTATCTAAAGCCATTTAATCAAGCCTATATTCAAGGGCACGGAATGCCTAGAGGCAAGACTAATTCCAGGTTCAAAGACTCACGTGACTTATTTCAAAAAATATGAAAACATAGCTTATCATTAAAAAAAAAAAAAAATTTAAACAGTTTTAGAAAATCAGCACAACTCTTGAGTAATACAGAGCCAAAGAGGCAAAAAGAAAAAATAAACAGATTGTTGGGCTAGGTGGGAGCTAAGTGTGGTATCATGTTTTAGACCAATAATTCCTAACCC
>NW_006441953.1:6046788-6083671 GCF_000325575.1 Pteropus alecto | reverse complement strand
TTCCAAAGAAATGTACGTACACACCGTAGGAGGTTCATGGACTCTCCAACCCAGTTATGGGCCCTTAACTCTAGACAGCAAGGAACAGCTTCCTCAGTGAGCTCCCACATCTTCCACTGCCCTGACCTGACCGGTCCGACAGGTTTCCTTTGATGGCGCATCAGCCCCACCTAGCAGACATTCTTGGTGTTCACCACCACCAGGATCACAGCAACAAGGATCAGAGCCTCCGCGCGGCCACCATGCCTTTATTTAGCTATAGCGACCTCCATGCCTGCCCTATACAAGCACTTTGCAGGTATGAACATGAAGACCTGGATACTGACACAGAGAGTACAGGAGGAGAAGACACCTGCCATGCCACAAGGAAGAGAGTGGCAACTGCCCCAAGGGAGAGCTGTGGCAACACAGATTAGAATCTGCTGGCAGCGCTGCTCCGGAGGGGCCTTATGAGAAAGGTGGGGGCACGTGGTGATGACAGGAGGGGCACAGGATGAGGAAAAAGGTCCTCTGGCAAAGGCACTATATTTGGTAGGCGATGACAGACCACTGAAGATGTCTTCAGCATGAGAGTGACAGTGTGAGCAGGATGCTGCACAGCGACTGGTGGACAGGCTCACAGCTGAGCCTGTCACCTGAGAAGAGCTAACCATGTGGCCCCATCACCCTGCTCAAGCTGACTGTGACCTGTCAGAGTGGCATATGATGGGGGCAGCAGCTGTCTGCTACTAGGCACCAGCCTGTTCAAAGGTCTGGAGAGTGAGCTCTGACCCACAGGGATGAGGGTCACTGACCACACCAATCAGGCCTTAATTATAGTGAGACTGAATGAGAGCAACAAAGAGTGAGGACAGAAGCTGACGGACCCTGGAGAAGAAGGCTCAACGCAAAAGCCAGAAGGTTCAGAGCACCAGAAAGCAGAGGTGAGGGGGCAGCAGAGTGCCACGAGATACCATGGGGAGCTGGCCAGAAGCACCGCTGGTAGCCTGTGGCCTACTGCAAGCTGTTCGGCTGCCTAGAGGCCCAAGCGGACAATGACTGAGATGACTCTCTGCTCTGATGCCCACGTATCGTCCTGATGAGCCTCCACCACACAAAGCAGCTTTGCCAGCCTGTGTGTGGAGCAGCCAACAGTGTTTTCTATGGACTGAATGTATGTGACACTCAAATTCTTATGTTGCAACCCTCCCCCTCCCCCCGTGCGATAGTATATGAGATGGGGGCTTTGGGAGGTAATTAGGGTTAGATGAGGTCATGAGAGTGGAGCCCCCTGAATGAGAGTAGAGGCCTCCTAAGAGTCACGAAAGAGCTTGTTCCCGCTCTTCTGTCTACCACATGAGGACACGATGAGAAGTCAGCAGTCTGCAACTGGAAGGGGACCCTCACCAGAACCTGACCGTGCTGTCGCACTGATCTCAGACTTCCAGAGTCCAGAATAGTGAGAAGAAAATTTCTGTTATTTTAAGCCACCCAGTCTGTGATGCTTTTGTTGTAGCCTGAGCTGACCAAGACAGTGTTGTACAGAGTTCTCCTCAAATGAGGTCAGAAAAGGATGGGCTACATAGACTCAGTGTCGTCACTGCGTGGACCTTGGGGCTCCCCCGGCTATGTGGGGGCAGACGTGGCATGCACCATCTCTTCACCTTCCTGGACCACATGGGAGAAGAGGCGGGTTTGGAAAAGACAGGACGTGACGTGAATTCTATTGCTGCCTGAAGAAGGCAGGCTGTCTGGCACAGGGCGAGCTGGGATGACAGGGAAGAATCAAAAGTGACAAATGAATAGAAGTGCCAGGCGAGACAGGATGACCCAAAATGGCTTCAGGTTTCAAAGCAAAATGGGTGCAGGTCTGCCAGCCGCTCAGCACAGGCAAACAAAGTCAGGGAGGCAGGTGTGTGTCGAAGCACCCTCGGTGTTGGCTGAGGAGGGCAGAACCTTGAGGTGGCAAGAGAAACGTGGTAAAAGGCCTGCGTGAGGTGTGACATAAGGAGTCCGGACCATAAAGCACCCGGCATGCACAGACGTGAGTCTCAGCAGCTCCAGAAGCACGTGCTCAGGCTCACGGGCCTGAGAAGACTGGGGAAAGAGGCAAAGGGACAGCGATGATGGTGCGGAAAGCGGCACCAGAGGCAAATGAAGAACGCCTCCCCGTGGGGGCGGATTCCCTTTCCAGCTTCACCGCAGGTGGCAAGTGATGGTCAGGGTCAGAGGGAGTCCATCTGTTCAGAAAGGGACCGCTGCTGGTGGAGGTGACAGAAGACAAGAAAATGGTTTCCAAAGTACAATCAGATACATAGTACAGCTGAAAATATATCAAGGTGACAGTATGTTTCAGTGAGAAAAACACCATGAAGAGGTTGATCACCCACATGCTATATTCTAACACATTACATTAAAAAAAAACAAAACCCTGCCTTTCAAGGTAGGGCAAAAGACTTCCCGCTTTCTTTGAGGTGTAATTAGGCATATTTGTTGATAGATAAACACAGAAGTGTTGGTTTGATCTCGGAGCAAAAGTGAGGCAAATGCTTCCATGAAACAGAAAAGTTTTAATATTTAAAGCAGATTTTGAGGAAGCAAATGTGCTTTCATCTCTCGGGAAGAGGTGGTATAAACGTTTTGTTTCAAAAATGACATTGTCAGGAGCAAGCATTTGTGAAATAATTGAAAACAATTACACTTGTTTTTTATCCAGTCCTATTAAGGCCTGTTTGCCTTTGAAGCAGACATAATAGTTACCTTTCCAGAAATGTGGTGGGGAACACAGGCAGGAGGATGCATGACATTTTACAACCTGGACCAGGTCCCAAGTCTTATATTTCTATCAACAAGTACCAAGGAAACATTTTAGGCTACTCCTAAGGCTTAAAAAAAAAACACGCATCATGGTATCATCGGTATGGCAGGATAGGGCTGTTGGAGAAGGTCCTTGGCACTTTTCAGCCTTGTTACTTATTTCCCATCACCTATCACAGCTACAATTTTAGAACCTTAAGGAATTTTGAAGGTTGCCTAGCCCAGTGATTTTTATATTATTATTATTATTTTAAGCAGTAAGCCATTTAACCAAAAGCAGAGATTCAGGATATAAACCTGGACTGGCCGTGCAATTGCTCTGGCTGGGACTGCAGTAGAGAGTTCCAGAGCCACATCTCAGATGCCTCACAGGAAACCCGGGGGGCCCTGGGAATATAGCGACAAAGGTACCAGGGCCCAGGACTAGGCTGATTCACACAGCTAGAAAAAAGCTCTTTCTTTTTTTTTCCCTGCTCTGCATGGCCCACCCTCCTGCAGACCCTGCGTGAGGGTTCCCTGAGACCTGCTGCTCCTGCCTGGCTCAGAAGAGCTACCTCGTTCATATAGCCGGATCGCTTCCAAGAGGTATGGCAATAGCAGGTAGTTCACAATAAACCCGGGCGTGTCCTGTTTTAGGAGAGAGAAAAATAAAAGACAAGTGAATTTTCACTGAACTTTATCTTTTGTGAAGTCACCAGATCGCCCCTTTTACTTGGATTATATTACCCGTGTTTATCAAACTATACATTTTCAAAAGTTGTTTTAAAGTAGCAGCACGCCCTTGAATGACAATGTATCCAACAATTACAGTACTTAAAAACAAACAAACAAACAAACCCAGATGCCCCTACTGTATGGATCCAGAAATAAAGGCAGATCAACAGAGGGAGGTAATTAGAAAGAGTACGGCTCTGGGAGCAGGCAGATCTGGGCTCAAATTCTAATACTCTGGCCTTGCGTTATCCTGAAACACAGTTTCATCATCTGTGAAATGGGAGTAATCATTTCTACCTGGCAAGCTGTAAAGATAAACGTCAGAAAACATGTAAAATGCTATGCACATTGCCACACACTCAAATGGTTGCCCTGTTATTCCTCTCCTCTCCCATATCCCTCTCAGGAATCTAGAAGAAGCAACACTTCATCCTGAACAACCCTCATGGGGCACTGCTTTCGGGTTCCTCAAAGTTGTTCCTGGGCCACTTGGGGTTTCTCTTGCTTTAGCGCATAGTGCAGAATGGCCGAACTGGGGACAGGTTCTGGGACAATCAAGCAGATGCCTTGAGAGACCGACTGCTGGCCTTTCACGTGTGCCTCCTAGGGCCCTCCACCCTGAATGGCTCCTTCTATCTGCCCCCACCTTCCGCCCCTTCCCACGCTTCCTCATCTCTCCTGGAGGCCTGGTGTGGGATGCAGAGTCATACTGATTTCTTTTGGGAGCTTGTGGGGCAGGCAGGGGTGGTAATGTTTTTGGTGGTGTTTAAGTCAAGCTGATTTCCATTAATAAATGGTGCCCCCACCTTTAATAAAAGGCTGTGATCTCCCTGCAGGCAGAATCCTCACCCTGGCCTTGGGTTCCCTTTCTAGGCTACACTAGGCACGCCATAAACATTGAATTAAAGGTGACTGGCCCCCGCACTACTCCTGTAACTAACTTGACTGCATGAGGTATATACTGGGCAGCAAAACCACAGGACTCATACTTTCTTTGAAACCACCCCCTATCCCTACCTCCCAGAATACAGACATGCACAAAAGAGCTTCATTAGTTTAACCAAGATTACATTCATGAAAATGATGTTGATTTTATAACCAGAGCAAAAATGCTTTTCAATTTCAAAAATTTTATTGCAGAAACTCAGGATAGGGTACCCAAATACATGGAGCACACCAGGGTTAGAATTCAGAATGCGGCCTGGGAAAAATATTTGCTCCACATGTAATATACAGAGTTTTTATATAGAGTTAACATTGTCTGCATAAAGAGCTCAGAGAGCTCAATAAAGAGAGAGTGCTAAAACTCATGAAATATTTAAACACAGTACTAATCAAAGAAATATTCATTAGAACAAAATATTTTGCCAATAATATTATTGGGAAAGGTTTTTTCCCCCATTAAAATATTCAATGCTGTTGATGCAGAGAAACAAATACTTTCATAATATTGGCAGAATGTAAAAAGACACCGTCCTTAAATAAAGCAATTTAATTTTATGTAATTATATACTTTATATTCCTCATACTTATTTATTAAATATATTTAATGTACTTACTACGTGTCTGATATTATTCTAAGTACTTTACAAATACGAATTCATTTATTCCTCATAATAACCCTGTGACACAAGTACTATTATTACCTCTATGTGAGATAGAGGACACTGAGGCACAGAGAGGCTAAGTAACTTGCCCAAGGTCACACAGCTGGTAAGTGCCCGAGCCGGGATTTGAACCCAGTAAGGCTGGCTCCAGAGTCCACGGCCTTAATTTTTCACACCGCGCTCTCCCTATGAAGTCTCACTATGAAGACAGACATAGTCCAGGCACATTAATGCCATTCTTCTATGTCAAGAGCTAGTAAACTACAATCTCATAGGCTGAATCCAGTCCCCAGTCTGATTTTGTAAGTAAAGTTTTACTGGCACATAGCCACTCTCATCTCTGCATGTGTTGTCTATGCTGTTTTCCAGATACAACAGCAGGATTAAGAGGCTGAAGCAGACGATGTACCCTAAAATATTCACTGCTGGCTCTTTACAGGAAAGCATTCGGACCCCTATTCTATGTGGTTACCTGATATTGTCTGAATGACTCACCAAGAGCCTGCATAACTGACCCAGAAAGACTCTCAGAAAGCCTTGAGGTCTCACCTAGGGAAAGTTCTGGACGCTGTAACAAGAACAATTTTATGAGACCAAAGGACTCCCATCCCTGCTACCCTGATGGAAGAATAGACCCTTACCCTAGATGAGTTAATGACTGTGCTGCTAAAGGTAATCACTGGCTCATCCCCATACTTCCATTTTTATATCTAGCTTCCGATTTACTACACACTGCTGTTCTCTCTAACATATTATTATCCTCTGCCTCTAACACAGCATAAACTGGTAAGAAAGGACAATTACAACATCTGGTTGTTAAATGTGATTTTTTAAAAATCCAGATGACTTAAAAGCCACGAAACAAAAAATGAGTGTTAAAAAATGAGACTCCTTAATACCACTATACTCCTGGGGCTATGGGGACTGTCATATATTAATCTGCTCTCTTTGACTACTGGGGTCCACATCGACAGATGGCTTATTCAGGTGATTCATGAATAATATGAGTCTTTATGGGTTAATACAATATTGTAAATTCAAATTTGAGAATCTTTTAGAAAGCAAAAGTATGCTATGAAAAGAACTGCAATGATATAAAAGATTATGGTAAAAAAAAAAGGTGACATTTATAAAAATTTGTAATGGGATTTTGTGATATAACTGCCCCTTTAGAAAAACTGCCAAGTCATGCAGAAATGTAGTCCCTAAATTTGGGGGGAACCAAGAGGAACTAAAGCAAATGAAAGGACTGAAGGTAATCAAAACAAATCAGGTGAGAGTAAGTGGGGTAATTTTACAACTAGTAACTTATCTTAAGGGACAGGGGCATGCTTACCACTCGACCACACTTCTTATTGAAAACAAAACACAAAACAAAACCACAATGCCACATCCCACTGAGAAACAGCCTCGTTGATGCCCCCTAGGGAAAGGCGGGCTCCTTTCTCACACAGCACCTCCTAACCCCGCGCAGTGCTCTTGCCAAGCGAAGCTCTGGTGTTCCCTTTGGGATGCATGTGTCCACCAGGCTGTGCCTGACACACAGGGTGGCTCTGGCTCCCTGGGGCGCAGCAGAAGCTAAAGCTGATGGGGTAACAAAATCTATTTATGAAAACACAGCCGCTTATCAACAGATAAAAAGCCAGACCCAGACGGAAGTTGCGAGTTTTCTAGTCTGCTGAAGCCTGGGGCCCCATCTGGATCTCAGACTATCTGTGACGGCCTTGGGCATGACCGGGAGTCTGGCTTCCCCGCTGGCGAACTAGAAAGAAGGTGCAGCCTGCTCTTCACAGCCCTCGGACAGGCATGCAGGACAAGCGCCCCACCTCTCCCATCATTCTACTATAAAAGGATTCTTTCTACCTGGAATTAGGGTCTAAGGAAAATCACCCCCTTCCTAAGCTACGCACACTCTACCTTGCAAGAAATAGGTTGCTTTCCCAGGGTTTTGCTGAAGTCCATCAGAGATTCAAATGTCTTCTGGCTGGTCATTGGTGTTTTAATGACCTGGAAATGCAAAGCAGAGAATTATGACCAGTAAAACCATTCAAGGAACACTGGCCCAAAGCATCTACAAAGGCAGCAAAAAAAGTTTTTGTTTCAGAAGAGGTAAGAATCTCAAGCCAGAAACACGACGTTTACCAAAATATCCGCTATAAGACAGTGGACTACTATAGAACGTAAAAAACCAGGGCTTAAAATATGTGTATGTATGTATAGAAGAGTTTTACAGGCTTTGTCGCTGAGACAGACCTGGGCTCGAATCTCAATTACACCACTTACTGGCCCTGTGACTCTGGGCATGTTTCGTGAAATCAAAATGACACTGAAATCACTCTACCTATCTCAAGGAGTGGAGGCGAGGATGCACGCACATGAGGAGGGAAAGCATGCAGTGCAGCCCCAGCAGGCATGAAGTTCTCAGTAAACGCTGGCTTTTGCTGGGGTTTTACTTGCTATTGTTAATAACTTCAGGGACGTAACTAGAAGTCTACTAGCGCAGGATGACTGCCCTTAAAGACTCTGCATGGAGTCCCACCTTCACTCAACACAGAGGAGAAGGAGCCTTGGAAAACGGAGTGATGTGGCCAAGTCACAGGTCTCTTGGCCTCCGAGACAAACGTCCCCATTATTCCACCCTCTTGTGCACAGATGCTCCAGAGCCCAGTGGCCCCCTTTGCTTCAGAAGAGGCTCATCGCTGAGGAAGGCACCTGCAGCCCTCTGGACCGCCGGCAAGATGCAGCACAAGGGCGCGACCGCAACCCACTTGGGTCTACAGGAGATGGCACGTGGCGCCACACATGGCGGTCAGCCTTCAGGCAACATTTAGAGAATTCCCTGTCAGAAATTAGATTTTGGCAAATAGAGATCTAGGTGAACTTAAACTTAAAAAAAATATATATATATATTTTATAATTTAAATCCAAGTTAAAGAACTTCAATGAGAGTCAAAGCAAACTGGCTAGACTTCTACATCAGACCCCTTCTATGAGCACAGGCAAGCCAAATCAACCTTCTGTGCCCACCTCTGTCCTATGAGATGGGATAATGATGCTTGACACGTCCTCCCTGTTGTACGAGCGCTGTGTGGCTTAATGAGCTAGTGTCTGCACAAGATGAAAGGTGCTATATAAATGGAGAGAATTATCATTTGTGTTTCATGTGATCACAGCCTGGGGTGTGGTGGTGTGTTAGAGTACGAAAATGAGTGGAAACAGAAAGAAGACGGGGATGAGGACTGGGAGGAAACGGGCCAGACACAGTTCTGCAGGCATCACAAATTGAAGAACCTGAGGTGTCAAAAGTCTCCATCAGAACTATACAGATGGAGCTAGGACAAAGGCTGCTAATTATGGAGTTTTAAAAATAATTTGTTGGTTTAAAGAAGTCAATGGCAAAGGTTTTTAACAAGAGGGCTGCATATTCATTCATTCAACAAGTAACATGCTAGATATTCTGCTTATAGTTCCAACGCAGAGTCTAAATATATATAAATATATATATATGTGCATATATATTTTTATATGTACATATACATATATATACACATACACACACACATACTTATATATCTTCAGTTCCAAGTAAAGAAGAGCCACTCACACATATGCAAGAGCTAAAGTTAAAGAATAATAACTGAATAGAGAAGAGCACTTTCAGAAAACATTTTCTGGACAATGCTAACATGTGCTAAGCATTAGCTGTGTTAACCGACGCGCTATACTTCCAAAGACACAGACGGACATTATCAGATGAATGCAGTCAAAAACAACATTGTTAGAGTTCGAAGTAAATCTATAAAATGTGTGCCTATCTCCATAACATATATGTACATGTTATACAGTAACTGAAGAAAATAATTAGTCCATAAGCACTGAAATGTTGAAAGTTCTATTCCACTCCTTCGCTCTTTCCTGCATAAAAGAGGATAAATGTGTTTTTTTCTATTCTCTGCACCCATCTTCTTCATTCAACTTCTTCAAAAACAGTCTTAGGGAAGAAGCTGAGGAGCAATGTTAGTAAGATTAAAAAAAAAGGTAGTTCGATAAATTCCTCTTGCAAGATGGGTCAGAGTTGTTACTTGACAGAAAACTACAGGAAAATATAGTCATCGTTAACCTAGAAGCTGATGCTCATGGCTCCTGCTCATGCTGGGGCGGGAGGATGAGGGGACAGAGGAGGGAAGGGGGCCTGGAGGAGAAGGCAGCCGTGGAGAAAGATCCTGAAACACTTCCCCAGGGAGGTCCGCCAGGCTCCGGCCCTGCTCCGTGTCCCCTACACTTCGCATGGCAACAACTCCTCAACCTCATAACAAATGCTACTTTAATAGCGGCTGTTCCTCAGACCCTGTAATTAGTTCCTGTAAAAGACAAGTTTCCACATTTCAGGTGCAAATTGTCTACTGTGACTCCATCTCCCTCGCCCCCAAGTCTCCAAGCAGTCGGAAGCAGCCCAAACAGGAAGGCAGCCCTCTTGGCCACTCCTCTCCATCTGTGGGTTTGTGGTCAGGAGGTTCAAGGCTATCAGGAGCCATCTGAATAGCTCCGATCACTACACCCAGGAGATGTACCTCATCTGGGGACAATACTGAGGCCCTGTTACACAGGGCCAAATTCACCCCAGGAACAGCAGGTGAGGTGGTCCAGTGGCTCCTGCGTAAAACCAGGCTGTCTAATAAGAATTCCATGTATAGCCTAGAGCAAAGTGACCTTGACAAGACAATCTGAACATGTGTTGCTCTCCCCTCTGAGTCTCATCAAGCCGGTGGTCTTTAGTGCTGCTGCGGCCTTCCCAGTCTGATGCCTCTCTCTGCACTGCCCATCAGCTATGGCACAAACAAGTAAATGACATTCTGCCATGTTAACAGCCTCTCTGGATATCACGAGTCAGAACACGGGGCTGCCAAGAAACAAAGCACGGGGGCCTTCCTAGATGTCAGGTGCTCTTTCTTCCCTTGGCTCTGAAAGGGTACCACAGAAAAAGCACAAGGACAACTTCCCCACCTCTCTCTCATTAAAACCCATCCGGTATAACCTCTGGTGGCAAGGTGGGTATGACACAGAGAAGCAGGACTGAGAGACGACAGAGCAAGTAGACACACACAGGTAGGAACCCACTGACCTCCACGAGCTTCATTACGGGCACTGGGTTGAAGAAATGGAGCCCAGCAAATCGGTCCTGTCTGGTGGTGGCATTGGCTAAGCTAGTGATCTGCAACGAGGAAGTGTTGCTGGCAAAGATTGTGTGTCTGTGGAGAGAAAGATGGCGGAATATCAGAATGAGTCCCATCTTCGGAAAGAGTCAGAACCACTCGGGTGCGAAGCACAAGGCAACTGCTTACTTCTCAGATCTGCCGTCCTGACTCCTGGGGGAAGTCAGAGAAAAGATACTTCTTCATGCAGAAGGCTGAAATCAAGTGACCTGGTTAGTTTACTTTTAAAATTTTATATTAAGTAATTTAAAAGTTATCTGTTCCAAAGGCGTACTTAATCTTTGCCAACCTTTCGCTAATTTTAGATAGCAAAATTTCTCCTGTCTACTTGTATTCATTTTCATGGTAGATGAAGAAAAAAAGGAGGCAGCTCCTTAACCAACCTCAGTCACAAAATGAAATTCTAAGTGATCAAAAACTAATGAAAGGATACATCACAGACATTCACATAAAAAACTGTAAAAAAACACCCGGATTCTCAACTAGAAACATCAGATAATAAACAAGAAATAAGATCTTTTCCCAAGTGTAAAGTGTTACTTCTCCATTGAATGGCAATTAAAATGAAAACAGAAGAAAACCACCATAGTTTAAAAGCCATCTCAAGGTTACATAGGTAGAACTGGAGATGGAAGAATAGATGTATATACAATAAATGCAGTTCAAGGTATTTTGCTCCAAAAAAAGCAGTACTATCTCCTTTGTGTGTATAAAATATTACCAGTTTAAAAAAATCCATACTGACTTAATCAAATTTAATTTTATAAGACCACAAAAAAATGGGGTTCAAAAGCATGACAGGCAAATCTTTAAACAGGCAAGAGTTCTAGGCTTTCCTATAGCGCCACCTTGTGGTTAAGTACACACAAAACTGCCTAATGCTAATTAGAACCACAAAGGCCTGGTCACAGTACAGGAAGGGGAGTGGTCCCTTACTGACCAGATTTGGGGGTTCCTGTGACCAAAAGCCAATACAACAATCTGCCTAAAATCGGGGTCTGGTGTGGGGAGGGGTGGAGGGGAACGGAGAATAAACAAGTAGTCTGAAAAGAGAAGAGTGGAGTAAAAGGAAGAGTCATGGTGGCCAAGAGCCTCTGGGGAGACCCTTCCCGTCCTTGGCTCAGAAGCGAGCTTCACTTTCAAGGCACTACAATACCCACCTTTCTCAAACAACTGCCAGGTCAGCCAATTTAAAAGCCAGAGCTTTTCCCTTCTTTAAAAAAATGACATTTTTTTAAGTTTTAAAATTCTAGTTTTCAAAGCTTCTTGCTTTTTAGTCAGTGAAGGAAATAATATAAACTACTGCTCATTACAGAAGGTAATGAGAAAAGGTCCACTGTAATAACAACGAGTGTGGCTGACACAAGTGTCGTTTAGCTGCACACCCTGAATCATGGCAGCAAGGCCACCCACGGCGGTGCTGGCTGGGGCTGTCACACTGGTAATATATACCTTTTTACAGGGTTTAAAGGGCACCCCATCTGCAAAAAAGGGAAACAAAGGTGCACCAAGCGCATTTCGTGGAAGGATGAAGTTACAGCGGAGCCCAGTCCCAGGGGTCCCCAACCTATGGCACCCCCAGCACACGTTTTACCAGAAGGAAATTCACATCTCCTCCCAGTGGACCTCTACGTCCCCTCTCCCAAACGGTGGCGCCGGCTCTGCTCCTACAGCGTCTCACACGCCTTCTTTCCACACAGCATGCCGACAGATTAAACACACAGGGTTGTCTTATCTTACACAAAAAGTGCACCTGCTCATTCTCCTTGGAACACTTGACTTTCGTGGACTGTCTTTTGTCTTTCTCTTTGTAATACTCAGGTACCAAAAAAACTACTTTTCTCTTAAATGTACTAACAGAAAAACCAACAGTGCAAACATAGTGGTCATTAGTAACGCCTTCAGCGTGCAGAAAACAGGGGCGGTGGGGGCTGTGGACTCAGCCCAGCTGACGAGGGCCTTAGCCAAGCTTTCCACCTGTACTTCTCACACCGCAGCAAGCGAAGTCACAATCTTTTCCAGGAAGCAACTACTGCATGATATTTTCATCCCCTGTTATAGGATCTAACTGTACAACATGCCAGCAGTAAAATATATATCAACAGAGCTGCTTAAAATGAAAAGAATGATGTAGAGAAGGATGGCTGATGGCCAGAAGCAGAGTCACATCTGTAGTATGCAACAGGTATCACTACCTCTATTTTACAGATTACTACGGAAACTAGTCTTAGAGAGTTGGAGCTAGGATGGTCTTGGAAATTATTTAAACCTCAGCCCTCCACTTGAATTGCAGATGATAAAACTGAGGGCCAGAAAGGCTTCACGATGGCCCACGGTCAGAGAGGAAAGTGGCAGGGGCTGGCCCCGGGCTCCCAGCCCCCCAACTTGCCCTACAGTCCTTCCATTACTTGATGCTAACACAGAGGGCAGTCAGAGTTGTCACTAGGGAATGGCCAACATTTCATTAAAGGCCAAACTGATTAACTACACTCCCTTTCCTGGGGCAGGTGTTTGGTTATCCTAGAGGGCTCCATGCTAACTTGGGAGGTAACACCCCAAGAAGGTCTCTGGTTTCTGTCTGATGTTTCTGCAGCCCCTAAATGCCAGTATACAGAGCATGATCATGTAGATCAGCACAGTGATGGATAGGTAACGGAAAAGCAGGGCTCTTTTCTTTCTCAGGGGCAGGGCCTCTCCAGGCAGCCATCAGGCCACATAACTCTAAGGGTCGTCATTCCAGAAGGCTTGTACGTGAGGGTCTTAATTTAGCCACTGCTCACTGGTGGCTGCCTATGAATTACTTTTGTCATATAATCTTATTTTGACTTTTTGTTCCAATCAAGAAGGGTAAAGTGTGGCCAAGACACAAGGAGAGCATGAGTGAATCAGTCAGGAGTCACAACTGCCAAAAGTCAAGAAAGATAGAAGGCTCCAGATTCTGAGAACTCGAGCTGCGTTGTGTGAACAAGCTTGCTGACACTGCCGAGTCCTGAGGCCCAGGTAGTCGTATCCCTGACCTACCTGGGGCTGGCTCTCCTCTCCCATCCTTTGCCAGGAAGCCTCGTAAAAACTCAACCGTCCTTTAATGATCCCAAGGCTGTTTTGAATTAACCCAGATAAAGCTCAAAACAGGAGAGTCCTGGGGAACTCTGTGTAGACAGAAAGGCCTCCCTTTCTCTTATACCTTTCCATTTGTTCCACTCAAATGAGGGGAACACGTGAAACTGCTCTGAGGCTCCTCAGCAGACACTGAAGGACATGCACAAGCCTCCTCCATCTGCTGCCCTGGGAGGGCCCATGACCTCTGTCTTTGCAAGAGAGAGGCCTGTCCCTGGACAGACACTCAATTTACCGTGGGAAATTCCGCCCTCGTTTGGGGACCAGGATCAGACCAGAGTAGCCCAAGCATCCGGAAGCAAACTGGGAGTAGGAAGATGGTAAACAAGGGAAATAGCTGTGGGCTGTAGAAGAAGGAAGCTTAGTGTCAAAAGACACTTTCCTTGAACAAAGCTTGAGCTGGAGCAAAGCCCTCAGACCCAGCAAAAATGTCAGGGGCCACGTACTCGGCAGCAAACTTGTCCAGCCTCTTGAAGAGCTCATTCTTCGCCTCCAGTTTCTCCACGATGGCCTCCACCACCAGGTCCATGCTGTGGACCACAGACGCTGCGTCTGTGCTGGTCGATATGCTGCTCAGGGTCTTCGCCATGAATTCATCACCAGCCTATTGCAGAAGAAGGAAAGGAACATTCCCTGAGCTTATCGGAAAATAGTGTTTAATTTGCTGCTAAGGCGGAAGGAGAGAGGAGAGTAAGAAGAGGCCTATACATCCCAGATGCATCTTGAATGTGCCGGAAATTCTGAGAAATTAAACTCCCTATGTTTCTGCTTAGGGACAGCAGCATCTCCACGTACATTAGACACCATGGCAAGAATCGGCCTGTGAACAAACCCAACTGTTGGTCGACTATCACTGTAGTGTATAGCAGCAGTCCCTAACCTTTTTGGCACCAGGAATCGGTGCTCCTATGAGAATCTAATGCCTGATGATCTGAGGTGGAGCTGAGGCGGTGATGCTAGCGCTGGGGAGCGGCTGCAAATATAGATGAAGCTTCGCTCTCTCACCTGCTGCTCACTTCCTGCTGTGCGGCCTGAATCCTAACGGTCCATGGTCAGGGGGTTGGGGACCCCTAGTGTACAGGATGTAATCTTCCAAGATCTTAGACAGCTCTCCTCCAGTTACTAAACTGTCTGTTCACAGCACCTGGCACCTGTATTGGCCCGTTGTATTTGTGTCCAGAGTAATAGACTACCATGGTCTGTTCCACAGAGCCTGTAATTTATCCTTCCAGAAAAGGGTGAAAGCTTAGCTCAGCATCATCCATTAGACAGGGAGATGATGCTGACTATTCCTCTCTCACAGGAGGTAGGTAAGAGCTGAGTAAGGGCAAAAGAGAGGGTAAGAAAGCCAAACTTAAGAGTCATTCATCAAATATTAATTGCCCATCACGTGCCAGCAACTGGTGTTTCAAAAACATGCCAGACACAGCCTCTACTCTCAAAGAGCTTACGGTCCCACCTCTTCCTCATTTGTGACTCCAGGTCTCTACAAAGAGACTTCGGGGCAGAGAAAGTCAGTGCCTCTATCAACTTTCATTTGATTTCAAGATGTAATTTCCCATTGGGCATCAAAAGTATCCCAAATCATCATGGAATAGACAACTATCAGAGCTGTTCAACAGAAATGTAATAGGAAATGACAGATGATTTTTAAATTTCTACTGGCTGCATTTTAAAAAAGAAAAAAAAAAGATTAAACATTTTATTGAACCCAATATATCTAATACATTATCATTTCAAGATATAATCAGTATTTTAAAATTTTGTTTTATATATTTTTTTCCTATGGAGTGTTTGAAATCTGGTGTCTATTTAACACTTGCAGCATAACTCGACTGGACTAGCCACATTTCAAGTGCTCAACAGCCACTTGTCGCTAGAGCTGCTGCACTGGTCAGCACAGAGCTAAGTAAAGACAGTATGTCGACCAGGCAGGTTGAAGCTGACAGGTCCCTCCTCAGAGCATTGTCCCTGGCAGAGATGAGAAACACCAGGAGACCAGACTCTGAGGAGTGACTCCTCAGGAGCCGAGCCACTTGAGCACAGAGGCGTCTAGTCACTCTGATGCAGGGGCTGGTCTCTGCCCACAGGGGATGATCTGCAGAAGTATGCAGAGTAAACAAGTGAAAACTGCAGGTCACCTGAGTTCAGACTCACTCGGAAAACAACCTCCACCTGTCCCTCTGACTTGTAAAAGGTGACTAGACATTAAGAAAATGCAAACCAAAAACATGAGATACCACTTTCATACCTCCTTAATACCTATTATGAAAAAAAGTGGAAAGTAACAAGCGTTGGCCAGGATGCAGAGAATCTGGAAGCTCCATGCATTGCTGGTGGGAATGTAAAATGGTACAGCCCCTTTACTATGGGAAACAGTTTAGTGGTTCCTCAAAAAAATCTAAACACAGGATTGCCATATGACCCAGCAATGCCACGTACAATTATGTAACTGCAAGGACTGAAAGAGGGACCTAAACAGATAGTATACTAATGTTCATCGCAGCGTCATTCACGACAGCCAAAGGTGAAAACAACTCAAGTGTCCATCGATAGACGACTGGATAAACAAAGTGTGGCATATGCACACAATGCAATATCATTACTTATAAAATGGAGAGAAGTTCACGGACGTACCTTGAAGAATTATGTCCAATGGAATAATAAATCAGTCAAAAAAAAGAAAAATATTGTATGATTTCACTTACATTAGGTCCCTAGAGTAGACAAATTCAGAGAGACAGAAAGATTAGAGGTTAACAGGGACTGTGGGAGAGAGAACGGAGAGTTGCTGCTTAACGGACACAGTTGTTTGGGAAGATGAAAAGGTTTCGGAAACAGCAGTGATGGTTGCACAACAGTGTGAATGTAATTAAAGTCACTGAGTTATACACTTATAAATAGTGAAAATGGCAAATTTTATGTTATGTTTTACGACAATAAAAAAATTTTAAAAGGTAACTAAACACACCCCTGTGGATTCCTCAGGTGAAAAACAACAACAAAAACCCTAGTTGCACTCTTCTCTGCCTATATATGGAGAGAAATTCCATTCAAGCCCAAGGAATTCAATCTTAACTGACTTTAACAAGGTGACAAAGGTAAACAAAAATTCACTGGGGTGACTTTTGCAGTATTTCTAATTATTCGCGAAGGACCAATGAAAAAAAAGTCAGTAAACCAGAGTTCTCAACCTTCTAGGGGTTCGAGTTCTTGTATCTCTTCTGCTGCTGGAAACTGCAAATAAATTCACTCTATTTTCCTCTCTAGTAAGCACATCAATAATAGGAGTAAGATATTACCTAAGCAATCAAAAGTTTCTACCTAAATCCATCGTTTGTTATACCATTCTCTTTCTAACTTGCAAGTATGAAATCTATCTTCCTATTTCTTCCTCTTCCATCCTTATAACAAAATAGGTGTCATTCAATCTCAACTCTCAGTGGACAGAATGAGTTCACTATCCACAGAAACTCTCTCAATCTCAAATCCTATGCAACGAGATGGTTATTTTCTTCTCTTGTTTTCTAATCAGTCCCTCTTATATGTGTAGTGGTTATATTATATTGGTCTACAGTTATGGGGAAATGAGTTTTACATAAATCAAAGAAGAAAAGGCCAGTGCCTCCCTAGCCACACTAATAACAAGAAATTACCTTCAGGTCCTCCGCAAACTTCTTCTTAGCCACTCTCCTAAGGCTTTCCTCAATTGCCTTTTTGGATTTTGCCAGGATGTTCTCTGTCTGGTCCACCAACACTACTGTGTGGCCCGTTGCTGCAGCGACCTAAAGCAAAATAAGAATAATTTTTTCTTTAGAAAAGAAGGAAATATTAAAGTTAAAAAAAGTAAAGTTTCACATTCCACATGAACTCTACCACCATTTCAAAACACTAAGTAAACATAACAAGCTGACATTAACTGAATACACAGTTTTTGTTAAAAACACAGCTCTCATTAGCCACTGTTCTACACTCGCTACATGGATGACAAAGTCTCAAAACCTGGGATCTGAATCAAGGTTCTGAAGTCCATACTGTAACTACCTCCCATACTGTGCTGTACAACATGAGAGCCCCTGTAGAACCACTGCTTTGGCGCTTGTGCGGCTCAAGGGTGTGGAGGAGACGGGCAGGTCAGCTAGGATAAACCTACCTGGAGATGACAGTAAAAAGTACAGATGACCCTTGAACAACACAGGCTGAACTTTGCAGGTCCACTTATATTGGATTTTTTCAATGTATTTTCTCTTCCTTATGATTTTCTTAATAATATTTTCTTTTCTCTAGCTTATTGTAAGACTAGAGCATATAATATATGTAACGAAATATGTGTTAATCAACTGCATATGTTACTGGTAAGGCTTCCCAGTAAGGCTTCAACAGTAAGCTATTAGTAGTTAAGTTTTTTGGGCGGGTCAAAAGGTATATGTGGATTTTTCTACTGTCCCAGGGGCCAGCGCCCCTAACCCCCACATTGTTCAAAGGTCAACTGTAGTTCTAAACCAGTCATGATGTGAGATTTCTGAAACTAGGCAACTAAAACTCAAAGCAGAAAACCAAAGAGAAAAAGAAACAAACAGAAAAGCAAAACTCAAAACCAAAAAGGTTCAAATCCCAAAGACAGATTTCCAAAGAATACTTTTAAAAATGGGAAGACAGGTTTTAAATGGAAGTTAATTACAATTGACCTGCGGTTGGTTGAATCCATGAATATGCAACCAGCAGATGTGCAGATGTGCAGGGTGGACTGTACAGGCTGGGTCCTGTGAGCCCTTCTAGTAAATCACCAAACCTGGGGAGGAGGGGGGAAGTAGGTAGGGAATGCTGATGCAGAAACTGAGAAAATAAATCTCCAATTCCAGATGGAGCTGGTGAGGAAATCAAACTGCTTTGAGACAACAGCTGAAGGGAGGTGTGGTGACCACTGTCAGGCAGATCTTCTGCAAGGCCGGGGCAAGCAGGGGACCTCCTCGGGGACCTCCCACTTTTGGCTTAGGGCCCTCCCACTTTTGTTTTTGGCTCCTGTGTTTGACAGAACCCCTGAAATTATACAAGTGATTTTCGCTTTGTTCCTTTCACTCCTGACCTACATCCTTTGACTAGGCCAGACACAATTCCTCACATTCCTACTTGTCTAGGTCCCAACCCGCTTTTCCCCCACTTCACCTCCAGCAGGCATCACTTAGGCTTTTTGCTCGAGGTGTTGGGGGAGGGGAGGAAATTCAAGTACATCTGGTACATGATGGAGCCAAAGCTGAAGGGAACAGAGACCAAAAAAAAAAAAGGGCAGGGGGTGAAATGAGGGCAGTGTCCTTTTACTTAGGGACTTTAATATCATTTAGAAAATACGAAAGCAAACAACATAAGGTTCCACATGTGGGATGTCAACTAAAATAAAAACCACCATAGTGAGGAATCTGATTTTAAAAGGCTGGACAAGAGGCGTATACCTAGAATGGGCCAGCTTCCCAAGGAATAAACTTAAAGGGGGCGGGGGGAGGGGGACACCAAGGGAAGTGGGACAAGCAAGGGAGGGGACATGCACCTTTTTTCTAGAAAGCCACTTTCAAAATTACTATAACCATATTTGATTGTAATAGTCAACAGAGTATTTTTTTTTATTGCAGAGAAGCCATGATGCTATCTTTATAATTACTGTTTTTAAAACTAAGAACCAAACCTAGAGAAAGAACCCTCAAATAGTCAAGTAAATCAAGAGACACATATATTATAAAAACACTAACATTCAACCAGGAAAAACCATGGCCAAAAAGCATTTTCAGATTAAATGCTGACTTTCCCCTTCTATCCAAAGTTCTCCAATAAAGGCCCCTCACCTCCTCGCAAGAAGACACTGTGTCATTCAGTCACTATCAGGCTTTATCCAGGGTCTGAATGAGCACACAAGAGACAACACATATATGTACACCCCGGCTAAAAAACAACTATTAATTCAAGGCTCCCCACTCCAGGCAACATTCAAGAGAGCGAAGTGCACATGTCAGATGACCATATCAAAATGACAGATTTGTAAAATGTTTATTTCCCCATCTCAACCAGAAGACACAGGAGGTGTAAGCAGTGGCCAAACCTAACACAGAAGAAGGCGACACCTTTTTCTTTCCCAGTGGGTCAGCGGTCATTTTTTTTAACTTCCCTTAGCCACACAGTGCCTCACTGGTCTAAAAGAAGCTGCTGTGTGAGAACTTAGCTCAATTTTTCTCCCTATCTCAAATGAAGGAGCATATTCTACAATTCTGGACTCTCCAAAATGTTTAAACTGGTATTTCTGGTCGAGTGAAAGGCAACAATTGCATGCTCTAAATGGTTATCCCTGGCAGATAATTATTTTTTTGTAAATACTTTCTACTTCAGCTTTTCTTTGCTTGGTTAGCTCACAAAGCTTCAAGAAAATACAAAGGAAATCTTATGGTATTGTCAATCCAAGACATAGAGAAAGAAGGCATTCCTATTTCAACCCAAAGTGGATATGGTTGGTTTTTTTTTTCAACCCAAAGTGGATATGGTTGGTGTGAACGGAGAAAATACAGGCAAAAAAGAGAAATTTTAACTCCTTGAAACATTTTCCATTTTATGATGAAACTCTACAGTGCAGGCCAAAATTTATTGTGTAGCAATAAACTAACATTATAGCATAATTCCAAGTGATTTCAAGTTATAGGAGCATTTTCATTCCACCCACCTGCTCAAGTTCCTTGCAATCATTTCTTGTAGGCACACCCAAGGGACATAACATCCTCAGGGTAACTTCGTGTCCTAGTCCCAGTCATCCTTGCAAACCCCAGTGCCTGGCCCACTGTGAGCACAATGAATCAATGAATGAACGAACCACATCTAGCCCACTGCCTGGTATGTATTAATTGCTTAATAAAATATCCATAGGCTTGTAGGTCCAATGTTCTCTGATTCTATTCATCTACTCCAAAAGGGCTTGGTTTTCCTCTCTGACTGGTATGTCTAAATAGCCTACCACAGAGGTGGATTCAGGATGCAGGCAATCCGTCCCTTCCCTCCTTGCACTCTATGTCAGACCTGACAGCTGCATGACTCTCATCCCCGACTGGCTCAACAAGCTGAGGCAGCTTTAAGCATGGCTAAGCAGCCAGCCACAGGCCACTTAAAAGCCAGCTCATTTCTTTCTGAATTACTAACACACTTGTCTTATTTCTTTTACGAGACAGATCCCCAAGAACTGGGGGAGCTTATAGAACTAACAGTCTCTATCTACCCTCAATTAACAGAAAGAACATAAGCCTTTAAGATGAAAAAATCCAAATGCAACAAAAATAAGAGGTGCCATGTACTGAGCATCTACTGTGTGCTGGGCACATACTTGGTATATTCCAAGACTATTTCTGATCAATCCAACAACCCTGTTGAAGAAGGCATTACCCGCTTTTTGGAAACTTCTGTCCTTAAATCAGTGGGGTCCAATGGCTTCCTGCTGCTCTCTGTCCATGAGACAATTCTAGACATTAACCAGAAGACACTATCTGGAAGAGTCCTCTCCGCTTAACTCTCCCCAAAATCCCCAAGGAAAGGTCAGGCCTGGTCAGGCTGCCTTTCTGCCTGGGACTCTTTAGCATCAGGGTCTTGTTACAACTCTCCTAAACAGAACTTGCTTCTCCATTCCTTTCTCGAAGGCTGGGCCCTGCACTTGTTTTCCCAGTTATGTTCCAAGCCTTTCACTTGAAATGGCTCTCTTCTAGCCTTGATCTCTGGCCATATTTGCATCTACCTTACCGTGTACTGAGCTTTGATTGTCAGCGACTGGCGACTGGCTCACACCTACCACCCTGAAGCTAGCAACGCCCTGTCCTCCTTTTCCACAGGCCACAATACTAAGCAAAATCCTGAGACTCTGAGAGAAGAAATCCGTTAAACAGTCCATGGAGGTTTGCCACCGCTAGTAACAGCTACAGTTTAGAGTACAGACACCAGGCCTATCATATCTCATTTAGTTTTATTTATTAACCAAATCTCCAAGTGCCAAATGCCAATTTTAAATTTTAACAGTTCTGTAGCTTGTGCTCTTGAAGATGAAATCATTGTAACAGTAAAACCTGCAATAGATAAGCATATATTATTTTTGACATTGGAACAGGAAAATTCAATACATAGTTTCCACTATGCCTAGAGCTAATTATTCATCTAAAGACAGGATCCACATAATACACACATCCACAGTGTGAAGACTGCCAACCACTGTGAGGCTTAGCTCTTTGGCATCCACAGCGCTTACAACAGCATTAAGTGCCAGTAACTGCTCCATTATCCCACCATTTTCTCTCTTCAACCTATAGTGAAATGTCCTTGGAGGAGGCACTGTGGCTTTACTTGGCACAAGTGATACTCTGAACATAAATGTACATACTGGCATTGATGTCTCAGATCTCGCTAGTGATTAAAAAAAAAAATTCATATCATCTGGAATATGCTTAAAATTTTAGAATCATCAATGAAAGGGAAACACAATTTTAAAACTTAAATTCTTGAAAAGACCCTAGTTTGAAAAATAATGACCTCATCTAACTTTTATGGTAACTATAAGATCAAATATTAAGAAAGTATGTATACTGTTACAGAATCGAAAACACTTAAACTGAAACACGGTGTTTAACACCTGGTTCAAGATTCCCCTTTCAGTCCCACATAACAACACCCTGGTTTAGGGGCTCATTACTCTCATCAGCAATAGCCTCCCAACTTAGTTTTGTGCTCCTCTCTCCCAACCCTTAACAGATGTTTCTTTCAGCTTCTTAAAGTGCAAGTCGAGCGGTCTTTGCAAGTTCCCATTCCTTCCTCCACTAGATGCCCAGGTCTCAAACTGTAAAACTCATTACGCCTAAGACTGTCCTATATAAGTTCCTTCAGCTTCTTCTTTTAGACCTTGAAATATAACTTCTCTTTCTTCATTCTTTCTTGTAAGGATTATCCCTAATTGCTGCTGAGGCCAACCTTTTTCCTAGGGTAGATATGGTGGTCCATGGTTATTGGTATCCAATTACTCCTCCTGAATAAAATCAGGAATCCTTCAGGTGGTTAGTTCTCCTCTTGACTTAAGAACAGAACAAGAAGTACTGTGTTTTTCTTGGAAGTCAAGTAATTGTACTGGGGTGTACAAACAATCTGGACAGTGGGGAAGCCTTCAAATAGTTTGGGTGAAAATGCAGATTACTAGAAAATGCTTTCCACCAAATGATCAAGGGTCACTGACAAAAAACTTGTCTTCTCGGAGCTGGGTAATTAATTTGATCTGCTACCCCAACAGCGATGCTTCCTTAGGGCTGAAGGGGAACTGCCATTTGGAGCGCCAGGCAGGGCCTGTCTACATTCATCCCTTCACTGACTGCCTCCTATTGACTCAACATCTGTGTTGTGCCTGTTCTGGGCCCTGAGATAAGGTGGTGAAAACACAGAGCCCTCGCTCTCAGAGAGCTTTCACTCCTCAGAAATGATCACATTTGTTCCTCACATAACCTTTGCGGGGAGGTGTTGTCACAGCAAACTGACAGTCCAGACGTGAATGGGACTTGAAGCCAGGGCTGCCTGAATCCAGAGCACCCCTCCCTGTGCTGGCTGGTACCAACCCCCAAACCATGGCTGGGCCTAAGGGAACAGTCTGAGACAATTCTGAGCTGGGCAAGGGCCACACTCTGGAGCCCATCTGCTGAGATGGGAAATGCTCCTTAACCTCTGTGGGCTGTCTCATCTGTAAAAGTGGGGTGATAGGGTTGTTGGATTAAATGAGTTAACTCATGTTAAACACCCAGGGTGGTGCCTGACATACCATAATATCTTATTATTCTTATTCTAGGCAGCCTCTCCCCGACCCCTTCTTCCTCTGTGAGGGTCTGAGACCTAAATAATGGATCCAGGTACAGCCTCCTATGGTATATTATTTTATTTTGCTTTTGAGCTTACACCTTCTGATCCCAAGACTTGTCCTTTTCTGGCTTTCACTTTCAGGTTTTCCCTTCTGCGTCCTTCCATGTTTACAAACAGGCTGGGATCTCTCTTTACGTAAAAAAGAAAGCAAGAAAAGGGGTGGGGGTGGGTTCAAACATCCTTAGCCACCTGAAGCAGCCTTCACTTGGCCACCAAAGTCCTTCAATTGCTGGGTGGCATCGTGGTATGCAGAGCACAAATTCTAGAACTGAACTTATGAAGTTTAAATCCTGGCTTAGCTACTTAATGTGTGACTTTGGGCAAGTGATGCAGCCCTTCTTTCTATGGTTTCCTGATCTATAATGAGGGATAACAAACAGTACCCATCTTACAGGATGGTTGTAGGATTAAAGAAGTTAATGTGTTAAGTTCTCAGACCGATGCTGGGAACATGGAAAGTGCACAATGCTTGTTACCCGACGCTCCAGTTACTACATTAGATACTTCCACGTTCTCCAAACCATGCAATTCCTATAGTCTACCAACATGGTTCCTCTACCACCACTGCTGGATGAAATCACAGGTAACTTATCAATGGCCTTCTGATTGCTCAAACCAATGCCTGTTCTCTTTGGTTCCATCTTGTACAGCCTGCACATTGCCGACTAGGGCTGCCTTTCTAAAACTCTCTTCAGTTTATTTTTTATCTGTCTGTTCATTTCAGCCACATTGACTTCTCTTAACCTTCTCTAAACAAAGGTATCCTTCAAGGTTCTACTTTCAATATTCTTTTCTTCTACCTGTATCCTTTCCTTCTGGAATCTCAATCATCCTCATAATTTTAATTAACTATGCCTGAAACCAACATATTCTGTCCCAAGCTAGAGTCATCACCTTGACTCTAAACCCAGTTCTTTTTGACCTTCATTAATGGTACCATTTATGTGAGTGTCACAGTCTGGCTGGACAACTTTAACTTTACCCTTACTGTCCCAAAGAAATTCTATCCCTCATTCAAGGCTCATTTCAAATATTACCCTCCAATAAAGTCTTTTTTTAAATGAATGTTCTCTTTCCTATTTTTGAAACCTCAGAGCCAGATTTTTACTGCTCTTATTATGCTATTTTATACCAAAGTAAACTGTGTCATTTGGATCTCTGTCTAACAATCTCTGCTCTTAGATTTAAAATCCCTTAATGGCAGAAATTGATTTGGTCTTTTTATCCCCTAGTACTTATCACATGCCTTGCACATGGTGGTTGTCCAATAAATAACTGCTAAATACCACATGCTTTGGAGTGTAGTCACCTGAGCCTGTGCTCTTCTCCAGCCACATCGCACTTCTCCCCCTTCTATGCTAGTCGTGGCTCCACCCCCTGCCCAAGTGGTTCCCACCACCAGGAAGCTCCCTCTCCCTCTGCTGCCTGAGAGACTCCAGCTTATCCTTCAGAATCCAACACAGAGGCTATTTCTGCTTTAGTGAAACCTCTCCTAACCTCTAGCAGAGGGAGTCACTTCTTTGTGCCTCTATCGATTTATAGAGCAGAACTTTTATACAGGACTCCAAATAATGAAAGAAAATAAATAACAGTGTGGAGCTGGTGTGAGTTACCAATGGTCCCTCAGTTATGTATGTAATGGTGGCCCAATCCTCAGGATGTAAATACAGCAGATGAATTAAAAACAAACTGGTCATAGTCTATTTCATGTTGTAAAAACCTCGCGAATCTCAGAAGAAAGGTCATTAACCAACCAATGTGTAGGAGAAATCCCACTGTGAAAGAAGATGGGAAAATTCACAACCCCAACTTTTGATGATGAACTCAAGATGATACCTGGAGACCGTTCCAAAAGAGCTGTTGCATCATCCACTTCTTCAGAGTCTAAGTTGCTGTTCCCACAAATCCCAGCGTAGTGTGGTTCTGGCATACCTCTATCTGCAGCCCACTAGTTTCCAGTACATATAAACTTCATACACATATATGTAGTACATCATATACATATGCCATTTTTACATATACTTTTTAAATGTCCCTTTTTCCTTACCATAAGAACACATAGTCTATATGTCATATCATATCTTAGGTGTTTAAAAGCCCTACCTTGAGGTATTTAAACCACCAAAACTTTCATCTGTATCAGGCCATGTCCCAGACATGACAGGCAGGCGACACGTGCCTTTATTACAGGTGGTTGTTTGTACTTCCATTTCTTCCCCTGGACAGTGAGCAACTCAGGAGCAGCAACCACATTTTACCTTTTACCCACTTCAATGCTTAGCATGTGGGAGATACTTAATATTCGTGAAAAGAACACCTGAATAATAAGACTTATTTTTTAAAAGACTCAATGTTTAAAATATTTTAAGAATAAGTTCGGAAGGAATCATGGCTGGTTTTTGGTGCCAGAAACTGCAACAAATTTTATATGACCTTCAAGTTATTCTGGAGTTATGAAAAATCACATTATTAGTTTGAAAAAGACAGAGAAAAAAGTTAATAAAGTTTTTAGTCAACTGCCGAGTGGAAAAAAATGCTACAAAAGTCTCTATTATTTTGGTGAGCAGATTATCAGGTTTCTGGCACAGGTAGTTGAGATGCTGGGCAAAAGGGAAGCCAGAGGGCAAACACTGGGCAGCACGGCCACTCCTGTGATTCGAATGTGGGTTTGTGCTTAGTTTCCTCCAGGATATGAATGTGTCCTATGTCTTTTAACAAAAGAGCTGTGGCCAAGGCCAGAAGCATGCAGTCCCTATGTTTGTGTCTGTCTCTGAGGGACATATGTGTGACCCAGGTCAAGGACTGGCCACAGACACATCAGCTCACTCCCTCCCTCCAAAATAGGTCTCTTCTCTATCACACTGGGAAACTGAGGCACCTTAGTTTCTCATCTACTGCAAGGGCAAAGATGGGCAAAAGCATTTATCGTTCAAGTTTATTAGTTACAGATAATCAAAACTATCGATTTTTCAAGCAGGAAACTACCCTAGAGATTATTCAGTGTGGTGGCTTTGCAAACATTTGAGCCGTGAAATCCTTCAGAGGAACGCATACAGAAGAGCAAAATGTAAAACAAAGGTCAGGAAAGGGGAGTTTGGGAACCACCAAGGAGATTCATGGAATCTCTATTAAGTCCATCAGAGCATAGTGTAGAAACCTCTGATCTAGTCACATTCATTAGGATGGCCATTATCGAAGACATAGAAAATAAGTGTTGGCAAGGATAGAGAAAAATTGAAACCTTTGTGCACTGCTGATGGGAATTCCAGTATGGCAATTCCTCAAAAAAATAATTACCATATGATCCAGCAATTGCACTTCTGGATTTATACACAAAAGCACTGAAAGCAAGGCCTCTAACAGATAGTTGTACACCCATGTTCACGGCAGCATTATTCACAACAGCCAAAAGGCAGAAACAATCCAAATGTCCACTGATGGATGAATAGATAAACAAAATATGGAATATGCATGCAATAAAATATTATTCCATTAAAAATATTCCAATGGATTATGCATTAAAAAAGAAGGAAAATTCTGTAAAGTTGCAGGATACAAAATCAACACACAAAAATGCTGCATTTCTACTACACTAATAATGAACTCACAGAAAGGGAAATTAAGAAAACAACTCTATTTATAATTGCATCTAAAGAACAAAATGCCTGGGAATAAATTTAATCAAGGAAGTAAAAGACCTGTACTCAGAAAACTATAAGACATTGATGAGAAAAACTGAAGATGACACAAATAAATAGAAAGATATTCCATGCTTGTGAATTTATATTGTTAAAATGTCCACACTACTCAAAGCAATCTACAGGTTCAAGCAACCCCTATCAAAATTCCAATGGCATTTTTCGCAAAGATAGAACAAACAATCCTAAAATTTGTATGAAGATCTCAAATAGCCAAAGCAATCTTGAAAAAGAAGAACAAAGCTGGAGACATCATGTGCCCTAATTTCAAACTATTATTACAAAGCGATAGTAATCAAAACAACATGGTACTGGCATAAAAACAGACACATAGATCAATGGAACAAGATAGAGAGCCTTGAAATAAAATCATGCATATATGGTCAATTAATTTATGACAAATCAGCCATGAGTATATAATGGGGAAAGGACAGTCTTCAATAAATGGTGTTGGGAAAACTGGACAGCCACATGAGAAAGAATGAAACTGGACTATCTTACACCATACACAAAAATTAACTCGAAATGGATCATTAAACTCCTGAAATCATTAAACTAGAAAAAAACATAGGAGGTAAGCTCCTTGACATTAGCCTTAGCGATGATTTGACACCAAAAACAAAGCCAACAAAAGCTAAAATAAACAAGTGGAATCACCTCAAACTAAAAAGCTTCTGCACAGCCAAAGAAACCATCAACAAAATGAAAAGGTAACATACTGAATGAGAGAAAATATTTGCAAATCATATATCTGATAAGGGGAATAATATCCAAAATATATTTAAAAAACTCATACAACTCAATAGCAAAAACAAATAAACAACTCCCCCGCTCCCAGAAAAACCCCACAAAAAAAACACAATCTGATTAAAAAATGAGCAGGGGAAATGCACAGATATTTTCCCAAAAAAGACATACATACAGATGGCCAAGAGGTACATGAAAAGGTGCTCAATATCACCAATCATCAGGCAAATGCAAATCAAAACCACAATGAGATAGCACCTCACGCCTGTCAGAATGGCTATTATGAAAAAGTCAAAAAAAAGTGTTGGAGAAGATACGGAGAAAAGAGAAACCATGTGTGCTGCTGATGGGAATGTAAATTGGTGTAGCTACTATGGAAAACAGTATGGAGGATCCTCAAAAAATTAAAAATATAATCTAGCAATTCCACTTTTTATCCAAAGAAAATGAAGCACTCACTTGAAAGGATATATGCACCTCCATGTTCATTGCAGTATTACTTACAATAGCCAAGATAGAGAAGTAACTTAAGTGTCCACTGATGGATAAATGATTAAAGAAAATGTTGTGTGTGTGTGTGTGTGTGTGTGTGTACACACATACATGCCAGAGCGGAGGGAGTGAAATATTACTCAGCCATAAAAAAGGAGTAAATTCTGCTTTTTGCAACATGGATGGACCTTGACAGCATTATGTTAAATGAAATAAGTTAGAGAAAGACAAACACCATGATGATCTCACTTACATGTGGAATTTAAAAACGAACAAATGACTGAGCTCACAGATATGGAGAACAGATTGGTGGTTGCCAGAGGTGAGAGAGGAGGCGGTGAAGGGGGTTAAAAAGAACAAATTTTCAGCTATATACTTAATAATACTGTATTGTATATTTGAAAGTTGCTGGGAGTAGACCTTAAAAGAGTTCATTGCACACAAAAAATTGTAACTGTGTATGGTGACAGGTTAACTAGACTTATAATAATCATTTCTCAATATATACGAATATTGAATCATTATTTTGCATAAATGAAACTAATACACTGTTATATTGTCAATTACATCTAAACTTAAAAAAAGGAAGAAAATTATGACACGTTACAACACAGATGAACCTTGAAGACATTATGTTAAGTGAAATAAGCCAGTCAGAAAAGGACGAATATTGTATGATTTCACTTACATGAAGTACCTAGAATAGTCAAATTCAGAGACAGAAAGTGGAGGAGTGCTGGCCAGAGGCTGGTGGGGAGGGGAGATGGGGAATTATTGTTTAATGAGTATGGAGTTTCAGTTTCGCAAAATGAAGAGTTCTGGGGTGAATGATCATAATGGTTTCACACAATGTGCATGTACTTAAATGCCACTAAATTGTACATTTAAATGGTTAAAATGATATGTACAACAAGGTAATTCTGTCTATGTCGCATACTTCATCAAACTCTTCAATGGCTCCCCGTACCACAGAATAAAACTTAAGTTGCTACACATGGCAAGCAAAGCCCTCCAGGACGGGGCTTCATCCCTCTCTAGACACACTGTTCACTGTTGCCTGACGTTCCACCATCACAAGCCCTGTAACTCCCTGCATCTGCCACTGCTTCTAATCTCCTTTGCATTATCCATATCTTCTTCCCAACTTCACTTCATTAAATAAGCCTGAGAACCACCCTGAGATACTAAGCATCCTCACTCCAACATTCTCTCATCCCCAGGCTAGGTGTCTCCCGTGTTCCTGTAATACTCCGACATACCCTTATCCCTGCACCCATCACAATGTTTTATGATCATCTGCTTCAGCGCCAGTCTCCTTTACTTCCCTACTGCAGGCTCCTGACTAAATGTCATTCATCTTGGCCTGCTGAGTACCTAGACCCCACCTGGCTGTGGTGGGCCCTCAAGAAATGGTGACTGAACAAATACATCTGGTGGAAAAGCCAAGATGACATTAGGTCATTTGAAGGTCCAGATTTCTTTTCATCAGGATAGCTGAGGGCTTCCCCCTACAATGTGAAAATAATTATATTATCGAAGGCTCTTACTTAAAAAGAATTTCATGTGTCTTGAATGCAAGGATATCAATCACACTCATTCTTCTTCTAGAATTATGCAATGATGCCATCCAAGTTATTTCCAACTTTCTGCGAAGGGATGGCAATGGAGGAGGGGATCACAAAAAGAAAGAAGCCCTTTTCCCTTCTCCCATAGACATCTGTTAATTTTACAATAAATAAGAAGACTTCCTGGCACTTTAACTCAAGTGACCATAATTTAAATCAACCCAGTGACCTACACATTGTAAGACCTTGAAGACAAGCAATCTGCAATGGAAAATATTTTATTTGAAGGTCATGTCCTCAGTTCCATGACTTCTCTAGCCTTAGTGGAAGGGAAGCTTAGCCAGAGAGAAGTATTTTTAGACAAGGGTGTTTCAGAGCTGTAAAAATAGGCCGAGTGAATAGCACACTTGTCCAAACCCCTGAGTACTCCAGCCACAGGGCCAAAGTAAACACAACAAACAGAAGCACACTGGACTGACATATTTTCACAAACATAACATCAAATTTGAAGCAGCTTCTCTAAAGCATAACCTGAATGGTGAATTTGTGAGAACTATGTCAACTGGTCCAGCTGAGGTGTCCCATGTGCCCCAACACTGCAGAAGGGCTGCATTTCATCAACATTACATTCTTTCAGAAAATTCACAAAGTTGCTTGAACTATCTGCCATACCCGAATTCCGACTTCCTCCCAATTTCCAGAATAAGTGCACTGTGTCAGTGCTCCCCATGCTGGCTGTGCCCCAGAGGCGGCTGTGCTTTCCCATCAAGACCCAGCTTCAGCTTCTCGTGCTTTGATGAAGGGAAAAGAAAAGTCATAAATCAGTTGTATCTCTCAGAGCTGGTAATTTTGGGTTTATAATTACCTCTAGTAGTGCAATACCGTAAACTTTACCATCGACACGAGTTGACTTCATTAACTTCAACGATCAGGAAAGGCATTCTGTTGAGGCTTTCAACCACCACCACTGTAATCAGCTGGTTTGTTCTTAAAACAGTTAAATTCATTGGCTGGCCTCTTTATATAAACTTAGATTTTTATATAACAAAAAGTGTGTCTAAAAAGCCAAGAAAATGTGCCTCCATTTTTAGATAAGAAGTATGTTAAACAGACAATTAAAAAAATCCAACGAGTATCTAGGTTTGGTAATGTAGAGAAAATAACTTCACAACAATCCACGTAAAAATGACTGGTCCAGGAATCACAAAGGAAAGCTCAGGAGAGAGCCCTCCTCGTAGAGGAAAGTCTGAGAGCCTTTTGCTGTTTGGAGCAGACTGACCACGACCCCATCTTCAGAGTGCACATGGTTGGAAGAACAATGGCAATAACAGAAGGAGGAAGCTCTCTGGAAAAGCTGGAGGTAACACGATGAACTGAGTTTCAGCAAGTGACTTTGAGGCTATTACGGGCAGAGAGATGGCAGCAGAGCATCCAAACAGTGACAAATGATCAGCAAGTGACTCTAACTGTAAGTCTAGAGCTGAGGAGAGGTCAAGCTGCTATCTGTTAATTCCAGATGCCCACAAAGGCTCCCCTTGCCTGTGTAGGCCATGCCTCCCCATAAGACAGCAGAGACCAAAAGTGCAGGCGAAACTGGTTATCTCAGCCTCGTGTACCTCTAGCCAGCAGAATAGCACCTGAGAGATCAAGTTCTGGCCCCAACTCTGCCTCTGACCCTTGACCCCAAGCACATCTCTGCAGTAGTGATTATTACAATGGTCACATGAAATGACAGAGATATCAAGTACTTTGAACGGATAAAGTGTCACATCTGTAGAGTTTTTAAAGTGCCAGGCTCTGTTGTAAATGCTTTATGAGTATGAACTCATTATAATACCCACAAAAGTCTAAATGAAGCACTAACATTATTTTGCTCAACAATCCACATTGGTCTTAAAATCTTTAGAACTGTTTTAACTCCCCATATGTCCCTTATCGTATATCTTCAAAAACAATTAAGAGAATCTAAAATAAGAGAAGTCATCACCAGATTAGAAGTGATGGAGCTATATAAAAACATTTATTGAACAGTTACCATTGAACATGCTAGTATGACTCTAAGCACTTAGCTCATTTAACTCTCATACTACTGTGAAGCGAGTATCCTAATTCCCAGATAAGGGGAAGAGGCAGAGAGGGTTTCAGTGACTTGTGCAAGGTTCCCACAGCCAGGAAAGGAAGGGCTAGGATCCAAACTCCAGCAGCCAGTTCACTTTCAAGCGTTAGACCACCACTCACCAGACACTATCCCATCACACTGTTAGCATAATCCAGGGAAAGACACAGAACAGAGAGCAGCAGCATTATCTTCCTGTGAGCTGGGCAGTGAGGGTTGTGACTAAGGGCAGATACAGGAAGAAGAGAGAAGGGGAAGGAAAGGAAATGAGAAACTCAAGCAGGGAACAGATAACAGTGAGGATGGATCTAGGACATGGCAGAAAAAATCTAAAACCTGACTGAGGTGCCATTTCTGCTCTATGGTATCCAAACATATTTCTCGACATTCTTTTTTTGCCTGTTGGTCCCACCTCAAGTCCAATGACTAATATGCCGACAGGCTGGTTTACTGTCTCAGTACATCACAGAGAGCAGGGAACAGCCCAGTAAAGAAGTGAGCAACAACAGAGAAAATGAGGGAAGAACTTCATGACAAACACATGTCCCATACTCTTGAAGAGGAAGTTAATACCTGAGAATAAAAATATTCTCTCCATAAGAACAGTTACAAGGAAAGCTTATAGCCAGGTGACTGTGCCAGTCTCCTGTGATTCCAAAACTTCTCCCCGGCTACTGCACTGTATTCAAGCAAATTTCAAGAGATGTATTCACTGAACAGAAAGAATAAAGTTAACGAATACACAACAACTCTGATCTCTCTTCTATTCAGCACCAGGAAATTCAGCTAGGGACAGGGAGAAGAGATGGGTGAACAAATTCAGTGGCTGGGGAGGAGCTTGCGGGTCCCCTTGAGTCCTCATTAAGCATCACAAATTTCAGAGAAATATTCATCTGTAGCTTAGAATGTTGCCCCCGCCTTTGCTTTAACAGTTTCAGGAGCTCTGTCCAGAAACAGATACTAAAAAATAAAAACTTTGGGTGAGAAGAACCCAACCTCCAAACCCCTTCAAGATGCAAACTTTCTCACTTCCTGCAAGAAGTGTAGTGCTCTAAAAGGAATGTTGTACCAGGGCCCTGAGAAATCCAGCCTCTGAAATGCCATGCCGAGGGATTTCTCTATCTCTTCACCAGGAACTTAAAAGCTACGAGCGCTCTGGGCTCCTCGTATGAAAAAGGCAATGGACGAAGCAAGGTTTATAAAGGATTCATCCCTCAAACTGAAGAAATGCACAGCTCGTACCTTTCTTCCATTTTCCCCTCTATAAAGCAAAACACAACCTGACCCCCGCTCAAGGGTCATTTAATGCTGTAGGCATCTTTGCTGGCCTAAGTATCCAACTGAAGACAAATTGGCAATCAGAACCAAGTCAGAAGTGAATAATGGGCAAACACATAAAATAAGTTAACCTTACTTAAATATTAACCTGCAGTCTAAGAGATTTTTAAAATTTAAAACAAACAAAATGACAGGTGAAGTAGATATTCTTGGAGAATACATATGTACAAATGACCTGTGCTCTGATCACGTGTAATTAAGCAGACCTTGCTTGTCTTAAATTGCTTAATTGCTCAAGAAATGAGTCAGTGTCCCATAAAATCTATTTAATTTGTTTCATCCTAGTCAGCATGAATTGGAACATATGGCAAAAATGATTTTTAAAAAACTAAGATTGTAAACAGAACTAAAATTAAAATTAAAACTACTTCAGAAACCTTGATTAAATTTAAAATTTATTAAAATTAAAACTACTTCAGAAAAAGTTCAGGAGATTACAGCTAAATGTGAATTAGTAGCCTACCTTAGATGCTAGTTTGTGCTTGTGTTTTTAAGACTTTATGAGGATTAAAAATATGATGGGGGGAGGACAAGACGTGCCTCTCTCTTTTCTGAAGACCTTGGACAAACTGAAGTATTAACTGGCATTTTCCTTCAAGATTAAGCGAGATGAAACAGAATCGCAACCAATATTCTTCATCTAAACAGTACAGGCCTACCTCAGCAGCAACAATCAGGGATGGGAGTGGTAGGAAGGGAGGACAAAAGGAGAAGCATAACTGCAATGAAAATATTAACCATAAAGGCAGATGATAACCTGTTGTGAGCTCTTACTAGGTGCCGGACACTGTGCTAAGTGCCTGACAAGGGATAATTCATTTAATCCTCTCCACACTCCTATGAGGCTAGTACTAGTATTAATCCTACTTAAGAGATTAGTAAACTAAGGCACAGAAGTAACTTTCCCATTTAATACAGCCAACATGAGGCAGAGCCAGCATATAGACCATCCAATTCCCCATACTGAACTGGAACTAATCTTCAGTCAAACACAGCAACTATATAGCCTGTTGCACTCAAGAAACAAAAGAGATTTACCCTGTGCCAAGAGCCAAGGGGCACAGAAAATGAGGCAATACTGCCTAGACTCCATGCTTCAGGGTAGTGTGCAAAAACGGATCAGCTAAACCACTGAAACTAATTGACCTACTGGCGGAGAGCAGCACTGAGATGTACTGCAGGAAAGCAAGGTTCCCCTCTACAGGATTACAGTTGTCAACGAAAGTGAGTGAGGCTCTTGTAAACTCTTTTCTGTAAGGATGGAACTACTATTCCTTATAGCTGTTCACTATTTAGACTTCTGGTCTTTATCAACTTTTGGTCTGACAGTTCCATTGTATTTCCAACCTTTGGAGTAAAAAGCTCTCTTTTTCCCACCTTAAGTTTCAAAAGGAACTCCCTGGTCCAACTACTCAAGGATTTGATCCACAAGTTTGCGTTCCCATCAATGCCCTCCTTTCTCAGATGAAAGCTCCAATACCATATTCATATTTTTAGGTGCTACTTTGGGGCCTTTTCGGGTAACACTTTTTTTTTTTTGGTCCAATAATGGATACAGCATTTAAGAACTGAGCAACTTGATTTTGTACTTGGTTTCTACCTGGTTTCTAATCCTCTTCCACTGATGTCTTCAAGGCACCATCAACAATAGTTTTTGGACCCATCTCCTATATTGGCATTGGAGGCTTATGGCCCTAATTATTTTGTCCTTAAGATATTGTTTAAATATTTTCAAACAAATACATTATTTTATACCTACCCATGACAAATCTCTCTCCCTCAGCCGTGGGAGATTTTGGTGGAGCAGGGGAATACAAGTGTGCTCAAGCTAAATTTTCTCGAGTATACTATAATATGGTATAATATTTGGAACTTTTAGGTTAAAGGCACTTACTCCTCCCATCTCATGGAGAACACAGTTTAGAGAGACACCATAACCTAGCAGCTAGGGCATCCACACAATTAAAAGGGCAATGTATGTCCAAACACATGATCTCAGAAGAAAGAAATGGAAGAATGTAAGAAGAAAGCTAAAATGTCAATAAAATATAGATTTGAGAAGAAAACACAATCAAATTATTATGTTGCAAAAAATTTGCACGAAGAGCAAAATTAAGATATATAATAATAAAAGATTTTTTAAAAAGCAAGCATAGACGTGGTTGGAAAGACACTGAAAAATAAATTCTTTCATGACTGTAGCCACCACATTGAAGTATTCCTATAGGAAAAAATAGGTAATGGTTTCTCCTCCAACAATATACGTTGCAAAGGGCTGAAATACTAAGAATATAATTAACTAGGATATGAAAATCTAGCTTCTCCAATGAGCTGGAATTTGCTAAAAATAAGTAAGATGCAAGTATCACAGTATCCAGGTAATCAATTGCACAACTGACCCTAAGCCACCGCTCTGCTGGAACAGAGCAGGGTCCTGAAGACGCACAGTAAGGTTGGAGTCTCCTCCCCAGCCCTCAGAAGCTTTATCTTCCCCTCCCACTTTCTGCAAGCGCCGAATTGTGCAGTTCTCAGTACAGAAAGCAGAGTCCAAGGTTAAAGTTAACAAGCTGCTGCCTATGGCCTACTTCCAGGGCCTCACGAGCTGATTAGGTAACTTTACAAAGTGCTGCAACGGTGAGGACTATTGTTACTCTTTGTAACCCAGCAAGCAAACAGAGGAGGAGTTGAAAGGAGAGCATTTAGGACAACAGAAAACTGCTCTGACGAAAACTGCATAATTCTAAAAAACTGATCAAATTAAAATTGATTGTATTTCAGGTCTATGGAAGTAAATTTGGGTTTAAACCAAGGAGGAAGGAAGCACGTTATGTCTCCACTTGTGCGTATACAATACCAGCTTCTGTCTGTAAAGCCCCATTCCAAAGTGCATTCACCAACACGCCACCGAGCCCTCAACGGGCCCTGGGGACGGCTGCAATTTAGGGTCGAAGAAACTGAGGCTGGGCCCCTGGACACAGGCTCTTTGGAAGTGGACACACTCACAGGCCCCGACACCAGACCTTTCAACCACCAACTACAAGGGTGAAGGAACCGGGTGGAAAAGTCCCGGGCTTCCCGTGGACGTCGACCTCTCGGCGGGACACCACGCCGGGTGGTAGCCCGCCAGCGCTCTCATCTTAGGGTGGGCAGGAAAGCAAACGGGGTGTGTTGCCGCTGGGTGGCTCACCTGCGCGATGCCGGAGCCCATCAGCCCGCCGCCAATGACCGTCACGTGCTTGATGACGATTTTCTTGGCCGAGGCGGTGGATGAAGAAGCCATGGAGCGAATGAAATGCCTGGTTACGAAAGCCATGGTGCGGAGCCGGAGCGGCAGAGGAGACGGAGGAGAGGCAGAGGCTGAGGAAACAAGCGGCACAAGAACGAGCAAAACACTGCATGCAGCGCGCTACCAGCAGCCAGCTGACTTCCGAGCGCGGAGGCCCAGACTGCTCCGCCGCCGGCGCTCTCTGGGCGTCACCAGACGTCACCGGCGGCGGGGCGGGGACCCGTGGCCCGCTCCGCCCATTGGCCGAGGCCACCCGGACGGCGTTCGAACGTTGGAGCGCGGCCT
>NW_006441953.1:6018264-6046662 GCF_000325575.1 Pteropus alecto | reverse complement strand
AGGTGCGGCCTCGCGGCAGGGGAGTGTCGGGCAAGGTCACCCGGCCGCAGCGAGCCGGGACGGTTCGCGCTCCGGTGTCTGGCCGAGTGCGGGCCCTTCTTTGGAAAAGCCACGGGCTCCTCGGAAGATGAACTCGTGGCGTTGACTTATTAAATCGTCGCCTTAGATGCTTGTGCATACCTCAGCGCAGAATAAATACATGTTCTTTGGTTGTGGTAATAAAGGGATTCAAAATTAGCACCATTGATTCATGTCACTGAATAACCAACTCTAGGGATTACTTTACTCCTGTGGATAACGATTGTTTCTGCTAAAACTTTAACCGCTCACATCCAAAACAAATGTCTAGTGACCAGTGAGTTCCAATAAAAAATCAAGCCCAAGAAGTGAAAGGGAGAGTTGACCTTTTAGTTACCCATTTGAGCTTTAGACATTAGATGCTTTAAAGTCAGAGAAATCTTTGTGGAGTAATTGATACCAACTAGGCCAATCTCTCTCGTATGAGTAATTTCTAGTTACTGTACCTAATATGGAATTTTTATTAATTTATTTTAAATATGTAATAAGGACCTACAAACTCACCATAAAAATAAGTTGCCTTCTATGAGAAGTAACTATCATCATGAATCCTGTGTTCACCATTCCTTTGCTTTGATCTAAGTTTTACATCTAATTCTGTAAGAATATAGGAGAAGCAGTGTTGCTGAGCACTATTAGGCTTGGGACAATACTAAGACAGTCACATCTAAATAAAGTCCATTAAGTGCTAGAATATAGCAGATGCAAAAACCTATGGGACTAGAAATGGAAAAGAAAGATTACACTGAAAAATCTAGTAATTTGAGGAAGTAAATATATGAGAAAAAAGAATAGGCACTGGAGACACCACATGCAAAGGTAGAAACAAAATATTCTCACAGGAAAAGGAAGAGGAATTGGGTGTGATGAGAGGTAAAGCTAGGATGGAAAATTAGAAAGATGCATGGATGATTCTTTAGTTGCATTTTAATTTTTGATTCTCAATTACATGTGCCTAATGCCAGGCCAAACACATTCTAACGACAGTGTTGGCCTTTTAGTTACCCATTTCACAATATATATATTTTTAATGTATAATGTCAACCATAATGCCTGAGAATGGTACATTTTCAGATCTGCGATGAGTTTTCCTCAGAAAAGAAAGATTAATCACTGTTGTATTGTTTAGTGATCCTCAAATCCGAGGCCATCTGTATTATGCAAAGTTGTGATATCAAGAAAGGAACACCGAGTATGACAACATCATTGGACCTAGAGGCTATTATGCTAAGTGAATTAAGTCAGAGAAAAACAACTACCATACGATCTCATTTATATGTGGGATCTAAAGAACAAAACAAATGAACAAACAAACCAGAAACAGACTCGTAGATACAGAGAACAAACTGATGATTGCCAGATTGGAGAGGGTTGTGAAGGCTGAGTGAAAAAGGTGAGGAGTTAAGAAGCACACAGTGGCAGTTACAAATACTTATGGGGATATGAAGTAGAGCACAGGGAAAATAGTCAACCATATTGTAAAACTATGTATAGTGCCAAGTAGGTACTAGACTAATTGGAGGATCACTTCATAAAAGATATAAATGTCTAACCTCTATGCTGTACACCTAAAACTAATATAATATCAAATGTTAACTCTAATTGAAAAATAAAAAGAAAGGAGCACTGAGCGCGAGTTAGGAGTCCTAGCTCAATTCCTGGTGGGCACTATGAACATCTGCAGACACTTCTGGGAACCAGTGTCCTTGTCTATGAACAGAAACATTTGAGCAGATAACTTTGCAGTTGTGTCATACTGAGAGTCTAACCTTCATTTACAGTCTTCTGAAACAGAAGGGCCACTTCGCCCTGAAAAACTCAGTCCTGGTCAGATGACAGTTATAACAGAATCGTTCTTCTTTTGCCAGGACTGCAAGTCTTTCCCCAAGTGTGGCCTTGGTGTTCTGGGTGCCCAGTAACGATTTATGTGGTCTCTGCCTTGCACCTTCACCCTGTTCTTGGGGTATTGATTCCTTGCTCTCTGCAGAAAGAGTGGAATTCTGGTAAGCATGACCCTGGTTGCTGAACCAGCTCAGAGACAGCAAAGGAAACAGCTGACACAGAGAACAGAGTAAATAATGACTGCTTAGTTTTTGTTCCATAAGTGGATAATTGTAATACTTTAAAAATAGATATCAGAGAAAGGTTACTTGAAAATATACATGGCGGTGGGCTTTGAGAGTGGCAGAAGCAGGGAGTGCAGTTGGCCCTTTGCATCCAACAAAGTAGCAGTCTACAAACAATATCAAAGTCTTCCAGTCATCCTGCTTTATGAGGTAGGCAGGCATGCAGAGAGAGTGGTGACACTGAGTCTTCACACTGTCATGTAATAGACACATTGATCCAAGGACAGAGTATGTTAACAGGAGCATAAATGGGGGAGGATTCACTGAGTAAGTTGGAATTTTCCTTCTACTCGTGGAAAATTAATGATTTCTGGCTTACTGGGAAAAGTGAAAAATTAATGCTATCTCTCCTCTTCTGTTAAAGCAGTTTTTTTACTTTATGTGGCAAAAAACTGGAAGCTATGACTGCTCAAGTTGGCCCAAGAGGAAAGCCCAGAAAGTTCAACCAAAACCTTACCTACTGCAAAATTAATGAGGGTCGACATTGCCACACTTGTCGGCAGTGTTTTTAAGGAAATAGTCATATGATTTGCATAAACAAAATATATAGTTAGTTTGAGAAGGGCACAGTCATGTGTTGATATATTCCACTGAAAGATATCCTCAGAAATGACTTAAATAAATAAGGCAAAATCTCTAATAACATTAAACAATTTTATAAATAATTTTATCCTCTGGAACTTTTAGGAAAAATTTATCATGGCAAACTTTAAATATGTGTTTTAGTTTTCATCATGTTAGTAGTTGACCCAATACCAGCTGTTCTCTACCTTCATTTTATCCTCTGCTTGGAAAATTCATTAAGTCTTCACAATTACCATATTTGATAGCTACTGAATGACCCCTTCTTTTAAATGTAAGGAAACTGAGGCCCAGAGAGGTTCAGAAACTCGGTTAGGGTCACACAGCTAATGAATGGCACAAGTAGAATTCAAACCCAGGTCAGTCTTTTTTCAGGGTTCATGGTACTGACTGCTATGCTATCTTGCCTATCTTCATAACAACCCTAAGGCTTCCACTGCCATCCTCTGAAGGTAAAGAAACTGAAGTTCCGAACCGTTAAATCATTTATTAAGTTCAACCCATCTAACAGCTGGCCAGGCTCAGATTTGAACCCACTCTTACTTCAAGGCTCCCATTCTTCATAATTCCATATTCCTTAGAAAGTGCCCCTACTACTAGAAGAAAAAAAAAAAATGGGGGATGGTTTCCAGTAAACCTTATGTCTAGATTTGGAGCTTTAATGGGTATACTAATATACTAATATTATAGAGGTTAAGTGAGAGATCTGCTTACTAATAAACCCCAGAACTGCAAATTTCACACAGTGATTTCTAATGTTTACACTTGAAGACTACAAGAGCTGTGTGTTTTATACCATTTTGATTTCTAGCCTGTAGGTAGGTTCCTGTTTCTCAAACACAGACATCCATTTATAATTATCTGCCGGTCACTTCTACTGGGCACCCTCAGCGATTTCAAATATTACTTATCGAAATTTGAACCTACTATTTCCCACTTCCCCAAATGCCTGCCACCTCATTGTCATTCACTGTCTCAGTTCATAATGACCCCCAACCAAGACTGTTCTCCTTCCCCTTCACCACCACATCCCATCCAGTTGTCAAATGCCATTGATTCCACCTTAGAAATGACTTCTCTCATCATTTCCCTTATCCCCAATGATTGGCATTTTATTCAAGCCCTATGTCCTGTATAGAGACCCTGCCCATTGCTATTGTGCCTTGGTGTGACTAGTGTCACTTCATTTTAGTTCATACTTCACATATTTCATCAAACTGATTTCTCAAGTCACAGATTGGATCACCGCACTCCCCTGCTTTTAAAAACTTCATTCACAGAATACAAGGATAAAGCTAACATTTAATGCATAATACTTAATTCGCCAGAGTTTGTGCTAAGCATTTCACGTGTATTTTCTCATCCACTCCCATCAATCCTATGAGGTATCTCACTATTTTTATCCTTTTTTTGCATATGGGACAACTTAGAGAGGAAAATAACTTGCCTGAAGGTGATAGGTGGGAAGTATAGAGCTAGGCAGGTCTTGAGCCCCAATCGACCTGAGTGCAAAGTTGCTATTCTGAATCCAGTGTGCTAAACTACTTCATCATGATGGAGACAGTACAGCAGAGTCGTGAGGATGATTAGAAGGTTTTCAAGCAGAGAATGAGTTATAAAGGCATTCCAGACAGAGAAAACTATATATGTAGACTGTAAAGGAACTGAGAATAGAGAGTGGTCTGGAAATACAATTAATGTAGAATAACCAAAGCACTGGGTTCTTTGAGGTGAATGAAGATGAGGCTGGAAAGGCAGGCAGGGGCCAGACCAGGGGGGACCTTTTTATGAGTCAGGATTACAATTATAGTTAAGGATTTTTGTTTGTTTTTTTTTTAAATTTTTAATTTAGAAATAATTGCAAACTTATAGAAAAATTGCGGGAATAAGAATAGTGCAAAGAAACCATATACTCTTTATCCATATTTTCCTATTGTTAACATTGTTTTATTTATATCTCTATATCTATATTATACATAATATATAGAGAGATATAATTTCTGAACTATTTGAAGGTAAGTTACATTACATCATGGTCATTCATCTATAATATTTCAGTGCAGATTTCCTAACAATTGGGTGATTCTCTTATGTAATCAAAGTATAGTTATCAACTCTAATAAATTTAATATTGTTACAACATTTCTGTTGTAACAATTGATCACCTATATTCCAGTTTAGTTAATTGACGCAATAATGTCCTTTATAGACTTTTTTTTTACCCTCTAGTACCAAGCTAAGGTCAGGTATGGCATTTAGTTGCCATGTCTCTTTTTTAAAATAACGGCTTGTTAAAGTTTTAATTAATTTGTTTTTATCTTTATGTTTAGGCACCGGCTTTTCTGTGAACATTATTTTTGTATGCAAGGGAACTATATAAAGGACTTCAATATCCTTGTAAGAGATCTTTCAAAAACTATAAAAATTGACAGCTCGCCACAAGCCTTTGCTTATCAGGGTTGTTAGACAAACTCAGATAAAAAATACAATGAGGACAAATGCTGCCAAACAGAATACAATGGAAGAATAACAAACTTTTCACTGGTAGAATTTGTTTAGTGTCATCTTTTAAGATTAGAATTGCCAAATTGGTATACCCTTGTGGAAATTTTGTTTTTGAATGAAATAGAGAGTGATAGCATGATAACCTACTATGTTCCACGTTATCATGCTAGTTTTGGGAATGAGATTCATTTTATATATCATAATTTGCTCATTTTAAGTGTGCAATTCAATTGATTTTTATGAATGGTACAAGCATCATTATAAATTGATTTTTAAATATTTTTACCTCCTCATTAGATCCCTCATGCCCATTTAGAGTTATTACCAATTCCTGCTCCCAGTAGCAAGCAATCACTGATCTACCTTCTGTCTCCTATAGTTACTTTTTATAAAAACTTCATATAAATGGAATCATCTAATATGTAGTCCCTCTCAGCATTATGTTTTTAAGGTTTATCTGTGGTACACCTACCACGCGTCAGTAGTTTGTTCCTTTACTTTACTGAATAGTTTTCCATTGTATGGCTCTACCACATTTGTCTGTTCATTAACCAGTAGTTGGTAGACATCTGATTGTTTCCAGTTTGGGACTATTATAAATAATGCCTCTGAACAATTACATGTAAGTCTGTGTGAACATGTTTTCATATCTTTTGGGTAGATACCTAGGAGTGGAATTGCTGGCAGATATGGTAGTCTTATGTTTAGCTTTCTGAGACACTATAACAAACTGTTTCCAAAGTGACTATACCATTTTATATAGCCACCAGCGATATATAAGTGTTCCCATTTTTGCATGTCTTCACTAACACATGTTATTTTCTGGCTTATTATAGTCACTTTTCTATGAAATGATATTAATTTGTATTTTGCTAATTAGTAGTGTTTGAGTATTTTAATGTATTAGCCATTTATATTTCTTTGTTAAAACATCTCTTCGTATCTTTTACCCACTTTGTAATTGGTTTCTTTATTAGTATGGACTCTTTTTTCCTCTTTTTTTCCAAAGGCTGTAATACATGACTATATTTAATTATCTTGGTGTTCAAGTTGTTCCAGATTTGGCCTATGGGAACCTCTTTAAGATGGTTCCTTGTGACATTCCCCCATCATTTTCTCAATCACTTCCTAACTTTTTGGCATGATAGAGTTTATCTTGTACCTACTCTGCCCTAGCTCCGGAGTCAGACATTTTGTTGGGGAGCCCCAGTTCCCTGTAGGAGGAATGATTAATATTAGAGACTAAGGTCTGAGCACAACTTTACTTTAAAGAGATTACTCTGGAAGCTCCATGAAGGATGTATTAGGTCTCTATGCTGTGTGACAGATTACCACAAAAAAACTTAGTGTCTGAAAAAAATGGGTCAGAAACTCAGGAGCAGCTTAACTAGGTGATTCTAGCTAATGATTTCTCATGAGGTTTTATTCAAGATGTTATTTAAGGCTGCAGTCAACCAAAGGTTTTTTTATTTATATATTTTTTTCACGCACTGAACATTTATTACATGTGGGGGAGGATGGTTCACTCGGTCCAACGGTGGCCACAGTGTGGTGCTGTGCACACATAGTACAAGTGCATGGCATCCTCTGCCAGGGCACTGTGTGACCAAAGGTTGAGTGGGACAGGAATCTTAAAAGTAGCAAGAGAAAAGCAGTTAGTACTGATGAAAGGCAAAGACCTACAACCAAGTTACTCTACCCAGCAAGGCTACCATTTAGAATCAAAGGAGAAAGTTTCTCAAACAAGAAAAAGCTAAATGAATTCATCGACACTAAACCAGTATTACAAGAAATGTTAAGGGACTTTTTTAAGTTGAAATGATCAAAAATTTGAATAAGAAAATATCAGAAAAAAATTCTCACTGACAAAGGCAAACACTTAATAAAAGCAGCAGATTGGCCAACTCTAAAGCTAATACAAGGGTTAAAAGACAAAAGTATGAAGACCATGTGTAATTACACAATAAAGAATAAAGAAGCAGACACAAAAGTAAAAAATGACAAAAACATAAACATAAGAGGATGAGTAAAAATTTTAGTGATTTTAGAATGTGTTTGAACTTAAGCGACCATCAATTTAAAATAGTCTGCTATAAACATAGCTTGGTATAGATGAAACACATGGTAAACACAAACCAAAAATCTACAAGAGATATACAAGAAATAAAGAGAATGGAATCCAAATACAACACTATAGAACATCATCTACATGCAAGAGAAGACAGCAAGAGAATAAGAAAAGAACAGAGAACTACAAAAACAATCAGAAAACAATAAAATGGTAATAAGTACATACCTATCAGTAATTAGTTTAAACATAAATGGACTAAATGCTCCAATAAAAAGATACAGGGTAGCTTAATATATAAAAATATAAGACCCATATACTTGCTGCCTACCAGGGACCCACTTCAGATTGAAAGACACACAAAGACTGAAAAAGTAAAGGGCTGGAAGAAGATATTTCACATGAATGGAAATGGAAAGAAAAAAAAAAAAAAGCTGGAGCAGCAATAACTAACAAACAAAATAGACTTTAAAACAAAAGCTGTAATGAGATACAGAAAGTCATGTCATAATGATAAAGGGATCAATCCAACAAGAGGATATAACTGTTGTAAATATCTTATACCAATATAGGAGCACCAAAATATATAAAGCAAATATTGATGGACATAAAGGGAGGGATCTACAGTAAGACAATAATAGTAGGGGGTTTTAATAACCCACTGACATCAATGGATCATCCAGACAGAAAATCAAAAAGGAAAACAGTGACTTTAAATGACGCATTAGATCAGATGAACTTAATTGATATTTTTAAAGCAGTTCACCCCAAAGTAGCAGAATATACATTCTTTTCAATTGCACATGAACATTTCCCAGGATAGACCACATGTTAGGCCACAAAAATTCTCAATAAAGTTTAGAATATTGAAATCATATCGAGCATCTCTGATCATAATGGTAAGAAACCAGAAATCAATTACAAGAAGAACACTAACAAACACACAAACACATGGAGGCTAAATAACATGTACTAAACAATTAGTGGGTTAACAACAAGAACAAAGAAAAATCAAAAGATAATCTTAAGACAAAAGGAAATGAAAACACCATGACCCCAAAATCTATGAGACCCAGCCAAATTCTAATAGGGAAATTCATAGTAATACAGGTCTACCTCAAGAAAGAGGAAAAATCTTAAACAATCTAAATTTACATCTAAAGGAAGTGGAAAAAACAAAGCCCAAATTGAGTAGGAGGAAGGAAATAATACAAGATCATAGTGAAAATAAATGAAATAGAGTCTAAAAAAACAATAGCAAAGATCAATGAAGCTAAGAGCTGTTGCTATGAAAAGATAAAGCTGATAAATATTTAGCCAGACTCATCAAGAAAAAATGAGAGAGGGCCTGAATAAAAATGAAATAGAAATGACAGCTGATACCACAGAAATACAAAGGATTATAAGAAAATACAGTGAACATTACATACCAAACATTGAAAGAAAAATTAATACCTATCCTTCTAAACTATTCCAAAAAATTGAGGAGGAGGTAAGGCTTCCAAACTCATTTTACAAGGCCAGCATTACCCTGATTCCAAAACCTTACAAAGATACTACAAAAGAATAAAATTATAGGCCAATATCCCTGATGAACATAGGTATAAAAATAAAAATCCTGAACAAAATATTAGCAAACTGAATTCAGCAATACTTTAAAAAGATCATACACCATGATCGAGTGGGATTTCTTCCTGGGATGCAAGGCTAATTCGATATCCACAAATCAATTAACGTGATACACTACAAAAACAAAATGAAGTCTAAAAGTCATATAATCCTATCAACAGATACAGAAAAAACATTTGACAAAATCCAACTCTATTTATGATGAAAACTCAGCAAAGTGGGGACAGAAGGAACATATCTCAATATAATAAAGACCATATAGAGAGAACCCTATGGATTCCAGCAAAAAAACTATTAGAACTAATAAATGAATTCAGTAAAGTAGTAAGATACAAAATTAATTTTTAAAAATCAGTCATATTTTTATACACGAATAATGAACTATCAGAAAGAGAAATTAAGAAAACAATCCCATTTATAATTGCATCAAAAAATACCTAGGAATAAATTTAACCAAGGACTGTACTCAGAAAATTATAAAACATTGAAGAAAGAAACTGGAAAAGATACATATAAATGGAAGCACATACTGTGCTCACATAGGAAGATTTAACATTGTCACAATGTTCATATTACCCAAAGCAATCTACAGATTCAATGCAATCCTATCAAAATAGCAATGGCATGTTTCACAGATCTAGAACAAATAATCCTATAACTTATATGCAACCGTATAAGACTCTGAATAACCAAAGCGATATTGAGAAAGAACGAAGTTGGAGGAATCATACCACCTGGTGTCAAAGTATATTACAAAGCTATAATAACCAAAACAGCATGATACTGCCATAAAAATAGATATATAGATTAATGAAACAGAGAGCCCAGAAATAAATTCTTGTCTATATGGCCAGTTAATCTATGACAAAGAAGGCAAGAATATACAATGCGGTAAAGACAGTCTCTTCAATAAATAGCACTGGGAAAACTGCACAGACACAAGGAAAAAAATGACACCATACTACTTTCCTACATCATATATAAAAATAAATTCAAAATAGATTAATGACTTAAATGTGAGACCTGAAACTATAAAACTCCTAAAAGAAAACAAGCAGTAAACTCTCTGACATCACTCTTAGCAATATTTTTTGGGGGGATATGTGTCCTCAGGCAAGGAAGTCAAAGGGAAAAATAAACAAATGAGACTACATCAAACTAAAAATTTTTGCACAGTAAAGGAAACCATGAACAAAATGACAAGACAACCTACTGAATGGGAAAAGATATTTGCCAATTACTCACCCAATAAGGGGTTAATATCCAAAATATATAAGGAATTTACACAACTTAAACAACAAAAAATCCAATTGAAAAATGGGCAGAAAACCTGAATAGACATTTCTCCAAAGAGGACATACAGATGACCAACAGACATGAAAAGATGTTCATCACTAATATCAGGGAAAATGCAAGTTAACACCACAATGAGATATCACCTCACACCTGTCAGAATGGCTATCATCAATAAATCAACAAACAACAAGCATTGGCAGGGATGTGGAGAAAAGGGAACACTCGTACACTGTTGGTGGGATTCCAAATAGGTGCAGTCACTATGGAAAACAGTCTGGAGGTTCCTTAAAAAGTTAAAAAGGGAACTACCATCTGATCTAGCTATTCCACTTCTGGATACTTATCTGAAGAAATCCAAAACACTAATTCAAAAAGATATATGCACCCTCATGTTCATTGTAGCATTATTTACAATAGCCAAGATATGGAGACAACCTGCGTACATTGACAGATGAGTGGATAAAAAAGATGTAGTACATATATACAATGGAATATTACTGATCTAAAAAAAGAATGAAATCTTTCCATTTGCAACAACATGGATGGTAGAAGTATTATGTTAAGTGAAATAAGTCAGACAGAGAAAGACAAATACTATATGATTTCACTTATAAGGAATTTAAAAAAATAAAATAAACAAACAAAACAGAAACAAACTCATAGATACAGAGAACAAATTGATAGTCACCAGATGGGCAAAAAATGTGAAAGGGATTAAGTAGTACAAATTGTCAGTTATAAAAATAGTCACAAGGAAGTAAAGTACAGCATAGGGAACACAGTCAATAATATGGTAATAACTATGTGTGGTGTCAAATGGGTACTAGACTTATTGGGTTCATCAATTCGTAAGGTATATAAATGTCTAATCACTATATTGTATACCTGAAACTAATATTATATGTCAACTGTAATTTAAAAAATAAAATAAATTTTAAATAATAGTTTGTCACAGGAATTTGTGTAGATTCATCCCTCCCTCAAATAATGCTGGTCTTTGACTTGACAAATGAGAAAACTGGGCTGTGATATAGTCCTGAGAGTAACTTTGCTCTCACAGTTACTCTGAGGAGATATTTTTAAAGTATTACCCACCTGTAAATGCTTAAATAATACTGTGGCCATCTCTCCTTTCCAGAGGTCTATTCCCTCTTCCATTTCCTAACTTGATATCTGGTAAGACAGATTTTGTTTAGCAGTTAAAATAAAACAAGAAACAAAAAACCAGACATGACACTATCAGAGTTAAAATAGAATGTTTAATAAAAGCATAAAAATTATGCTAAAGATGACTAAAAATTAGATATTAGGCTGACTTACAAAATACTATTATTTTTACATTTCGAACATCATAAAGTATAAAATTGTAAAATGTTAACGTGTATAAAGCAAGCATTAACAGTCCTTTCAGTGATATAGATGTTTATCACATAGATGTTTTTAAAGTGTTACAGTTTGAGGCATTATATTTAAGAGTTTAATAAACAACTGATTTCAACATACTTTTCACAGAAGTTATTTTTCCTCAAGTAACCTACAAACTATTTTGTTAGAAAAAGTCGAAATTAAGCATATATAAAATTAAGGAATTATAAACTTGCTAATGCCAAGTATTAATACAATTCAAAAGCATATGAAATTTCAGATCAGGAACAAACTTTCCTGCTTAAGCTGCAGTGTAATCCACACATGCGTCATCTCAAATCCATACAACAGTTGCTCCATTTACTCAGTTTGTTCCTGGCCATTTAGTTTTGTTTTGTTTGTTTTTTCTAAATTAACAAAAATCCTCAAGGCACTAAAGATTAGCCTGTCTTTTATTTATCCATATTGAAAATGTGAGGGGTAGACTGCTATGGGATCAAGTGGCAGCAGTACAGAGAAGTGGTTTAGAAAGAACTGTCCCGTCACAAAGACTGGTGGGTTTGAAATGAACAGTAGTACCTTTTAACTAGGTGCCTTAATGTTTCTAAGCCTCAGTTTCATCAGCTACAAAATGACATCTTCTTCACAGATTTTTTGTAAGGATTATGTAAACCTACGAGTAAAGCATTATTATGTGGTGCTAGCCGAAGGAAAGTCTCAAAAAATAGTTGTTCATATTATCATGATTACTTCTATATAATTAAAGAATACTATAATAAAGCAAAAGGCTAATCATTCTTTGGAGTATGTTCTCATTGGGAGAAATATTGGCACTACTGCGCAGGACAACTCTTCCTTGTACAGGATTGCTTAGACATTTAGCATCCTGGCCTCAGAACTGCGAAAGGCCAGTAGCACCCCCATCATGGTGATAAAGAAATTTTTATTCACACATTTCCAAATGCCACCTGAAAGAGGACATTACACTGTTCTTGAAAACTGTTTTTCTAGAAGGGCCTTCTTTATTAAGGAACAATTTCATTCTCTTAATAAGAATGCCTTCCTGTCTTTGAGAATATTCACGGATGAGATGCATTAGGCCTGGTGGCCAGGAGAACAGGAAAGTGCAGAATGAATCCTTTCCTGATGAATCCCAGTATCAAAATTCCTGAGCTCACTATTCAGGGCTCAAGTCAAAAGGCAGAGCTGTATCTTTGCAAGTTAACTCTTTTTTTTTAATTCTGCCACGAAGCCACTTCTTCAGCTAAGCTCACTGTTTTTGTACTTGAAATAGAATGTAGACATGTCAATTCAGACAATAACCTTTCCTCAACATACTAGACCAGAGTCCACTTTCTCCTATGTCTTCAAAAAGTAAAAACTAAAATCACAAATAAAAAGATTAACAATAACAAAATATGCTCCACAAAACTGAAATAGGGTCTGTGTCAAGGAAAGCTCTCGGCCTAAACTCACATCCTTCTCGGACACAGTATTTAAATCAGAACACCATCTTCATGTTGTCACAAGTCTTTAACGGGTAGGTCTTCCTTCTGCTCCTGAGTTCGTTCTCCAGAATGAAAGTGTTTTTGATGATTTATATGTCAGAAAGATATGGGACATTTGACCTTGGTTAGTGCTGAGAGATAAAAGGCAAGTTTTATCACCCAAGTTTTTTTTACATATAAAATGACTAAGGCACTGAGATGAAATGAAATGAAATGAGATGAAATGCTCTTTGGCAGAAGCATAGGAAGAAAATCCAGATCTCCAGCTTTCCAATCTAGTACTTGGCTCCCATCCCCTGAGTCACAGACATGCATTACTGAAATGGCTGATGTATCCTGCTGAGGAATCCTCCAGAGTGAAAGCTCCTGTATTCTCTACCCTCTTTCTGGTTTCTCTCTAATCTCAGCCTAGCCTGGATCTTTTGTCAACTGCCAAAGGTAAAATCTGTTTAGAAGGACATGTATTTACTCTCTGTTCACCATCTCTTCTTGAAGATGTTCTTTATCTCTTTGAAATGATTAGGTTAAATGGGTGTGGGGCTAAAGTGAGACCATATTTTCCAGTCAGGATGGGCTTCTTAGAATCCTTAGGTAAAGCAAATGTGAAATTCTGCATTAGGCTCACAAACATCAGAAATAATTCCATTTTTGCCAGCTGCTCTCCCATACACACCCGCTTTCCTGAAAATGAGATCAGAAAAAAAGTAAGCAGCATAATACCATCTCTTTCCTCTCTCAAAAAGGACATAGTTATATGAAAAATCTAAATTGAGTGTTTTAAATACAGATATAGATTTAAAATACAAATACCATATGCCCTCCTACAATATATGATCAGAATTTTTACATACCATATCCAACATTTTAACTCCTACTCATAAAAACATCCTCATCCTAGACAGGAACTAGAAACAGATCCAACATGACGGCTACCTTGTCTCCACCTACTTGTCTACCTACTCATCTCTTTCCTGCACTCTCATTTGGAAGATTAGGGAGAAAATAAATCACATAAAAATCCCTGGAACATTCCTTTTGTATAGAAAGAATCCTACATGTCCTAATCTAGGAACCTAAAAGAGGGACTGCTGAGAATGGAGAACCCCCCTCCCTCCGCCCCCCGCTTAGCAGCAGGTCAAAAGTTGCTCTTAACTCCAGCAGTTCCCTGGGACTCATATAATCACCCAACAGTTCAGAAAGGAAGATTTCTAGTCATATTTAAAGATTTAAAATCAATTGCTTTCATTTTGTTTTTAACATAGGAAATGAACATAATGGAGATGCATTATCTTATCTCTTATATTAGCTTGCCAAGAAAGAAACATTTTTAAAACAATATCATGAGATAATACAAGATGCTTCTGGTTTTATTTCATTTTTAATTATGTGATTAAGAAAATAAAAGTTGCACTGACCTATCCCAAAAGGAATAAATGTTTCTTTTTTAATAAGTTGTCCTTGATCATCCAGAAATCGATTAGGGTAGAAATCATCAGGTTTCTCCCAAATGGCTGGGTCTCTGTGCAAGGACCACAAGTTGGGTAATATTATTGTGCCTTTAGGAATAGTGTACCCGAGGAGCACTAAACAAACAAACAAACAAAAATAGTGTCATTCAGCGTGCTTTTACTAATAGTTCTCTGTAAACATCGCTATCTGAAAAACGTCTAGTTACGTACCTAGCTTCTTAATTTCCTGAGACTAAACTTTGAGGTACTTGATGGCCGGGGCAAGACCTTATCAATTGGCATCCTTGTTTTCATACCGCCCCTGGACCCAGCCTGAGACGGGGCACAGGAGTTGCTCCAACTGATGTTGAGTTAATGAATTAAATCAAACCACGAAAACATTTCAATTAAGAGAAAATGCCAAAACAGAAATCACAGGACATTCCAGGTAAACTTTGCAAAGAATATAAATTCCTAATACTTCCATGAAACTTTACAGTTTAGAGTCTTTTATGTCCACACAATAATATGAGGAAGGTAAGCTTAAGTAATGTACATGGAAGTTAGGACTGCCTCTCAACCAGCTGATGAATTCATATGCACTTTAAACAATGCCCAAAAGATACTGCACATTCAGCGTATCTACTATGCACCAAAGAAACTGTTAGGTGATTCGACGTCACTTCAAAGTGATTGCTTACTACAACTGTCTCATAGCTAGATTTCAGACCATTACATCGTGAGCTGTCTCCAGAGGAGGTAAATTCCTTGTTGTGAGGGATGTGTATAGAGAGTCTGAGTGCTTATATGTCAACGATATGACCAAATAGACACATTTCACCGTAAGTAAGAGGTCGAAACAGGTATCCTTAGAATCGGATGGCCTCTTCTAATTCTTTAATATTTATACTTCAGTTGCAGAATTGTATGAATTGAAGTAGGATAATTCCCAGTTAAAATCCTTATTTCCCCATTTAGACTAGCTCTTCTGATCTCTAAGAGGAGGACTGAGAGGTTCCTTTGTTAATTCTGGAATGTCTTTTGCCAATGCAGCCACCCTAAATGGCGGCATAATTCATTTGACCAGTGTAAGGATGCATGCTCTTAAGGCTAGAGAGCTATTTATGAAGCAAACTGTGCTGGAATGCTAGTACAAGAAGTAACGGTCAACCGTGGGCTAAAGCATTCCCTGGACATTTTACTGCCCGTGACACAATGCTAAACCATCAGAAGGATCATGCTAGGTGATGGCCACCATACCCACACCTGAATGCCTATGGATTAAGGGGCTGTGCTTCCCTCCAGGGCATTCAAAGGAGGAAGACCCTAGACTTGCCCGTTTTCTCCGAGGTCATGTGAGGAATGGAGAGTGGCACCACCACAGTCAGCCTCTGCACCTCCATGATGGTGGCTTCTGTGTAGGGCATCTGGGCCTTGTCAGTGAGGGAAGGGGCTCGGTCGGCACCAATGACCCTTTCGATTTCTTCGTAAACCTTTTCTATATGAAAGGAAAGAATAAGCCAGAAGATAAGCCAGGAGTGAGTTGAGACTGCCCTATGCTTACTTTCCATCACCTTGCACACACATCTGGTAAGATGGCAGTCCAGGCCTGACTTGGCCTCAGGGAAGGGAAGCATTGGTCAGATCTCCCAAGTCGAGGCAGCTAGTCCCAGGGCCCCTGGGCCACCCTGTGACTTTGAAGGAGGATAACAGAACAGATAGAGGGGCAAAAGAGAAAGCACCGTGTATTCGGGAGCACTCTGAATCATTCTCTCATGTGAACAATAGACTGACTCTCTAACCTTTTATATGTGACAATGTGTGGTAGCCCAACACGACCCTCAATGACCCCTGCCTCTTGGTTTTCTCATTCTTATGCAGTCCCCTCCCACTCTGTACCAAGTTAGTCTGTGTGACCAGGAGAATAGGAAGAAGTGTTGGCATGTCGGTTCTGAGTTTAGGTTCTAAAAGACACTGTGGCTCCTTTCTTGGCCCTTCACTCTCTCTCTTGGGTCACTCACTTTTGGGGGGATGGCAGCTGGCAAGTCAGGCAGCCCTATGGAAAGTTCTAAGTGATAAGGCCTGCAGCCAATGGTCCAGTGGATGAGCCATCCTGGAAGTAGATCCTTCAGTCCAGTCAAGTTAACAGACCACTGCAGCCCCAGTCAAATCGGACTACAACCTCATAAGGAATCCTAAACCAGGACTGCTGCATCTCTGATCATTCTCCACTGTTGCATTTCCCTCCAACTCTCAATGCAACTGGGAGAAGTTCTCCCAGGAGCTCAGCCACTCCTGGATTCCTGATCCTCAGAAACTGTGTGAGATGATAAATGGTGGTTGTTTTAAGTGGTTAAAGTTTGGGATAATTTGTTACTCAGCAATCCAGGCAGGCATAATCTATACACCACAGGCAAAAAAATAGCCCCTCAAAGATGTCTACAACATAATCCTCTACAACCTGTGAGTATATTATCTTATTGGGCAAAAGAGACTTCCCAGATGGGATTAAATTAAGGACCTTCAGATGCGGAGGTTATTCTGGATTCTCTGGGTGTGCCCAATCTAACGGGTTTAAAATTTAAGAACTTCCCCCTGTTGACTTTAGAGTCAGAGGGAAACATGACAGTGGAATAATGGTCAGAGAGATGGCACATTTCTGGCTTCAAAGATGGAGGAAGAGGACCATGAACCAAGGAAGCTGGAAATGGATTCTCCTCGAGGTCCTGCAAGGACCGCAGCTCTGCCAACATCTTGATTTTAGCCCATTGAGATGTGTTCGATTTCTAATATAGAGAACTATAAGATAACAAATTTGTGTTGTCTAAGTCACAAGTTTGTGGTAAGTTTGCGATTATTTGTCATATGAGCAATAGAAAAGTAACACACTATTCTTCCCTGTATTCTTCTGACATGAACTCAACTGACATTGAACTGCCACTAACACTCGCTTCCAATTGGTATTGACGTGATAGAACTAGCTGTATGACCTTGTGAAAGTTATATAACTTCTTTGGGCCGCTGTTCTCTATGTTCAAATCAAGACGAATGGGTTCAGATGATCATTATGATTCCCTTCGGCTCTAAATTGTTATTCTCTAAAGTTTCTTCTCCATCACAGATTCCGCACAGAATCAGACCTGTAGAGATTTGACTCTTTTCTTGTTTTGGTTTTTTTTTTTTTTTTAAAAAAAGTGCAGCTTGCTACCAGCATTAATTTAACATCATGCATAGGAATGCTACATTTTCTAGGTGATATTTTCAGCAATCGAGAATTACTATATTTTGTAAATGAAAATACCACTACTAAAAACAGAGTGCTATAAACAGAAGGATGTCATTTGTTTCCAAAGACTATTGATGTACTAGATTGATGCGAAAGTAATAATAAAAGCAAGATAGTTCGTGGAAGACTTTGGAAGTAAGGTTAGGACTAATATGAAAGTTATCTCGGGGTAAACACTGCAGCTGCAAAGCGCCGCCAGCGAGTATTCTCAGGGCAAAGGGGAAATGGGTTAAATCAGGGGCAAGCAAATATGAGTGTCCAGAAACTTGGATTTTCACTGTTAATACCATATCAACTCCCTATGAGTTGCAAGTATTTCCACTTTGTCTTCCAGCCTGAAGACAGTGCTTAGTGCTAGGAGCCAGAGGGTCGGCAAGGTTGCCGACCCTAATTTAAATAACCTGGTTTTGCCATGAATAAGGGAAAGATCTATTAATTACCTTGTATGCCAGGGTTCAGTGACATATACAGAAGGCACCAAAGCAAAGAGTTAGTTGTGGTATCAGTCCCAGCAATGAAGAGATCCCCAATGATATAAAACAGGTAATTGTCATTAAAACTACTGTTGCTATTGTTTTTCTTCTCTTCATCCACATGGAGAAGGTACATGTCAATGAAATCCTGAGGGTTCTCAGCATCCAGAGATTCTCGATGGTCTCTGATGATTTTTTTAAGGAAAGTGGTAATATCCTTTTCAATCTGTCTCAATTCCTTAAACGGTCCAAAGGGAAGGTAATAAAACCAGGAGCATATGTTAATCAGCTGGAGTTGGCTGTTCAGAGAGACTTCTAACCCTCGTGACATAAAATTAAGTATTTTCTTAAACTCGCTGTTGGTGTAATCAAAGCGCTGGCCCAAGCTCAAGGAGCAAATGATGTTCGCGACAGCGTTGTTGATGATGGGGAAAGGGTTGAAGGGGCCTTCTCCATGCTTTTGCATTTCCTCTTTCACGTATTTGAACTCCTCAATAATCTTGGGCTCCAAGCTAAGCTTTCCTAAGCCAAAATGACGAAGAATTGAATGAGAGAACTTCCTCTGTTGTTTCCAGACTGGACCATAAGGTGCAAATACAATCCCTGCAAAAGAACACCAAGAAAAGGTGAGAGAGAGCAATAACTGATAATGCTGACCAGGACTTACCAAGAGGTGTATTCTGTATTTCTCAAGTCACTTATACAAAGTTCATATACAGATAAAGATCAACAGCCAAGAAGAATGATTAGCAAAATATAAGATAGTATATGTTTCTAATAACAAAAATCATATGCAATTTGATTAGGAAAATTAGCTATAAAGATTATTATAGATACTAACCCCTGGTGAAACAAAAAGCAATGAGTTTCAATTTCTAGGGTTTGTGTAAATTTCAAAATCTTATTTTCATAAGAGTGAATCCAAGCTTAGAAAAAATTCCAGGCTGGATACCACATGAGGGCAGGGATAAGATCTGATTGTCTCATCATTAAAATCCCAGCTTCTGGCATAGTGCGCCTTACAAAGGATGAGCTTGTTAAATATGAGCTGAATAAATATGAGCCCAACTGGCTTGGAACACTGGCCATCAAACTTTGGAATCAAATAACTGGCAGGTAATCTAAAATGTCTGTTGTTGCCAAGAGCCCTAATTTAAAAACATCTGAACTCCAGGTTGTCCACAGCTACATCTTATTTGACTCTCCCTTACATTATGCATCAGATCCAACAGAACTGCAACAGAATTGTTCTCAGATAATCCTTGTTTCCTGCCACCTAGTTCTTCCTCCTATCTTCCATGGTGTGTGCTTCATTGTTTCAGCCAGTTTTCCTCCTTCCCCATTTTTAATCTACTGCATTTCTGCTGCCTTCAAGAACATGCTTCATTCACTTAACAAATACTTCTGAACGCCTACTATTTGCCAGGCATCGGGACCAAGAACAGTAAAAGTAATTACCGGTACTTTATAATAAGATACATAGAAACTATCATAAATCTTAACACCTAATAGGGAAGTCCTCACCCCCCAACTTTGCTCTTTTTCAAAATGGTTTTTGATTATCCTTGGCTCTTTAATTTTTTATAACACGTTTAATCATCGTGTCAAGTTCTATTTTTAAAAAAAGCACCTTTGGGATTTTGATTGGATTTAATTTATAGATTAATTTAAAAATTGTCTTTATGACAATTGGGCTTGCCTGTAATCCAAGAATAAATCCAACTTTGGTTTTGTTGTTTTATGCTTTTAAAATACATTGTTGAACTTGGTTTCCTAATATGCTGTCTTTTTAAAAATTCATATTCATAAATGAAAATGGCCTATAAATTTCCTTTCTCATAATGTCATTGTCTGGATATATTGGCCTCCTAAAATGAGCCAGGGTATACTTTTTCCTTTGGAAGAATTTGTCTAAAATTATAATGACATGTTCCTCTTTTTCCCTTTTAGTATATTTTTTTGTTCTTTTTTGGATATATAAAATTGGTCTTCTAATTCATTAATTTTCAGACCCTTATGCTAATAAGTGAGTTAAGGCTCTGCAGTTGCCTCTGGGTACTGCTTTAGTGGCACTCCACGAGTATCGTTTGCAAGTATTTTCATTAGAGTTAAAAAAAATTTTTTTTTCTATTATAATTCTCTTTTGTCCCAATTTGTTTCATACTGATTTTTAACTTTGATGATCTTGCTTTTTAGCCCAGTGTGTTATCAACTTTGATAAAACTTCCAAATAAAAAATAATTCTTATCCAAGGAATCATTGGGTATTTGGGGTATAGAGTTCTCTATATGTCCATCAGTGAAAGCTTGATAACTATTGGAATCTAACCTTTTGTATATTTACCAAATTTTTATCTGCCTGCTTTCTACACTCTTCAAACTCTTAGGTTCAATATAGTTTGCTATAATGGGGCACTTGTCAATTTCTTTGTGCCCTTCTGTAGGTTTTTGCTACATGTAAATATAGCCATACTTATAGCTATACCTGTGTATCTATGTTGTTAGGTACTTATATACAACGTTGTTAGGTACATTCAAGTTTAGCATTATACCTTCCTTGTTAAACAGAAACGACGTCCTTTTACCATCATGCAATGCCCTCCTTATTCTTAACAATGAAGTCTGACTCAAAGTATATTTTGTCAAAAATACAACAGATTTTTAAACAAAGTTATTTTCTTGGTATAACATTTTCCTTATTTTTACTTTGAATTTGAATGCACCCTTATGTTTGGGGTATGCCTCTTTATGGCCGGGAGGGTATGTCTCTTTTAAAATAACATATATTTGGATTTTTTTAAAACATCCATTCTGGTAATCTTTTAGCTAGTAAGTTTAGTCTGTTTACATTCAATGTAAATGCTATTTCTAACATATTATTTTGAACTTTCTATTTGTCCTGTTGCTATTCTTTTCTTCCCCTTCCTTTTTTGCTTCTTTCGCATTGAAACAGGGTGAATGCTGACCCTTGTTTTTAACAAGCTTACTTGAAGTCTAATTTACTGGTCAGCAAACTATAGACCACAGGCAAAATCCAGCCTGCTGCCTCTTTTTGTATTACCAGAGAGCTAAGACTAGCTTTTAAATTTTTATATGGTTGGAAAAAATTAAAAAATATTTTGTGGTATGTGAAAATCATAAAATTCAAATTTCAAGGTCTATAAAAAAGGTTTAACTAGAACACAGCCAGTTAATGAACTACTATAATTCATTTATATATAGTCTACAGCTGCTTTTGCACTAAAATGGCAGAGTAGTTGCAACAGAGATTAGCAGTGGGGGGGAGAACATTTTCTCTGCCAGTGTCCAGGCCAAGACAGGCAAATTTCCTTGTTTTCTTTTGCTGGTGGCCAGATTTGTTGAGTGTTGTCTAATTCACTCAGTGAAACTCTTTAAGAGTCCTCCTTTTATCTAGAGGCAACTTTTTATTCTGCATGGTACGAGGCCATATCCTTCTCCCCTGTTCCCCAAATTCTACATCCCTGGCTGGCCAAGAGGTCACTAAAGCCCAAGGCTCTCCAGAGCATTTACTTTTAATTCTCTGCAAGTGTGGTGATAAGGAACTGGTCTAACTATACTTTATATGCATTTTAAATAATCGCTGTTTTCAGCCCACTCCCTCACTTTTATACCCCCAAATCTTGAGCCTTTTGGGGGTTCTTCAGGGTAAACGTCTCATACCCCGCTAGTACCCTCCTCTGTAGACACTTAAAGGTGGTCATCTTCTACTCCGTGAAGTCATTTGCCAATTCCAGGTTCACTTTATGTCTTCAGATTGTGGTGCAGGACTGCAGACACAGTTCATCCCGGGTGGAGTAGGTGCTTCTCTTAAAAGCTCCTCCTGTTTGGCATGTGATTGTCGAGACAAAGATGGAATGGAAATGTCTCAACTATTCCCCAAAACAGAACTCTCCCTTTGTTTAATAAAGCTCCAAAAACTACTTCCTAGGCCACTGCAGCTTAGTTCCTCTTCCTGTTTTTAACCATGGCCAAGTCTTTTGCTGTATTCAGCATTCTAAGACTGTTGCTGGGCTTCCTTTTCTTTTCTTGGAAAGATGCAGTCTCTCTAACTTCAGGATTTGATACTAATTTTAACTACGGTCTCATGAAGATATCATATATGACATCTCTGCTTTGTCTTCTTACTCAAGGAACTTTATTTTTCCTTTGGTAGAGCCTCCATTTGTATCATCTATTCACCACTTTTTAAACTACACATATATTTTAGAAACATTTTATCTAGCAAAATGCCCCTTTCCTATCAATTTTCCTAATATTTATTTAGAGTCTCCTCTGTGCCAGATACTAAGGGCACATAGATTTAAAAGACACAGTCTGTTTTCAAGATGCTTCTTACAGTCTTGTGAGGAACTAGGTAAACCAACTACCCTGACACACTATTGTATGTTAGGTTGTACTGAAGTTGCCTTTTTAGAATGTATTGTATTGAATGTTGTATGTTTTAAGTGCATTGAAGTTGCAGTGTAGACAGAGGAAGGACCACCATGCCAGCTGAGGGAAGGCAGTGCTTCTCAGAAGAGAGGACATCTGAGTTGATACGTAATTTGTAAATGAGGATGTGTAAGAAAGCACCTCTTAGAAAAATAAATAACTTCAGCAAGATTGAAGAAGGTGTTTCAGGAAGGGCTAAATTATCTTCAGGGGAAAATCAGGTTTAGATAAGGCAAGAAAGTGGAAGAAAGCTTCTCAGAAGAGGCTACTATTTGAGCATTGGGGTTTTTGATGATGAGCTGACAGGAATGAAGGGTAAGATAAAAGAGGTGACCAAAGAGACAGTGCCTAAGAATGCCAGGGATAAGAGACATGGAAAAAATTAATGGCCTTAGTGTTCCAAACTTTACAAAACGCCCATGACTCCATGACATGCAGCCAGAATGGATTAGGGTATCAGAAGTGTTTGGAAGAGGTTCTGGCATATCCTGCAGTTAGTGACTTCTCCATTCTTAGCAAAATCTTCATCTCAAGGATTATGACACTGAAAACAAAAACAGCTCCAAAGCAAGAATTAGGAATCTTTTGGTTGGGAATAACAAAAACATACCCTTGATCTAGATTAGCAGAAAGGCCAACTAAGCTGCTTGAACCAAAAGAGAGGAAGGGCTGGGTGTAGTGCCTCAGAGAACACTAAATGCCTCAGAACTCTTTCTTGCACCTATTTTTTAGTTCTTTCTGCCAGACTTCTTTCCTACTGCAGACCAACTTTTCCAAGAATGAGGCTATCTTGAGATGTTTATTCTCCCATTTTCACCACCAGAAGGAAAGCAGTGCTCTTGCCAGAGGTTTAGATGGTAAAAAGTCCATCTCAAACCAAATAAAGGATAGGCTGAAATGACTATAATATATTCCCACAAAGGAATACTGTATAGCTCTTAAAAACTTTGCAATAGAATATTTAATAATATGGAAATATATTCATGATACTTTAAGTGGTAAAGACAATTTTAAAGAATGTGAAGAATTATTTCATTTTAAGGAAGTTAAACCATTTTAAAAAAATATGTACATAAAAAATACTAGTTTGCCACAGGCTAAGTGTTTGTGTCCTTTCAAAATTTGTTACATCCTAATACCCAATGTGATGATGGTATTTGGAGGTGAGACTTTTAGGAGATTAGGTCATTAAGGTGGAGCCTTTATGAATAGGATTAGTGCCCCTATAAAAGGGGCTTCAGAGATCTTCCTCACCCCCTACCACCATGTGAGGTTACAGACAGCTGTCTGTGAACCAGGAAGTGGGTCCTCACCAGACACCAAATTTGCTTCTGCCTTGCTCTTGGATTTCCCAGCCTCCAAAACAGTGAGAAATAAACTTCTGTTGTTTATAAGGCCCCCAGCTCATGGTACTGTTACATCAGCCTAAACAGCCTAAGACAAAGGTGATAATATGTAAATGTCAATAATGGCTTATCTAAAAATTGATCACAGATGATTTTCAACTCTTTTTGAAATGAACTGAAAAGAATTCTTTTCCCTTTCCATGTTTTATGTTTTACAATAATAAACATATATTACTATAATAAAAATACATAAAATACATTAAATTTGATGTAGTTCTACATTGATCACATATACATGTTTTCATTCCTGAAGCAGAGAAAGTGCTATCCAGTGACTGTATTTGCCTTTTCCCTCCACAGCGTCACAGAAGTGTTCCTCTTAGAATCCAGGTCCGCTTGATGTGAGTGCGTAACTATTTTAAATAGCTATTTTACTGTATTTACTACAAGATTTGTTTATCTTGTTTTCTCATTCATTGTCAGATTCCCTGGATGAAATTTCATTTCTATCTTCAGTTCCTAACTTTATTTTGCATCTTGTTCTCCTTCAAGATAGTCGATACTGACTGACCTATTCTGTACTGTTTAAACTTCTAAATTTCCTTCTGCCTTCCATTTTTATAGCTTTGCAATTTGCTTGGACTCTTGCTCCAAGTCTCTAGCCATCTCTCAAAATTAGAAATGATCTTATTTCTATCAACAGGGAAATAGATAAATCAAACAACAAAGCTAGAAATAGAATGATATTTTAAATATAGGACATATGTAAGTTTTTCAAATACATACCAAATAAAGCTATGCATTGTTATGAATCTGAAGCAAATCTGAGTGGTGGATAAATGAGTTTATATTGCTCTCTGAACTTTGTATTTGAAATATTTTATAATAAAAATAGATGTGCAGGGATGGCTCCATTGTGTAGTGGTTAGCACATCTGCTTTACAAGCAGAAGGTCCTGGGTGCTCACCCCAGGTGGAGCCACGCCCCAGGACCCAGGGTGCGCTAGGCCCCTGGTGTGCTCCGGGCGTGTGTGGGAGGAGATACTCGGCCTTCAGAGATCCAGTTCTTAAGGAGAGACAGCAACATCCGTAGGTCAGGGTGGAAGGGGGCGGTGCGGGGGGCGGGGGGCAGAATTAAAGAGTGGAAAAAAATAGATGTGCATAAATCTTTTAGAAGAAATAGGCCACATTTAGAGTAAAGCACTCCTTTGGTACCCTTGACTCTGACTTTTTAACTTTATTTTCTGTTTGAGCTCAGGAAGAGAATCATATGAATTAATGAATGTGATGAGTATAGCTAATGTAGAACATCTAATGATGGCCTATTTAGCTTACTATAGGTTTTATGGGCTTATAAAGAACACTATGAATCATTCCCTTCTCTGCTAATCTTTAGCAGCGAAATTATTTAAAACTATCTTATAATAAATATTTAATAATGTTATTGACTCCCAATTCTGAATATATATTTTTTTCTAATAGTCTACATCTTGTTTCTGGAAAACTTACCATTTTACAATTTTACCATTGGAAACCTTTAGCCAAAGATGGCTGGGACACTCCTCATGTCTTGCTCAGTGAACAGCTCAGACTTTAGCTCCAGTGGCCTTCTTCACGCTGATCATGCTATGAATTTCTTGACCTGTGAATTCTACTTTGAACTCATCTGCCCGATCATCCTTTCATGGGCATCTTGAGATAAACTCACATTATTCCCTTTTTATTCTTCACTCTTGAAAAAGTTCCATTAAAAAAATTCCTCAACTATTGAAAATTTCCTATTCAGATGATTTGTTCTCTATTCAGTTAAGTCCATAAGCATTTCCTCTGTGGCATATGGTTATTCCTCTGTCCCTTCTTGTCAATCATCTTCACCAGCTACAGAAAATTTTCTCAATTCTTTCTCCCAACACACATCTACCAGAATCAGAGTGTCTTCTTTTCCATTACAATTGCATAGTATTTCTCACAGAGACTATATGGCCCATGAGCCTAAAATACCATTTAGCCCTCTTCAGAAAATTTGCCTGACCCCTGCTCTAGACCAGCACTATATAAAAATTTCTGCAGTAACAGAAATGTTCTCCAGGCTGTCCACTAGCTAAATATAGATAGTAAGATTGAGAAAGTGAGTGTAGTTTATGGTTTTAGACAGCAAATAGCGTAGCTCTAGAAAATGAGGGGTTTATTTTAGACTACACATATGCTTTTACATGTCTGGAGCATTATGTACATGGAATTTTTTATGTCACTGTTTTGAACAGCAGAAAGTAGGAAAACCCCAAAATGTCCATTGGAAGAACACTGGTTAAATAAATTTAGTACCATCCATGTAATGGAATATTAGACAGCCTTATTGGAAGATATCCAAGAAAGTAAATAAAGTAAGAACAACGTGTAATATTTTTTTTAAAGTAATTCTTTGTTTAGTGTATCACTACATAACTCATCACCTGGAAAGTGAGTAGTTCAAACAAGTATTAAAATGCTGTGGTTGATTGGGCTCAGCTGGGTGCTTGTGTTCCACATGGGCATTGTGGGGCTCCAGCCATCTGGTGGCTTCACTTTGCCTGACAATTGGCACTGGCTGTCACCTGGGAGCCCAGCTGGGACTGTTGATTGAAGCACCTTTAATGTGGTTCTTTTAATGTGGCCTTTTCATATTGGTTGGGATTCTCACAGCATGGCAACTGGGTTCTAAGTGGATGAAAGCAGATCTTAAACGTCACTTTTGCGTTCTACAGGCCAAAGCCAGTTACAGGGCCCTCCCAGATTCAGGTAGGGGGAAATTGATTTCACTATTCCACAAGAAGAGTGGACAAGAATTTGTGGCCATCTTTAATTCACCACAAGCATAACCACGTGTGTATGCACACACACACACACAAAAATGTTTATATGTTTATAGAAAATCCTTAGAATGCATAAGAAATGGTTGATCATGGTTACTTTTATATAATAGAAGTTGGGGAAAACTCTCTTTTCTTGTGTTCTTTGAATTTTATTATATGTATTGAAAAATTCCTTTTTAAACCTCTTTTTCCCCAATGCCACTGCTAAAAGGGCCACTTGTTATGCAAGACAAAAAGAGTTCTGGGCATGACAGTGATGACTTTACAACAGTGTGAATGACCTAATGTCACAGAACTGTACACTTTAAAATGATTAAGATGATACATTTTATGTTATGTGTATTTCACCAGAATTTTTAAAAAGAAAGAGAAAAGAAAAGCAGGCAGGAGTTTCCAGGCAGCCATGAGATCAGAAGTGAATTCCAGGTAGAAGGAGCGGCATGTGTGAAGCATGAAAAGGGTGAGGTATGAACTGTGACATTAGTTTTCAGTGGTACCTTTAGAATATATTGAACAAAGGGAGATGGATGGATGGATGGATGGAGTGAGTTAGGATAACAGTAAATGTTATGACATATTTCCTAACCTGGAAAATAGCTCTTAGACTCCCTTAGGCAGGAATCACAGAAGCTACAAACCCTGTGTATTAAGTTTCTCAGCAGGCTCCTCATGTTTCCTGGGCTATCTTATGGGAAAATAAGTATCTTCTTAAAACTTTTGCATGCAAAACTCAGAAAGTCAAAAGGATATCCCTCCCTGAAGAGTAAGGCTTCGTTCTGGGAAGAAGAAATCCCTGGAGAGATCAACCCGGTTTTACCGTCTTCCCTCCCATTAACCATCGTCAACTTCCCGGTGGGTTTCTAACTTCCTATCTTGGAAGATGAACGAGTCAGTCATCCATTACAGTTCGATGGCATCTTAAAGACGCCTCCGCTACCATCCTCCTGCGCCCGGCTGCGGGGTGCGTGCCGCTGGAGGGGGCACAGCCCCTCACCCTCGCGCGTTCACACAGCCCGTGACGCCCCCTCCCCCTGGCTCCTGGGCCGTGGCCCAGCTCACCCTTCTCCCTGGTCAGGAGGGAGACGATCGGCACCCGCGGGCGGTCGCTGAAGACCTCGGCCTGCTGCACCAGCGCCTCGCGCACGCTGTGGTAGTCGTTGAGGACCACCACCAGGTGGTGGCCGATGAAGAAGCTGTAGATGTTGCCGTACACGCTGGCCATTTCGGCCAGGAGTACGTGTGAGCCTATGGAGAAGGGGTCCGTGCCTGCGGCCCTCGCCCGGGTGCGCAACCATCCCCTCCTGCGGAGGAAGGGCGGCAGCAGCATAGGGCCGAGGTTGCCCAGCACGGGCCACGGCGCGGGCCCGGGGGGCAAGCCCAGTGCCC
>NW_006441953.1:6003781-6018212 GCF_000325575.1 Pteropus alecto | reverse complement strand
CAGCAGCAGCGCGCCGCCGGTGGGGTCCAGCCGCAGCAGCCCCTGAGGCGCGGGCAGGAGGCACAGAGGCCAGGGCGAGCCCTCGGCCTGGGGCTGGGGCGGCACGGCAGAGGCCATGGCCCGGGCCCCGGCGGCCGCAGCCTCGAGCTCCTCTCGCTGTCGGGAGTGGAGCGCACGCAGCTGCCGGCGCCGGGCTGTGACTGCCGCGGGGCCCGGGAGCCGGAGGCGGGAGGAGCGCGGCAGGGCGCCCCGGATTGGCTGCGCTCCCTTCGCCCGCTTTCACCTCGCCTCCTCTAATTCGCGACGCGCGAGCGGAAACAGGGACGCGCTCGCTACGCCGCTAAAGTGGGGTCCGCGGACCAGGCGGGCGCGCGGTCTGAGAGTTTCGCGCCTAATTTCTGTAGTGGCCTTCGTCTAGGTCCAGCTTAGCAGTGGCCGCTCCTGAAGCAAAGATGCTGCAACACATTCTTGCGCTGTGATTGGCTGTGGGACTTTGTCATTCGTTTGTCCTTCGAGTGCATCAATGGTGCCAGGACAACAGGCCCCTGATGTGACTGTCTCAACCCCAGCACTTCCACCCTGAGCTGGGAGAGTGGGGTCCCTGCCACACGCCCTGGTGACAAAAGGACAGGGTTGCCTATTTATCTACATCGGGATTCGGAGGAAGACAGGACTTTTCCTCCGCTGGGCCACAACAGCGTGATGGAAACGCAATGCGGAGAATTCGCAGGTATAGCGCGGCCAACGCTGCGAGAAGGATGGGGAGGGCGTGGAGGTGGGTGGGGTGATGGAGCGGAGATCTTAGCACTGGCCACCGCCAGGGAAACCTCTCAACCCGAGAGTGAAAGCGGGGGCGGGGGCGCGGTAAAGCAGAAGACCTAATCCAGGAATTTGCTTGGAGAATTTGAGTAGCTAATAATCTGAAAAGAAAATTAATTGGGTGAGGAGGGATGACAATATTATTATCGGCATGAGACCAAACCTGAAATGCTGAGGTTGAGATATTATATATAAATATGTGAATTGTATAATGATTTTAAGACAGAGTCCTATAATCTTCCATCATGATGGCTCCTGGGTGCGTCCCTTTTCCCTCTTCTACAGGCTAAATCCTCTGGTTCCCCTTTTGTTAGGTTGACACAGAATTGTCAGTATTTGACTTTTTTTTTTTTATACTACTGAAAGGTACGTTTCGTATGAATCAACTTAGCTGATCATAACAAACAAATCGGTTTGTTTCCTGATTTCCGATTTTTATTCTACTGCGCACACTAAAAGTTTGCCCACCATGCTGTTCTTAGGAAGGTGCGACCAAAGCATACTGAGTCCTTTCTATTCGTTCTCTCATCCACTCTATTTTTTTTTCTGTAGACAGTGATGCCAGTAGACTATGCTAGCTTTCAAGTCTACTCTGTTCTAGTATCATTTTTGCCATGTTCTTTGTAAGGTATTTTAAAACACATCTATTTTCTATAATTAACCATTAATTTTTAAATTACTTTCCTCATTGTTGAATTTAGAGAATTTTTAAAGTTTAAACTGTACTCGTTTGCAGATACAATCTTCAGTGTGTCTCTGATTCTCTTTGTAGCCTTGCTCTCTAAAATAATAGCCACTAACATTGGTCCTTACAAACAACTTGAAATCACCAAGGCTTTTAAAATAGTTGAAGATGCGACTAATTTAACAACCCTAACAGACACCCTCTTGTACAGGATATAATTGCATTCACAGCATTTTCCAAAATATTCTATTTCATTAGGTTAACAGGTCTGTGATGCAGACAGGAAGTGTTACGGGCTAAATTGTGTTCCCCCAAAATTTGTATGTGGAAGTCCTAATCCCTAGTACCTCAGAATGTGACTGCATTTGGAGACAGGGTCTTCAAAGATGTAATTAAGGTAAAATGAAGTCATACGAGTGGACCTTAATTCAAAATAACTTGTGTCCTAATAAGAGGAGATTAGGACACAGACGTGTGCACAGAGAGGCGACCATGTGAGGACACAGTGATAAAGTGGCCATCTGCAAGCCAAGGAGAAAGGCCTCAGGAGACACTAATCCTTGATCGTGGACTACCAGCCTCCAAAACTGTGAGGAAATAAATTTGTGTTTAAGCCACCCCAGTCTGTAGTAATTTGTCATGGCAGCTGTAGCAGACTAAAACAGGAAGCTATGTTTTTAATAATACCATGGATAAACTATTTTAAACATGAAGCACATAGCTCATCTAGTGCTTCTTTGGGATGAATTTCTCCAGATTTTATTCAGGGCTTTCTTGGTAGAAACAGGAATACTTTCTGCTCCATCCCTTCCTATTTTAAATAGGAGAATAATATAATCAGCAGCAGCAGTAAAAGAAGAGAATACTGAAAGATCTTTGGGGCGGAGAGGAAAAGGAAGACAAGGAGAGCATTAAGGAAAAAAATCATGTTTTATTGACTCCCCAAAGATCATTTTTAAACCACTCATTTTCCCACTGAAATCCTTCTTGCTGTTCATGGATTTTGGCCAGAATTGTTGGTAACAGTATATCCAAAACATCTAAGTACTTATTATTTTGTTATCAAGAGTGGTATTACATTACTCCATTTGTAAAGCTACAGTTGTCCAGCTGCTTTGTAATTCTCTGGGAGGTCAGTGTCACACACTACACCCATCCAGAGTCAGTGAGCATGAACAGAGAGGGCTTATGGCTTAAGAAGAGTTTGATGCTAATTAAGAGAGAAAATAAAAGTGCTATTTAGACTCTTAACCCTTTCATTTTCCTTAAGTCCCTATGATTTGATTCATATACTCCTATGCATGTCTTCTATATATAGTGTTTATGTACTTCTTTACCCTGATAATTAGGGCCCTGATAATGCCTTAAACTCTACAGGTTGGCACTATTGCTGCGCCCCGCCCCGCCCCCCCCCCCCTTTTTTTTTTTACTCCTTGCAGCTTTACCTTTCCTTTCCAACATTAAATTGTGGGACTGGCCAGGATATTAACATGTTTTCTATATTCAGTCTTTACGCTTGTATGATGAATAAATAAACTTGCCTATCTTCAATATTACTTACTTCATTCTTCTCCAATTGTATTTGCTCTGATATTTTCCTGGAGAAGAGATCAGGCAAGGAGGCCCCTGAAAAATCTAAGTATGAATGGAAGGCAGAATATCAAAAGTAACAGAGTCCAATTCCCAAAACTTCTTTTTATTTGGACAAAGTGGTGCCAGGATTGGTACAGACTTTTTGTTTAATGCCTGAACTGGCAACAGTCCAGATATCCTTCAACAAGAGAGAAGGGCAAGTGGAGGAAACTGCGGTATAATGGTAAGATAGACTCCTGCTCAGCAATAAGAAAAGAATGTTATGATACACCCTCACAGCATGATGATTCTCAGAAAACATTATGTTGAGTGAAAAAGCCAGATGCAAAAGAGTACATACTGAATAACTGCATTTATAAGTAGTTCTAGAAAGGGACAACTAACCTATGGGAATAGAAATCAGAACAGAAGGTAGGACTGACTGGGAAGGGACATGAGACATGTTTCTGGCTTCTCTTTCTTGATGGGAGTGTTAGTTACTTGGGTGGATGCATTTGTCAAAACTGAACTGTGCATTTCACTCTAGGTAAATTATGTCTCAGTAGAACAAATTTTTAAAAAATCCAATCTCTTGAAAGAAAAAGACTTAGTTACTATTGTGAAGTGGATACTCTCAGTAAGTTACATGATATATTATTACTGTAACAGTGACGTAGTTGTAAACAAAGAGGAATAGAAAAAGTAAAGAGTAACATTCCTCTTAAAAAACAAACTTATCCTAACTTTAGTTAGCCTGCCCATATTGTTACTGATCCCTGACATTTCATTTTTATGTAAGCCTTGCTGAAATTCCTGTTCCTCTTTTATCCCTCATGGACTTCCATTTATTATGCAGGAGTCAGCATGGAAGCCACACAGGAGCTCTGCCCACATCTACCTGGGCTGCTGTGGGCCATCTGTAAACCTTCCTGTTGTTTTCTTCATGTGGTAAAATGAAGGAGTAACACAGGACTGCACGATTCCTCTAATCTCTGATATTGGCCCTCTTAAATAGACTGTCAGGACTTTGAACTTGGCCTCTGATTGATAACATTCTTAGGCAATAAAATATGGAAAAATATAGTTACAAAGTAAAGCATAACCAGTTGCCACAACAAAACTGACATGGGGTTGTTATTCTGTTTCAGATGAGAATGCTTGACCCTTTGCCTAATAACTAAGTCTCATGAATAATCACATTTAAGGAAGGACATTGAAAGGTCATCTACTCTTTCTTTTAGGCAAGAACATAATACTCAAAGTAAACTAGATATTTAAAAGTCAATTTTTCATTCTGATTTTTTATATAATAATACATAGTGTTTATACAAATTTGAAAATGCAGGAAACTATAAAGGAAGAAATAATAATCACCATTTTTTCCATCCTGAGGTAATCTGTAACATTTCTATATACATCGTTCCAGTCTTTTTTATGTATCAATGATATTTTAAAGGTTTATAAATATTTCTGATTTTCACATACTTAATATGTGGATAAATATATATTAACATTTTCCATTTCATTCTCCCAGAAATCATTTTCAATGACTATATTCTAGTCCAGGAGTTCAGCAACGTTTTCTTGTAAAAGGCCAAACAGTAACTATTTCACAGTTGGTAGGCCATGCGGTCTCTGTCACAACCGTGCAGCTCTGCCATGGGGATAGGAAAGTAGCCATAGACAATGTGTAAATAAATGGGCATGGCTATCTTTCACTAAAACGTTATTTATGAAAAAGAAAGACACCAGCTAGACATAGCCTGCAGGCCATTATTTGCTGACCTCTGGGTTTTAAAAAATCTAGTCCATTGTTTAGGAATATTTAGAAATTTAACTGATCAATATCTGTTGTCGACACAGGCTATTTCCTTTTTTCTTTGCTATTATGGACAATATTGTGATATATATCTTTGATGATTTCCATGGAATAAATCAAGACATAGAATTAGTATTAAGACTATTGCTACATAAAACAAAATACAGACTCACACACTCTACACTCACACACACGTGCATGCACTTTGCTTTTCTACCCGAGATAACCTGTTAAAAGTATGATATCCTTTCTTATATGCATACATAGATTTCCCCCTCCCCCGATGGCATCATACTATACTTTTGGTTCACTAACCTGTTCTTTTCACGTAATGGTGTTTTTTGATAATCTTGCCATGTCAGTGAGCATTGATCTGCCTCCCTCGTCCTTTTTAAACAGCTGTCTCGTGTTTCACTGAATCAATTCATTCAAGAAATATTTACTGAGCATTGAGTATCATGCTTTGTTCTCGGCACTGGGAATACTATGTGAACAAAACAAAGTACTTGCCCTTCCAGGAGCTTATTTTCTAGTGGGAGAAGCCAGATAAAAGATGAACAAATGTATAATGTGTCAGCTGGTGATAGGTACTATGGAGGAAATAAGATACAGGAGGAGGATGGTAGAGATTGCTGTCTGTGTGAGTGTGTGTGGGGGAGTGCTGTCTTATATAAGGTGTTCAGGGAAGGCTTGTTTTGAATAGATAGCTGGTCATCCGATGGAAAGCTTGCAGATACCGGGGGGAAGAGCCTTCCAGACAGAGGAGACAGTAAGTGCAAAGGCCCCGAGGCTGAATTACGCTGAGAGTGTTCCAGGAACAAGGCTAGAGTGTAGAAGGCAAGGGGAGGAATGGAAAGAGATGAAATCAAAGAGGTGGCCTTGTAGGGGGCTTTGCAGAGACTCTGGCTTTCACCCTGACTAAGAGGGTGAGCCATGGGAGAATGTTTAGGGAAGGAATACCAACATCTGGCTTATGTTTTAATAGAATCACTTTGGCTGCTTTTATGTAAAGGGGCAGAGGTGAAACCGAGACCATTAGGAAATCCATGTAGCTGTGTCACAATACATTGGCCAAATCCTCTGTTAATACTGAGATTGCTTCCAGTTATTTTTTTATTACAAATAGTCCTAGAATAAATACAGGTTTTTTTTTAATTATTGTAAAATTTACATAAAATTTACCATTTTAACCATCTTTAGGGTACAATGCAGTGGCATTAAGTACATTCATAATGTTGTATAACTGCCACTGCTGTCTATTTCTGTAACTTTTTCATCATCCCAAACAGAAACTCCGTACCTGTTACACAGTAACTTTCCATCAGCCTCAGCCCCTGGTTACTTCTACTTTCTGTTCCCTGAATTGCCTTTTCTAGATACATCATGTAAGTGGAATCATACAACATTTGTCCTTTTGAATCTGGTTTATTTCACTTGCCATAATGTTTTCAGTGTTCACTCATGTTGTAGCATATTTTGGAATTTCATTCCCTCTTATGGCTGAATAATACTGCATTGTGTGTGTGTATATATATATATGTTTTGTTTATCCATTTATCCATTGATGGACATTTGGGTTGTCCCCACTTTTGGCTATTGTGAATAATGCTGCTGCGAACACTGGTGCACAGTTCTATAATACAACATCTAATATCGCATTCTGTTCATCGCCCAAAGTTACACTACCAGATATCGACCCCCTTTACCTTTATCTACCTTCTCCCTCCCTTTCCTTCTGGTAACCACCACACTGTTGTCTGTGTCTACGAGTTGTCCTTTTTTTTAAATTAGAAAAAAAGTATTTCCACACTAGCAATTTGTCACTCACTTTTCTGGATGTTTCTGGAGAGACACAGCGAAACAGTTCACGCATACTGTGAGCTTATGAAATGTGAGGGAGCTGGGCAGAGTGGGGCCTTTGGAAACAAGCTCAAGCATGTGACAGCATTCTCAACTGAAATCCAAAAGCTTGTACAACACAACAAATTTCTTGTATTAAATAGAAAATGTTTCATTTAAAAATCCTTTAATTCTTACAATTTAAAAATTCTTAAATTCTTTACAATTTAAAAAATATTTTTAAAATCCCAATTTATTTTCCAGTTAGACTTTATTATAAATTAATGAGTCAGGTAGTATCAAGTTCTGTCGTTTACGTGACCTTGAATCTTCACTGTGATGCTGTCCCCTCTCGTTTTATAGAGGGGACATGATGATTCAGGTAGGTAAAGTGACTTGCCAAGGTTGGATGGCTGGGAAGCAGCTGCCTTAGGAATTAAATCTTGGGGCCAAGTCCACTATCTTTGGGGCCAAGTCCACTGGATTTTCCCACTTCTCTTTATTTTTCAATCCATATTTTTGACCAAAACACCTATTGTATGATGGCTACTGAAACATTTTCAAGTTATACACATCAATTATTTTAAAACAAATTATTTGGTGGCATAATAGGCAATTTACTTTTCACTGAATCTTCATAAATTCTGTTGACAATCCAAATCCATATTTATTGAATGAACATTTAAAATATTCATTCGATAAATATTTGTTGAGTACCTCCTATGTGATAAGAACTTTGTTAGACACTGAAATGAATACTAAGACAATTGTTTCTCCTAAGGAACTTTAATTTGGTATGGAAACAGGATATAGTTTTTAAAAATCTTAAAATAGTGTTTTAGTATCTCACCTTTTGGCAACTTGTGTCTTTTAGGGAGGAATTCAGAGAAGAAGGTAAAGCTTTCAGGAGATGAAACTTCAGCTGAACTTTCAAGACAGGCAAGATCTGGATGTACGTTAACAATTTCGGTGCTAGAACCATGGTACCTAAACTTTTGTTAACTGAATTTGGCCAACACTTATCGAATGTGTATCTTGGAACAACATCTTTCACTTAGTCCTCCCAACAACTCTATGGGACATCGACTATTATTATTTCCATCTTACAGATATAGAAACTAAGGCCCAGAGAGTTTAGGCAACGCGTTTAAGGTCTTCCACATACAGCCAGTACTGGAAGAACTGAGATGCAAACCCAGAGAGCACAGGGCCACCATGTTATGTTGCCTCTTCTGGAGATGGCTGATAATACTGGCTGGGGAAGCACAGCATGCGTAGGACTGAGCACTGCACTACAGAGGACAGGTGGCACTGTCAGTTGACAGTGGTGGGGCCTTGCATAGGTAGGGCTCACAGGTAAGGAAGAACCACGGAACCCAAGGAGCTTAAGACTTGGCACCGTAAGCAGTGCACTTCACTTTAAAAAGATGTATTTGTATAAAATTAAGAAACCCTGGTGTTATGGACGACATGTTTGTGTCCCCCGCTGCTGAAGCAGGCCCTGGACACTGGCATGTAATGTGCCCTCCTCGTCAGGCCAACCAACACCAAGGCCGGCGGGGGGCCACTGGAAGCTTCAAATTAGTTCCCAAGCACATCAAAAGAATCCAGCCCAGAAAGACAACCACCATGACTGCCCCCAGGAGACCCGGTGAAGCCAAGGAGTAAGCCCCCAAGATGGCCAGACCAAGGACAGAGAGACAAGAGTAGGCAAGGCCAGGAAGGCCCCCCCACCCCGACTGCCAGACAAGGCCACATATGCCCCTCCTGGTGCCAGTGAGCCCCATGGGAAGTCAAAGGTCAAAGGCAGAAGGAATTGCCCAGATGCCAAGGCCCACAGGAAAACCAAAGCTGGGAGTCAGAGTTCAAAACCCACAGTCACCAAGGGCAAGAATGGTGATGCTTCCCTGGCCAAAAAGAAGATGGAGAACAAGGTCCCTAAAGAGGCTGCTGGCCAGGGGACTGGGGAAGGACTAAAAGCCAAAGCTACTGCTCCTCCTAAGGGCAGTGGGTCCAAGACGGCGCCAGCATCACTGGCTAGGAAGACAGAGGTCCCCAAGGGCCCGAGGACCCACCAAGACCTCTTCACCCAAAGGGGCCAGTAAGAAGGCAGAATTCAAGAGCTGGAGGCGGGAGAAGAGAGACTAATATTCTGCTGGAGTTTTTATTCCCCATCAAACCATCACTCTATTTATTTCACTGTAACTTATTTATCAATAAAGGTTTTTTTTCCCCTCACAAATTGGTATGGGAGGAGGCAAAAACAAAAAACAAAAAAGACTGTGTGAAACCCTAACCCCCCAATAGGGTGGATTTAGAAGGTATGAACTCTGGGATGTAATTAGGTTTAGATGAGGTCATGAGGGTGGAGGCCCCGTGACGAGATGAGTGTCCTGTGTAAGAAGACGAGCGCTCTCTCTTCCCAGGTGTAAGGAAACCTGGCAGAGGGCCCACACCTGACCCTGACCCTGCTGGCCCCCTGACCTAGGACCTCCCAGCCTCCAGGACTGTGGAAAATAAATGTTCACTGTTTAAGCCATCCAACTTATGGTATTTTGTCACAGCAGCCCTAACTGACAAAGACAACAGGGAACTGTCCCCCTGCCCGCCTGCCCGCCCCGTGTCAAATGTAAACATTCTCTTCAATCCATGAACTCGGAAACTGGCCAGATATAATTTAAAAATATGTTGAACAGTACCATCTCCTCCCAGCAAAGACGTCATGTCTGTAGACCTTGGGGGTGTGTGCTCTGGGGGCCTGGCCCCCCACAGGCCCACAGTCCCTCTGCCAGTCCTCTGCCACCAGCCTCGGGGAGGTATGCGAGGAGAGAGGGGTGATGGGAACAACAGTTTTGCCCCACTCACCGCACATCAACCATCAGGCATGAGACTACAAAGAGGAAAAGAACATAGTTGTAGGTGAAGGGACTGGAGTCAACTGGAGACAAGAATTCTGCTAAAGGTGGATCACGGAGTCTTGGAGGGCTCAGCCTGGAGCACTAACCTTGCTCTCCACAACACAAAACCTGGCTGGCAAAGGATTTCCGGAAGAGGCAACCCTTTTCCTGCCTTCCCTGCACAGGGGGTGACTCTCCTGCTGCAGAGAATGACGGGCCTCGGCATTGACGGGATGGGAGCCTGGATGCTCCTTGCCCCATGTTTACCTCTCCCTGTGAAAGCAGCACGGGGAGATGCACCTGGCTGAGTGTTAGGTAAGAGAAAGCCTTTAGCAGTGCCTGATATATGGTAGCTTCTTAAAGGCACTGACTTCCTTTCTTTCTACTCAAATAAATACATCATTTAAGGAACTAAGAAAGAAAAAGAGAGAAGTGGTTGGATCTAAGAAGTAAAATCTGCCCAGGAACTTGGCCAGAAGCAAGAACACATACTGGTTTGGGCACATTTTTAGCACAGAAAGCTCACCAGTTCATGCCAGGACCAAACAATCCTGGGGCTTCACTTTGGTCCTTTCAGGAGCCCAGAATCAACCCAGACTGCGCTAAGCCCAAGGCTGCTCCATGCCCTCATAGCTGTGCTGTCCCTTGAAAGAGGGTCATCACGTCTCTCTTTTTGACATCCCCTTGGGAATAGATCCTGAGAGTCATTTAGAGATAAAGTCACATGCACTCTGGTGTCTCCCGTGTTACCCTGTGCAAAGCTAAGGTGTGTGATAGCGTACTGTCCTGTACATGCAATGTACATGTATGTATCCTGATACATGCAATGAGTTTGCTCTGTTCTCAGAATTTGTGAGTCACACACTTGTCGATCCTTTTTGCTTTCAAGGCCGTTTTGCACTAGAAGTATTGCCTCTGAAATGTAGTCAATTGCAACGCTAAGAAAAATCGGGAGCATTTGACAAAGAACCTGTGGCAAGGACCAGTTTCCCTCTTAACAAACCAACTGGCTGATAAGGAATAAACTCTCCTAAAAAATAAACAACAAAAGCAAAACCTCTGACAAACTGTGATGGCTACCATAGTAACTATGACAGGAGGCAGCGAAACACAGAAAACAAAACTCAAGTACCAAAGCTGACACTATGAACTCTTTCATCTCACAAAATGGGGTCACCATTTCTTTGCCTACGTTGCAGGGTTTGGGGAAGATTAAAGAATGTAGGTCAAGCATAAAAACTGTAAAATGCTATGCCTCATCACACGTGCCAGATATGAACTAAATATGCATTATGTAGACACATAGTAGTGCATATGCCATTGCTATTCTAATGTCAGTGAGAAATCTAGTATTATGCTTCTGATATTCTTGTATATTTTATTCCAAGAAAATGAAATGTTAGATGTCAAGGTTTGTGAATCATCGTATCAGTTCCTTGTATAATACATCTTAGATAAGGGCAGGCTTTGAGGCTGTGGCCAGCAAAGTCAGCATGCTAATGTTTCATGTTTCAAACAGGGAGACGGAACCACCACCGTGACGAGCTTTTCATCCAAGGCCTGGGTGGAGGTGGCAGAAAGCCTATTCTGATCTATATCATGTCCAGATAATTCAACATAACCTGGTCTAGATCCAACAACTTAATCTTTGAACTATATTTATCTTACCCTAGTCCCCTCATTCCACCGATTGCTTTTACCAAATCTGTCTTTGGGGGTCACGCCTTCACCTTTTATAAAGGGGTCCAGAAACAACTTGCTGCAATCTTGTTGCCAAGTCTATACTACCAAGGCCTGGGTCAGGACATCCGTGAAGGCATGAGGATACTTCTTTCAGAACTGAGTGACAGGACTCTGCTCTTCTTGAAGAACTCATGATTTTGTCTCTCTGTGAGCAATGGATCAGAATCATGGAATGTGTAACTGATTTCTTTCTTCTCCATGAATGACCTTATATTGTTGTGAATTATTTTTTCACCTTAAATCCAAGGGCAGGAAAAATAATACTATAGTTTATTTACAGTTCCATTAATCGAAGATTACCTTATTTTAAAAATAGTGCTTGAAGTAAATAACCTCGTGGTTTTAATAAGTACTTAACACTAAGTAAAAATTTAAAATCTATAGAAAACAAGTTTTTAAAATTGAAAGAAACTAGTACTTATTTTGAAAAGACTTGATGTCATGGTAGTTTATTGGGTAAATACAAAGTATAGGCTCTTGCTTTATTATTATTATCATTATTTATTAAGCAAAGCCTAAGAGATTAGAAACCAAGTACACATATTCTCTTTAGAATAGAAACATAAATTAGTTTTAACTAACAATTAGGCACTTAAAATGTAAATGTAAAACAGCATTTTGAAGTACAAACTATAGTTGAGCTCCTAAAATCCTCTTGAAATGTTTTTATAAACGTAGGAGCACGAGCATGGAAAACATATTTCTGAACAAAGATATTTTCCTCTTTAAAAAAAAGAATCTGAATTCAAATCCCTTACGAGAGACCAATGATTAAGGTACTGGAGGGTAGGAGAAAAGAGCTTCTGAAATTTACATGTTTGATTAAAACGTAAGCATTTAATAAAACTATTACAATAACATACAGTATATTCATAATGAAAAATATATGTCAGGAAAATAATGAATTCTAGGCTTAAAATTTTACTTTACAACAAGGCACTTAACACATTGAAACAGTACAGTAAATTTCTGAAAACGTAAATGGCTACCTCTCAAGCCTTGTAATAACATTTCTTTTGTGAATATACTGTAACATAACCATACATTTTGCAGCATTATATCATTGCATAGGAGGTAAATTAAATAATGAATTCCAACTTGGCAACTAGAGTAGCTTATGTTTATAATTTCTTTTTCTTTAAAAGATAGTTTTAAATAATTCCACAATAAAGAACTACTCTCATTCATGATTCATTTAGAACACAGCATTGTTAGATTAATGAATAATAAAATAAACCACAACTTATTAGGTGTGTATCTGTATAAAAACTTATCTTTGGGTACCTTTGCCATGATTTTCAGTGTTTAGGTATTGAAGTCAAGAGCACTTCTTAGACATAATATTTTTAGCAAGTAAGTCAAATGAGTTAAATTATCGCAACGCGATGACACTAAAAAAATCATCAGGAATCTTTATACATACAAACAGAAAGGTCTTCAACACATGACATATTACTTACAATATGCTTCATTTAAACATGTAAACTCATGTATTAAGAAATTCCTTCTTACACTTCTCTACACTACAGAAGTGTGTTAAGACCGGCTTAAATTTTTAATCTATTTTACAGTGCAAAACAAAAAATAACAATAAAAAAAGAATTTAAAAAGAAATGTTCAAAATATTCACGGAACAAGTTGTGAACTTTCAATTAAAAAATTGCATGAATTCTAGCATATAAAAAGAAAAGGCAGCCAAACCGGTGTTTCAAAGTAAATAGTGTTGGTAGGAGATATTAATGATTGTGATGGTGAGAGGTAAAAATGGTTTGCAAATTTTCTTTGATCAAATGGATAAAAGATTAGAATTAAAAAAAAACTCCCTGTAACCTAAGTATATTTCCCTTTGGAAAAGGTTTAAAATTCCTTTAAAATACTTCCTAATTCCTCTCACATTATGCTTTCAGATTATTGGCAAAATAATCAAAACAAATGTCTTTTGAAAACTTGAAAATACGCTTTAAGTAAGTGTCATTTGTGTTCCAAGTCATATAACGTATTTCCACAATGGGGCGCTGGTATACAGCAAAGAACCTGATGCAACGTCATCTATAAACCAGACTAGAGACTCACCCACACTCAAAACAGCCTGCCTTCCACAGCAAAACTTGTTTCCCAAGATGCCAGTAAATTAAATAACAAATTGAAAATTAATTCCAGTGGAATTGAGGAAGAATGCTATTTTCAGAGCTAGTGGAGGAGCTCAAAAAATAGACACTAAGAGGCATTCGTTGACATTTCAAATAATTTAGGAAAAAGTGGCATAATTTATAGGAATTATATGTTATATCTATTGCACAGAAGGACTAGATTACAGGAAAAGCTTCAAACAGGCGTACTGGCTTACAAAAGCAAGGATAATCAATAAGCTATTGTATCTTGATTAGCAAGGAAAAGAAGCTCCAAAAATTTTTTTCAAAGGCAAGATGGTAAATTTTTAAATTGAGACATAAGTAACAAATAGCATTATATTCATTTCAGGTGTACAACATATTGATTTGCTATTTCTATATACTGTGAAATGATCACCACAATACAAGTAGTAATTGTTTATGTTTTAAATCACAAAGTGGCATGTTGGGTTAAACCTCAAGTTTGCTTTCCTAAATGTAAATGAGATCCATTGATTCTTTTATTTTTCCATCTTGAAATTTTGATATCCCCCGCCCTTATTTTGATACCACATGCTTTCACAGCGTCTATTAGAGAGCTGTGATCTATGCTGTAAATAACGTGGGAGCAGAAAGAAGTGTCCACATTTGGGATCATGTATGTTTTTAAAGTTCTTTAAAAGGTGATGGTATTATTTTTTAAAAAACTGGATTACTGAACAAAAATGCAAGGTTTACTGTTTTCAAGGGTGTCCAACAATCAACTCACCATGATTTTTAAAAGCTTAAATGTGTTTCTTTAATTTGAAGAAAAGTGGGTCATCTAAGATGCAGCTGAAGAAGGCTCTAAGGTGTATTAGGTTGTTTCATTTAGAGGCTCAAGGACTATACCAGCGTTAGGAGAGCAAAGCCTAGGATTCTGTTTCAGATGCTTTTCCACGGTCAG
>NW_006441953.1:5984614-6003770 GCF_000325575.1 Pteropus alecto | reverse complement strand
TTAAAATCAGTGTTTTTAAGGAGAACACCTTGTTCTATCACAAGTGTCAATATTTAATAAGTGAAAATTATGCAGAATTAAGGCTAAACACATCAGGTAAACTATAGATGTTTCTTATTGGTTTAATAATAAACACTGGAAAAGCTTCTTGCATTTCAAAGCCCACAAAGGAGGTTTAGCATTTCATTTCTTATTTTAAATACCCAGACTAGAACATCTTTCTTCCAAGCTTTAAATTCAACTACTTTTCCTTTAGTGATTCTTATACAGAACAAATGCCATGCTGAAAACATATACAGAATTTTAGCACCAAAGGATGATGACCCTTCTGAACAGCCTTAAAGTTGTATTGTGCTTCTCTCAAGCAATTTAAAGGTCAATTTTATGTATCAAATCAAAGATGACTAGTTTATAATGACAAATTTAGGGATTTTTCTTTTTTTTTCCATTTTAAGTGGAGGGAAATTTTACCTTCAATGTAAATGTAACTGCCTCTTTCTACCCCAACTGGCCTCTCTGACCTCTGACTTAGTATTGATGATTTTGTAACCTTAAATCTTTTTCTAAGGTTACTAGAAGTTGTAAGAAATTAAGCCAAGAATTATCCAAAAGATTCAACAGCATTAAACAATGCCCTAAATCTGACAGCACAGTAAATCTGATTAGATTTTTAAGAGTTAATCCTCTTCTGCATCACCTGAAAGAACTTTAGAAACAATGACCCCCCACCGCCTTTACTGAGTAGCTGTAACTGTTTAGCACACCGATTCCAACAGTAGATTACAGTGCAGCACCGTGGTATAATTTCAGGGCAAAGTAAAATGACCCAGTCGTGGTATGTGTCTTTACTTCTTATAAACACTCAGTTTGTAAGAAGCTGGGTCTCTTGCAAAAAAGCAAGGGTAAATTAAACTTTTGGACTCCATCTTGGTTTTTCCATAAAGCACAATGTAACCGGAAAGACATGTTTTTCAGTGAAATGTGACCATCTGTATTTCTGAGTTCCAACTAGCAGCTCTAGAACAGATCTCACAAAGGGTGAGACCTGGGAGGGAAGTGCAGGCTTGTTCTCCAGATGGCATAAGCATCAGTTCACACACAGGTGCTTCCAGCCTGTGTTCACACAGTCGACTGCCCTGGGGGTACCAGGTGCAAATTTACCAGGCAAACAGCAGGTGAGTGTGCACACAAGGACCACTCAGTCGCAGAAACAGCTCCATGCTGCCTGCGTATCTGTCATGGAGATCTTGAAATATTTACACACATGTAAAATCTGTGCGGTGTGTCAGATACTTCCATATTTACTTAGACCATATTTCTTTCATTTTTTTAAAAAATAAATGATCAGTTTAAAAAATAAAGTAAAACTGACACACAGTACATTGGGTGCTAGCAGCAGTGCACATTCCCAGACCTGACCTTGACCTTCCCTTAGAAACAAAGTTCGCCTGAAGTTTACTCACAACGCTGGGATCTCCCCCCCTCACTAATAAGCTTAATGCACTCTCCACATTATTCCATTTACATAGTAGCTGTATCTGTCCAGATAGTTTATTTAAATCATTAACAACTTCTTCTGACCTTGGAAGAAAAAAAAAATCCTGAAAAAAATTCTGAAGTAGAGAGCTTTCCTGGGGGAGCGGGACGCGAAGGAAAGCAGTAATATGTTCTTTGGCACCTCTTTAACAAGCTCATTAGTAAAATCCCAGGTTGAGGGCTTGTCACCAATGAATGAAGAGCCACAGGAGAATATAACTTTCTCAGGATGAATAAAAAACCAGTCAAAGGGTAATATTTTGTTCATCTTTCTAATCATTTACACAAATTTGGTCCATTTCTTCATTTACCAGTCAGTTCTCCTAAAATAAAAAATCAAAACTATACCTTTGGTTACAGCAATACCTCTTTTGGTAAAAGAGCTGATACCTTTCTTTTGCTCCTCAGGTAGATTTCTCGTTATCTTCACCTGTCTTCTGAACCCGTGAATACTTTTTGCATGATGATTTAAAGCAGCCAGGAGGCCAGGAGAGTGGCCAGGAGAAGCAGCAAGGAATTGAGCCTTGTACGTTTTTCTCAAAAAAATAAAAGATGGGGAACCACCATGCTCGAGACAAAAAATTAGTCTGTGAAGAGATCTTCAAGTTCTGTAAAAGGTAGGGAAAAAGTAAAATGAGACATATTTTTCATGACTGGCATACTAATTGTTTTTCTTAACCTGTCATTCACTGTAACTTAACAGGGAAAGCAGCAGAATCCAGATCACATGTCGGTAATTGTCACTGCGCCTTTTCCCTAACTCTGAAGTCGCTCTGGCTCTGGTCCCACCCCATCCCATTCCACTCCGTTTCCCCTCTTTGTGGCTCATGCAAATCTTCTGCCTGCAATTCCAGAGAGAATGGAGGCTCAGGAATGGGGGGTGGATGTGAGTTATCCAGGAAGAACACCTTTTGGGATTTGTGAGGCGTCAGGTCTATGGGTCAAGGAAGATGGAAGAGTAAAAAGAGGGCTCACAAGGTTGAGCCTATTGAAGAGGAAAGATGGAAATTCTGGTTCAGTGGTGTCAGCAGACGTCTAGATGCAAGTGTACGAAGGAGATGGAAATAGGAGATTACACGGAAGGAAAAGGAGCTTAACGACAAATAGATGCCTAGAAAGGACAATTGTTAGTGGACACGACTAAATGAAAATTGGATGTGGATCCTCTGGGGAAAGACACATTTTGATCGCTCACAATGTCTCCAAACATTACATGCATCAGACGATGTGGCAAGACTATACCACGATAAGTACGTCACGGCACACAGACTAACTCTATTACACCCAGGACACACACCAAGGCTAGGGAGGCACACAGGAGCGGGGGAATAATTCTACCTTGGGGCTACAGGCACAGAGCAGGAGTCTGGGAAGGCTTCCCAGAAGAGGTGGCATTTTAGCTAGCTCTTTCAGAATGAATGCAAGAAGGGAAAATGTTCATCTGACAGGAGGCAGCAGAAATACAGAAGAATGAAAAGGGAAGTCAGAGAGCCCAGCCTCACCAAAAGGTATACTAAATCCGGTTATTCAAAAGTTACTTATTTTGCCTGACTTTCAAAAGTAGTTGCCATCTTGTCTTCAAAATTAAACTTTTTGAAAGCAGGGAGTGTCTTACCTAGTTGCGCCGCAATGCTTCTACATTCCTAAATTTTTAATTTAGCATATATATACTACTTTAATTCTCATATAAGTTAGTTGAATTAGTAAAAGACCATGCTCTATAATCACAAAGCATTTTTATCCTTAAATGGCATTTCTATTTGTGACGTTCTTTCTTTTAAGAAGCAATAATGGCTATAATCTTACATGAACGGACCTGACCTAACCACAGTTTGGGAGCGGCAACAGCAGTGATTTCCATCGGCTACCTAAAACCCCACTGTCTGCACAGGGGTCCACTGCATTTAAAGAAAAGAGATTATCTGAAGATAATTTCACTGCTCTCACCTTTTCATTGGCCATTGAATGGTACCACCAAAACAGCCGTGTTGTGATAAAATAGGCAACGACCACATCGACAGTATAGTGTTCGTGTGCTACAAGGATGCAGATGATCCCGGCGGCACTCAGCAGCCAGCAGATCAAATGATACCACCAGAAGTGACGAGGCGAATCTGGGCAGTAGAGAAATTGAGGCATTAGTAAGATTGCCAGAGAGGAACTGAACAATTACAGTCTATCCTCATGACCCGCAGTAGAATAATCTAAGGTCAAGAAGCCACTGGAAGGAGACAACTAATAGCCCAAGATGACAGTCACGGTGAACAGCCCAGGATTTCTCAGGCGGGAAGGAAGAAGGGCCAGTATCACTGGGAGCAGCTCTAGTACTCATTCTCTGGGGAGGCTGGTTACACTGGGTACGCTAGACCTTGCCACTGCTACTGTTTAACAGGGAGGAGAACAGAATTGTTTCTTCTAAGGTTCGTTAGACTTGGCTCATACTGGCTTACGTAATGGACCCTACTGGAAAAGAAAACAGTAAGGATCAAAAGAAAAAAAGGTAGCTGTCAATGAAAATGGGAGTGGGGGGGTGGTGAAGGGGATAAGAGAACAGACGTAATTTCAGGTCTTATAGAAACTTACTTACATTATGGCTAGTCATAGTTTGACTCTCAGCAATTTTATCCTGCTACTGCTAACAGCAACAATAAATACTCCCTATGTGAAGCTTAGGATTCTTGCCCATTCACTTAGGGATTTCAGCCTTCCTCGGGAGGGCACTGAGAACTTCATCGCATAGGCGAGAACTAGAGCACTCATGAGGTTAAATGTGATCATACACCCCGAAGCCTTCCCACACGTGTGTCAATGACAGATATAAATGAACCAGCGTTTATCTCTATTAACTTCTCCTTTTTCTTTAATAACTGTTTCTTTTTTTCTATTTTAAAGCTTTATTAGCTCACAAAGTTAATAATCAATGAACTGAAATTTATTTCATATTTAATTGTGTCTATATTTATAGTGATATTTACTTTCCAGTGTGGAAGAATGGTTGAAGAGCAGAAGGATCCCTTTCCAGAAATTTAGGTGAAATACCAAACCAGGTATCATTCAAATAAAACATATTTTTTGGTAAAACAGCTGGTGTTCTTTTGGTCTCAAGTGGAATAGTATGATAATAAACCTGTATTTGCATTTGAAAGTCTGACCTTCTAATTTTGAATGTGCAACTCATCATTTCTCATTTGGTTCATCCTGCCACGACGTTCTGGCAGAGAACTCTTATAATCCTAGAATTTTAAGCTGGGAGAGGCCTTCTTCCTGTAGCCTGTGAGGCGGGGGCAGTCCCCATAACTGCTCTGGGTAGTTCAACTTTTAACATTCTGAGCCTAACATTTAGAAATCTGGAAATTTCGCTAAACGTGCGTTATCCAGCACCACAGACCTCACCCCTCCCTAAGGTCTCACATCAACCCTGCTTCCCCTGCTTATAGGTCATCTGGAATTTATTTACCTTAAAAGTTCAGGATGTCTGACTAAACCAGAATTCTTTTGTATTTGTTTATCCACAAGAAGCAAAGCCAAAGTGGTTAAGGAGTAAGGAGGTGGAGGTGGCCTGACGGTCATTTTATTTCCCATGGAACTGAAAATGAAGCTTTTTTTTAAAAAATGAAGTTTTAGGATAGCTGGGAACACTGGCACTGTTCTCCCATAAAAATGCATTCTCTAGTATGCTACCACGCTGGGACCACTGCTCATTAACTGAGAACACTGGCTGACCCAAAGAAAAGATTTAAAAATTATTTTAGAGTAGAAATGGCAAAATGGTCATCCTCTCTGGTCTCTCATTTTACCCAGAGGGATAGCATCAAACTAAAAGTTGATAACATAAATCTGAACAACTCCAATGTCTGTGTGGGATTCTAGCCCTAGTTGTCATCGAATAGTAGAGACGAAGGGCTTTATGTAGTAGCAAGGTAAAAAAAAAAAAAAGTTATCTTGACTAGCAAGACACATGGTACTAACAGGTAGGCTGATTTCTCCCCGCTAATTTTACATGAAACCTAGGGCCCAAAGATAACATGTGTACAACTATGTGAAGCCCTCTCTAGTTAAATCTCAAAATGGCCTGGGGCCCACATTTTCATCTCCTTTCACGATCAAATGCAAATGCACTCATAACAACGGGGCAAACAAGGAGAGAGTCCAAACTGATCAAAAGGCAGGAAAGCAAAAAACATGTAAATGACACATCTAATTCTAGAAGCCGACTGTTCAAAGAAACCACTGGAACCACTGCTTACTCAGAACAATAACATCATGTAATTTAGAAAGTGATTGTTTTTCCTAATTGCATAGGCAACGGGCATAAACATGGAATGCCCTGTCTACGTAGAGAACCGACTATAAAGCTGAGTTGTATTAAGCTTACACATTTGCCATTTTGCTTCTCACCGACTATTGGAAAAAGCAGAATGTAATTCTTTCCTTGCTTTCTGTAAACTTACACAATTTTAAAAAAACCTTAAGCCAAAGTCATATCTTGGGAAGAAAATGTCCCTACATAGTGCATAGCCTTCATTAAGGTATAAAAATGATCACAAGTTGCCTTGCTCTTGTTCTGAGGTAAAAGAACAATAATGAGCAATATATCCCGATCATTCCTTAGTAATTCTGTAAAATCAGACAACTTAGGCTTCCAAAAATTCTAAATAGAGCCAAGAAATTAACAATATAACCTCTAGAGTCAACCTGCTTGAGTGTGAATAAGCCATCCTCCAGTTACTAACTGTGGACTATGGTTACATCACTCTCTTTCTTTATGCTTAAGTTTCCTCCCTCAAAAATGAGGAAAAACAGTGATTCCCTCCTGGGGTGGCTGCAAGATTGAGTTAATCTACATCAAGATCTTAGAAGAGTGCCTGGCACAGAAGAAGTGTTATGTCTGTTTGTTATTATTGTTAATATCACGTGGTCTTCGGTTATTTTATAAAACTCACTCTCAGTTTCCTTGAGTGTTGTCTCTTCACTACTTTATGGTTTTCAACCCAGAGTAGCTTCATTCTTCGCATTTAACTTCTCCCCTCCCTCATCCTCATCTTCTACAAGCTTTTCATATTTCTCAGATTAGAGAAGGTCCTCTACCTCAAATGCACCTCTGGACTTGAAAATGGTTGGTCTTACATGCAGATGGAACTTCTCTTGACAAAAGCTAGAGTTAGAACCATATATAATGCAAATCACTCCACCTGCTCCCCAGAACCAATAACTAGGTGTTAGAAATGTAGAAAGTGAAATGTAAGGAAGAGACTATCTCCTGATATCGGTGCAGAGATAGACCTGGATTCCTCACACATTACCTCCCAGAAGGCATAAGAGTAGAAATAAGGGGAAGCGTTCAGAAGGCCCTCCACCTTCAAGTCAGGTAGGACACAAAGGCCACACACACAACATGCTATTCTCTCTACTCTAAGGTCATATGTAGCATTTACAAAGGAAACAATTCAGAAGCTTCATAATTCTCACCAAAAGAAAAAAGACTTTACTGCATCTACTACGGAGAATCTCAACTCTTTGTCATATTATCCTCAAAGCAGAACATAAACCGAAAACCCAAGGCAATTTATGGGGCAAGAATTCACGCCTGGACCACTGGAAGACAAACCTTAATGTCCGTACTGTCACTACATGAGGCCACGCCTGTTTGGATTAATAACAGGCCAAGACAGGAGCGAAGAGGAAGGGGGACAGAGGGTGTAGGCCACCTTCTGCTGGGCCCTTCAAAAGACCTCCTCTACACTATGATAAGTGGAGAGAATTGAGATGAACTGGCATGGGGCATCTTGGAACTAAACATGAAAGTTATCACTGACCAGCTTTGCAAAAACGGAAGTGAAACATCACTATTTCAAAAGAATTTTGAGATAATAGGCCTAACTATATAAAACCTTAGAAATCTACAGGAATGAGATCGATCTGCTAGACAGCTAAAAGCAAATACAGCCCACAATGTACAAGATATTGCAGCATTAAAGTTGCTGAAACACAAGGATTTTTTATAATGGGAATGAAGTGTATAAATAAGGAAAGATACTTCACACTCTTGTCTCCATGTTGCCTCTTATAAAGAAAATGATCAGTATTGGCAAAATGTTCCATGAAGTACTGAACCATATTGAACCATAGAAGTCATCTGGAAATGATGAAATTAGAATAAAATGGGACAAGGAAATGTTTTAAAAAGGAAAAGTGAAAAACATTAAATTATTTGGAATGATGGAATGGAAGTTTCATTCAATGAAAGTTTCACTCAAAAGTCATTTACATCTGGCTTTAGAGTGCACTGATTCTTTCTAAAATAAACATAACAATTGTTCTTCTTAGTTCCAACATTAAAATAGCTTTTCATACCTTGAGAGGTACTAATCAAGAAGGGAGACATTTTGGAGGCATGCTAAATGTTAGAGAAGCCAGCACCATGTTTTAAGCCTTCAGTGTTTAAATCACGTATGACTAGCTGAAGTGATTTCTCTCTCTCTTTCTCTTTCTCTCTCTCTCTCTCTCTCTCTCTCACACACACACACACACACACGTCTTTCATAGCTATCAATACCAATAGAATAATGGCTCCCATCAGTTTTGGGGCCTAGGGATCCCTCCCACTACAATAATCAATCGATGAAGTGGGAATGAATTCTTACTTACACTCTTTGATGAACAGATAAGTAAGTGTCAGCACAACCGTGTGACCGCTGAAGAGAAAGTCTCCACATAAGATATGCGATCCAGTAATGGACAACCCACCTCCAGAGATTAAGCGCAGAATCCGCTGCACTTTCGCCTGAGAGTCTCCATTGAGCTGAATGACAAGAAGATCAGACACAACATTTACACACTGACAAAATCACGTTTCAGCCTAATTTGGGAGATACTTAGAAAAGTTACCAGGGTGTGATTTTTTTTTTCTTTTTAATTAAAAAAGTCAAAAATAAAATCCCAGGGGGAAGCTCTTCAAACTGGGTTTCAATCATTATATTGACCACTTTTAGTGACACATTTTAAATTATTCAATATGTTACTAATAATATGCTTTGGTGATGCTGTGTCCTTGGGAAAGCTTTTAAAAATATTAATAACCAATGACTTCACCACAGCTATGTGCTAAAAAAGAAAATCAAAGCTACTTTCTTTCCTCTTTGCAGAAGGAAGTCAGAATTTCGAATGGTTGATATTTGTTCAGCTGCATACCATATCACTACTATTGTATAGTGTATTCATACCTTGTGCTAAATGTCCATATATTTGTATTAATATCTGACTGAACACAGTTAAAAAAGGAGCTATAACACATTAAGTAATTTAAATAGATTTGAAAATAATGGATTAGCAATGTTCTGGTAGCTTTAAAAATAAGTAGCTTTGATCAGGAAAAACATCCCCCAAAGAAAGAACCTGTGTGCCATGGCAGAGGCCAGGAAAGAGCTCCCTTTTGTAGAACAGAGTGACCATGCTTAGAAAATTAAACTCAGAAATAAGATCGAGTAATAGAACACATAAAAGAAAGACCACTAATGGCTATTCATTTGGGACGTGGGTGACAGCTGTATGACATGCTGCCTTTTATACTCAACAATGATCCTCCTGGGGAGCTGGTCCCTGAAGTATGGCCAGCTCAGCCACGGTGGCAGTGAAGTGGTAAAGACAGGTACTGTCCTGTCCAAGAGGATGCGTGGTGGTGAAGGAGGATAAGACATGTATAAATGGGTGGGAAGAGAGTCTAGGAGTAGAGAAATTAAGTTAGCCTCCAACGCACATGGAAATCCAGTACAATAAGGAATTGCATCCATATCTGGGCATCTAAAACTTTCCCAATGGAAAAAAAACTTATAGATCTAGAAAGCTTTCTGGTACTCAGGTGACCCTTGTGAAAAAGCAAACACACCATGATCAGTTAGCAGTTGAAAGTAAGGCTCTGCAACAGAAAATGATGTAATGCAGGACGAGAGGATAGGGTGAGAAGCTGGAGGTTTTGAAGAAACCCGATCTTCTTCAAAAGTTTGCTTAGGGCAAACCCAGGTAACAAAAACACAAGAGAGCATATGTATTTTACCGAGTTGACAGTCCTTAAACCAAACATGCCAAGTAACAGGTGATCCTGCCTTGAAAAGAGAGGACCTAGAAGGTGGTAAAGGGTCCACACATGAGGAAGACAAGGACTGTTGACAGAGCTGCAGGACTCACTTCAGATGCAGCTCAGGAAAGACGTACTGCAAACTACATGAGCTCACGTGATGTGCCCTTACGTGGAGGACAGAATCTAGCCACATGCTTTATCGGATCAGCCAGTCCTTAGGGATTTGTCAGGCGGTTGGTACAAACAACTGTCAACACTGAGATCAAATAAAGAGGTCTGAACACTCTGCCCAACCATTGTGTTCCCAGTTTAAAAGGACACAGTATTCTTTCTTTTGAAACCATAAATTTTTATCTACTCACTCATCCCAACTCAATATTCTTAATTTTCTAAGAGCACAAACACTTAAAGTCATCAGCCCCTTTACTTGGAGTTGGATGGATCCGAAGGCATAAACGATGTAGGAGCTAACAAAAGCGAGACAGTTCCTCGTCTCCCAGCGTTCAGCGGTGCTGGTGGACAGAGATCTCTGAGTGTTTGATTCAGTATGCCTTTACAGAACAGAGGAAGGACCCTCTCCTCCTGCTCTATCTCTCCTCAGTTCTTAATTCTCCAATTTTGCCACTGCTACCCCAAAATGTCAGATCATGACCGGTATAAATGCTCAATAGAACCTCAATTAAGGAAGAAAAGAGAGTAGAAAGAAAACTGGAAAATGGAGGGAGAATTGGGTTAGGATTAATAGATTGTTTTAAATTCTGTTCTAGTTCACTGGGACCCCCTATCACACACACACTAAGACCCTACTTCCTATTAATTTCCTCATTTTTTTCAGACACCATTCTATGCCATTACTGGATGGCATAGGACTGAAGATAGAGAAAGAAGCATAAATCGTGACAGCCAGAGCAGACGGGGCTCAATGTTCATAAGGGTTCCTGGGACCATCATACAGCATTTCTCACAAAAACAAGGGAGGTATGAGAGAGCTTGACTTGGCTACTGACAAACCAGAAACCTTACCATCTACACTGTCCCTTCAATTAAGAGGAGGAGCCCTTTGGACATCTATGGCCAGGGTGGAAGGAAGCTTTTTTAGGGAATGGAATGGAGCTATACCAGCCCGACATTCTTGTATGTGGCAAAATGAGTTTAAAAAGCTATATAATTTCATGTGAGTCGTAATAACTGGGCCAAAATTTATTTAAATACACTTTTCAGAACACAAATTATGTGACTGCTAACCAACGCTTGGGCTGGTGGGTTGACGCAGATCATAAGCAACGGATTTAAGGTAAACCAGAGGGTAGATGAGGGAGAAGGCAGCTGGAAAACGGTGAAAGTCAAGGATTTCACCAAGGGACCTATCACTGTAATGGCTCCTGTGACATTATCCAGTGAGTAACAAGCTGTGTTAGGCATCAGTGATTAGATATGACATCCTCCCATAGCGCGTAGTTTCAGTATACACTATCCTGTCATTGCTTATAATCACGAAGGGCATTCTACAGAGTCAGCAACAAAGGAGACAGGTAGATTATCTAATAGCCTTGTGACCACAAAATCTAAGGAGCACTCATAGCCAGTGGATGAAACACATTCAGAATGCTATTCTTACTCCTGTTCTATAACACCACATCACTTCATCAAAGTGACTATGTGTGTTTTACTGAACCACGAATCATGCGCCGACCGCCTGTTTATGCTTCAGGACGAGGTCCTGACAACTGAGCAAGGAAGCTGATTGATAAGGATGCTCCCAGAGCTTCCACTGCATTTGTAGCTTGGTTATCCAGAGATATGTTTACTCATGTGGCTTCTGAAAATTGCAACTCTTCATGGAGGATACTTTCTGCAATCATAGCAATTCATCCCTGCAAACCTCATCCACTACTAGGATTGGCTTGCCTTTTTTCTTGTGGCCATTTCTTCATTTAACACATTGCAATAACCCCTTAGAAGTGTTTATTATGTTTCTGAACTCTCATGCCTTAATTTTGTTTCACTAAAAATCAACCAATGTTTAAATTCAATATGTACATTGTTTTAATTACAGATACTTTCTGCTTTGATGGCCCTGGAAAATTATAGCATCTCCAAACCACACCTATATTTGGTGAGGGAGACTGTTGATTTCTTCAGAACAACTCTGTTTTTCCTTCCATCTTGAACATCTGCTTAGTGTTTAGTTAAATATGATGTTAGATTTCATTCCCTAGTCCACAAAGCACAGGATTTATAAGGCTCCTTTTTATATAAACCAGGGTACACTGGGGTCTAAGATATTAACAGCTCTCTCAAGAAATGACTCTCCCTGGAGAAGCTGTAAATCCCGCTTAAGACAGTTTCAGTGTCCACTCTCACACTGTCTCAGCTAGAGGCCACTTTCCAACAGCTAAAAATGTTGGGGTCATCCTTGACTTCTTTCTCTTAAACCCATATCTAATTTACTAGCACATCCTGTTGGTACTACTTAAAAATGTGTCCCAAACTGAACAACTTCTCACTTCCAAGTGAGTCCAACTACTTCTTCCTCACTTGCCCCCACCAAGGTTCAAATTCCTTCAGTGGCCACGAAGCCCTATGGGTTCTGTGGCTGCGTCGCCTGGACCTTCACGATTCTACACAGCCATCCCGGCCTCCCTTCTCTTTCTTGACTCCACCATGACTGAGCCATTTCCTTGGCCTGAAGCTCTCACCCCACCCACATAACTCACTCCCTCTTCTTGGTTCCCTCTTAACACTTGTAGAGTGAGTGCATAAAGAAGTAAACGAGAAGGTAAAAAAGCAAAGAGTTAAACACCCGATAATAACTTTCAGTTAGCAAAAAAGTCAATTTTTTATGTACAAAGATATACATTTTATGAACACATTTTAATTTGTTCCCCCCAAAATCTAAAGAAAAACAAAATATGCTAGATTTCAGTTAACACAGATGAAAGTGTCTTGAAGAATACATAGGAGAAAACAGGTGTTTAGAAACTGTTTTTTGATTTCCTCTAAGTGGTAATTCAGAGGTGCTTACCTTTGGAGCACACTCGAAATGCATCCCAGGCACGGGTAGAGTAGTGACATACATTGTAATACAGCGATATAGGTATAAAGTTCCAATGATAAAAAAGAATCTGCGCCCTACTATTGACCTAAAGGAATAACAGAGATGGGGAAAAACAAGTTTACTGGTTGTTTCTGTTCCTGATGCTCTACAAAACAGTGTTTAAAAGAGTAACAAATATTTAATACAGAATGGCATTAACAGACCACAGTTTCACAGAGTTTCAAAGCTTATTTTTGAGCTGCTCATCCCTACAATTCCACAGAGAGGCTGCAGTGCAGTTTTCAGAAACGAAGAGTCACAAACTGCAATAAGTTTAGGCGGGTCGGGCCCAAAAGGAGTGAGTCTGTGGGGAGTGGAAGAGTTAAAGTAGACGGAGGAAACCAGATAACCACCTTTCCTAAAAAAAAATCCCTCTTCACCGGAGAATTCAACGAAGCTCTCTCCATTTCAGTCAACTCACTGCATTAATAAAACCCTCTCTTGAGAATATATCAAAGGTATAAGCCATGGTCACAGAGGAATTAGCTAATGAGCTAAGGTAATGCTACATAATTGGACACATAGGGAAATGGGACAACTCATTTAACCTAAGTTATATATTAAGCAAGGTTTATTTGGGGACAATTCAAAAATATTTTAACAATTTGGACATGAACCATTTTGACTATATCTACACAATAGATTTTCAGAGAATCTGAGCACAAAGTACCTGGAGGACAGTGTTGTCCTCCGAAGGGAAGGGCTCTGCCCCTTTGTCACTGCCTCATGGGAACCTGAATGGGCATCACGGGTCCTGAGTACCCTCACTTCTGGCTGAAGGTAACAGCTCCTTTTCTACTGTGTCGTTAGGGGGTGGGTCTAGAAACTCTGGGCTCTGGGAATTGAGAGATGGGTGGGATCTATTAAGCCCCTAGAACCACCAGATGTAACTTTCCTAGTACATAAACTGTATTACTGCAGGTCTCCCATTTTCAGAGCTCTCAAACTTCAAAACTTGTACTGATCAAAGACTTCTGGAACACCAGGCAGTTTCAGGCATGTGGCATATTTTTAAAGTTTTCTATAAGACTGTGGTCTGACATGGATCACGGATCATGGTCTAATTCAGGTAGCTGTTGGGACTTCTAATTTAAAGAATCGTGTAGTTTTAGATGCCTGTTTTTAGTAGCTATTTTAAGAATATGCCAGGGTTTCTGGGTCAAAATACAGAGAAGAACATCACCTTGACTAGTTGATGAACTTATTTATTTATTGCAAAGCTTTTCATTCAAGGTTTGTTATTCTAGCTCTAACTTTTCTAGCACTGAGAAGGAACAGGTGATAAACAGTGCTGAGTTACTCTATGTGGTTAAGTGAAAAACGATTCATCCCTTTGATTCAACCCTAGGCCCCCAAAGAGTGCTGAACCATGCTCCATTCTGTTAGACAAGGTGAAGTAATAAGCAGGAATTATGAGTCAATTATATTCATAACACTATTCTGAGTTCAGCTGTACTCAGAATGGAAAATTAACTTAGAAGGTAAAGCATGTATTCTGCAGCTTTATTTAGAAAAAGAGCTACTGCCAATGATTTTTTTTCCCCATGGCTTTGAAGGTGCTTTAGCGAGGGAGGGAAGGAGAAGGAAATGGATGGAGGGAGGGGCATGTGCCTATGAGCAAGCACAGGTAAGACTTCGCATTCAGCTGAGATGTTCAAAACAGGTTATAAAAATCACTCCACTAGTTACTAAAACATAAGATCCAATTCTACCTCAAAAGCGAAAAGGAAAATGAGTGTGATTTCCTACAACAAGTTTTTGATAATGGTTTGTGACCAAAACAGTACATATTACTAAAATATGTGGCCAGTTATGTGACCTCAAGTTTTGACATCGTAAAATCTAAGGCGATAATGGAGAGGCAGTTAACAAGTCTGAAAATTCAAAGATTCAAATAAATTGAGATCGGACTTCAGGCTGAAAGCCAGCTACTTACCAAACCCTGGAAAACTTCTCTTTTTACACATATATGAATAAAACTTTGCTCTAAATTAAAAGAGAAAGCAAACATCTTTGGCCCAGGCAGTCTCTCTTGCATTCAGTGTCAATTCCAGACACACACACACACAAAAACAAAAACGCTAAAATTCAACAAATAGTTTACTAACAAAAAGCATGCCATAACTGACAATGTCAAGAGCAAAAAATTCTTCTACTAAGTAAAAGAAAACGGATAGCTATTTTACTTACACATATTAACAAAACCTATTACGAGAGACACTTTAAGGAAAATGCTCGTTTGTGGAATAAGTTTTCAAAACTGCAAACTTGCATGTGAGGAACTAGCAAAGAGAGACTGCATTCTTCTAATCTCAAAGCAACAACCAACTGAAAGAACAATATAGCATAAATTTTATCTTCTAAAAATGATCTTGCAGCATTAATATTGAAATCCTATTGAATTTTGGATTTTTGAATTATATTGACTAAGTTGGCATACATTACATTTTCAAAAGCCTCAGTTTGTGGCCAATGTTTTCACTGAATTTATATTTTAGTGATATAATTACTAGAATCTTAATAGAGAACACATATTTGAATGATGAATGAGATGAAAAGGGGAAGAGAGAAGCCTTTAATGGAATTCAAAGGAAAGCAAAATAACTGCTTTAGAGTTACGTTCTATTTTTAATTGTCTTCAAAGCAAAAGTACCTGGTTTAGTACTTCCTGATTCCTGCTATTCCAAAACAGAGAGACTGAAACCAGTGAAATGAAAGTTCCTTTGTGGTGCCACGGGGAAACCAGACAGTATGTTGACTTTAGAAATCTAAAACCACAGTGCACGGACCCATTTCTGAATTCGGTTTCTTAAACAAATACTGTGACTGGTTTGCAATAGGCAAAAGGAAAAGAAATGTAAAATTTGAGAACACCTGAATAGAAGTGAAACTCAAAGCATGCTATTGACTATAGACTATAGATGACTATAGATGACCATCGACTATAGTCATCACCTTGTGAGTAACGGAGGAAAAAAGCTCTAGCCTAACTCCTTTCCCCACCCGTTGAGAGCCTGAAATAACAAAAGCATGATGAAATGCATGTTATTCGTTACTCTTCAGGCAGCTTGATTTATCATGCAAAGAACACGGTGCCAAGTTGCTTGAAATCAGAACTGTACCTTTAATTCATAAACTCTGAATCAACCACCACGGCACTTCTGTTTTTCCCTATATAGTTGTCACTTTCATACCCAGTTGCTCCATAAATGCTTATTGAATAGTGACTGGATTTATCCAACACGGTAGATCTTTCTATTGCTTCCTTTCATCAAATGCCTGGATAAGACTGCATTTATCAGGTAAAACCAAGAAAGATAATTTCAAGTACACATCTACTCACTTAAATACAAACTAATGGCGAGCCCAAAATACATGTCAGACCTACTTACTTATATCTCAGAAACAGCCACTGGGTGATCCATAATCCAACTAATATAATCCCATTTATTTCTGATACAGAAAATGCCCATTTCACCCGATCAATGTAATCAAAAAACTTGTCTGGGAGTGGAGGGCTGAGCTCCTTGGGAGGGACCCTCTCATGTACAACTGTGATCATGACAGTTGTCAAGACGAGGTTGAAAAGAGCATACACGAAGGCAATGCCTGTTTTCCACCACTCTAGGGGAAATTTGTTCCTCGAATCAGTGGGCATAGCGATTTGGATATAGTCCGGGTACTTTTTGGTGCCCTTTCGCAACCCATTGGGTAAGCTCTTAGGTTTACTGTTGCCATTTTTGTTTTCTTCTTCAACAGGTTCGGCAGGTCTTGTGTAAGTGTTTGCAGGATCATTGGTTTGATTTTCCATATGTTCTTCAAGTTTTGCTGTCTCTACGATATCCATGGTCCCCCAGTCTTCAGATCGAAAAGGAGATGGTAAAGTTTTTTATAGAAACGTATTTGAATCCTTCTATTTCCAAGATCAGCATGGACTCTTCAACTGATTCTGTTTCCTAGTACAAAACGTAGAAGTAGCCACCTGGTTATTGTTCTTCCCATGCAGCTATCCACTGCACATTCACCAGTTTCAGGAAAACAAGCTAATTTTCTTCTCCAAAAAGATGTTACAATCCCACCTGTAAAAACAAAACTATGTTCAGAAACTGTACTCTTCCGTTGTCAACCATCCAAAGCAAAATTATTATCAAAATACGGGAACAAATACCAAAGCCATTTGCTTTATAAATATATTGTCAGAACATCATTAAAGCTGCTGAGATGGAATTTATCTAGAAAATATTGAATTGTTTTATCTTGGAATTCTTCTGTTTTTGGGCTGATGTCAGCATAAATAAGAACATTTAAATAATTAATTCCTTTTAAATTTCTTTAAACAGAAGTCAGGATCCAACATTGCAAACACTTCATCACACACTTATTACCTGTTGCTAACCATGAAGTCATAATAAGGTAGAACCCCCCCCCAGATCACATCATTCCTTCCCAAGACTGCATCTTTTCTATGAACCTTAATAAAAAAAACTGTGATACTGTGATGAGTTGATTATATGCATTGAATAATTGTTTACCCTCTGCATTTATCAAAAGTCAACTTTCTATTTTCCAATTAAAAATCTGGAATTTTTTTAAGTGACCACTTTTCAGAACATATACAAGAACTACACATTCAAGATATTTGAAATATATTTTAAATGGCACTGCCTCAGTTTATCTTTTTATATGCAGAGATGCACACCAAACACAAGGAAAGTTAACAGCCTTCAAAATAACACAAAGCCTTAAATACACAAAGCCTTAGGTATGTCTCATTTAGGTACCAAACTCTACTTGTTCCTTAAAGGATAAAATAATTTACTACAACTGACATGCTAAATCAGTAACATTCTGATGCAGCCACCACAATTTCTAGCAAACAACAGAAACTGGCACCAAGAAGACCAGCTTGGGGCACTTACCCACCACGACACCATGAGAAAAGGGTGCCTTGACCCGAAGCTCCACAGGCTCCAAAGAGCAAGGACTTCTTCACAAAACAGAGCACTGGCACCAACTCTTTTATACTAGCTAGCAACACGGCCCCAGCTGTTCTCAATTTAGGAAAGCAGTATTTTAGTCATACTACAGAACCCAGCCACCTGAAGAGGTTTTCAAACCTTGTAATTAGTCCCCAGCCTGAGTACACTGCACAATTTAAGGAAAATCTTTTACATTTTAAAGGCCTCTCCTTCATGGTAACTTCAGGAAAAAAAATAAAAATTAAAAAAAAAAAAACTCAAAGTGGTGACAGCTAAGCCTTTATTTAACGAAAGAAAAAAAACTTAAAATGACACAGTCAATACGTACAGGCAATATTTGTTGGCAGTTGTGAATGGCAAATAGAGCAAATACAAGTATTTATTGTGGACCTAAAATGTCCCAGTACTGAGGGATATGTGGTGGCAATTAAAAGCAGTTTAAAAAAAAAAAAACACAACAAAATCACACAGTCTTGAACATTCACCCAAAGAGCTCACAGTCTAATACAGAATTAAAATGACAATACTATTTGAGAAGACTGAATGGTATGTTGTAAAAGAAGGATAAGGAGGATCACTAGATAAAAACATAGCTTTACTTGTATCCTTGCTCCCCTGACAAGACGTGCCCACAGAGAGGCACTGTCCATATCTGAGGAAGAAAAGCAAGAAGAAAGTTAGCCTGGCAGAGTAACAGAAGATCACGGAAGGATGGAGACCAGAGAAGAGATATTACTAAGACTTTCAGACATCTCACTTTCTCTTGTCCCTGTGAAAAACCCCTAGCTACTAATACATTAGCGCAGAATGAGAAACGAGTAGTGTCCCTCTCTTCAAAACAGGATTGACAGATATTCTCCGCCGTGCCCCAGCACAATGCCGTGAGAAGATTAAGTATAAGGAAGAGATGCCTCAGTAGGATATAGTCAAAAACAAACCTTCAGCACCATGGATGGCTATATCTAATGGAGAGACCAAAGCACTAACTCAGCCATTGCCTCTCTTTACCAACTCTAAGCTATACCACTCACAGCGTCTTGCCAAACTATCATCCAAATTTCCTCCGACTTTACTACTCCGCATCTGCTCTGGGCCTGGCATTCGTACGTGAAAGAAGCTTGTGATATTAAAACCCAGATCCACCAGCTGACATACAGATGGTCTTTATAAGGTAGCTACCCAGTTCTAGAACACAGAACGTAGAAGAGAAGAAAATCCAATTAGTTATCTTTTTTTTTTTTTTTTTTAAAGAGGAAGTGCTCAGCCACCCACCTCATGGGACAACTGTAAGGATGACTGAAATAATTAATCATAAAGAGCTTTATGCAACTGGGAGTTAGTGCACTCTGTGAAAGCAAAGCCCATTTATCATCATTAGCAGCTAGATTGATATTTTCCATGGGATTTCATTAAGAAGATTAAATACACAAAGCACATTCAGCATGTGTCAAACAGTCCTGGGATGCA
>NW_006441953.1:5929836-5984566 GCF_000325575.1 Pteropus alecto | reverse complement strand
TCTGGGAAAGTGACAAAAGCCACAATAGCTAGCTCCTCCCCATTGAGAGGAATCTCATTAGTATCTGCTGTGGTGAGGCACAAAGCGGATCAAGAGCTTTCCAAGTCCTCTTACCCTGCGAATTACTGGCTGGAAGTTAATCTAGATTGTATTTAAAGAGCTAAAGATCTCTATAGCCTAATCTTCCTTTTGAAGGCAAATGCAAAACTCTGAAACTTTTAGTACACTGATATGTTTTGTTAGTATTTTTTTTTTTTAGAACTAAGTATACTTTAATCCAGAAATGCAAGGAAGATTTCAAATATGAAGTGACTGTAATATAATATAAAATATGTAAAAAATAAAAAAGATATGATTATCTTGAGTGAAGTCAAAAAGGCATTTGATAAGATTCAACAACCACTTGAATTTTGGGAAAGATTTCAATATGTAGCTACTCTCTTTTGATGCCAGTATCACAATTTTTAACTGTGTCATATGTGTTCTAATATCTGGGGAAAAAAGTCTTCCACTGATGCTGCTCTTTTCATCCCTAAGAGAACTTTAGAATCTTTTTGTCAAATTATAAAAAAACCCCACATCATTTCGCTTCGATGTTTTATTACTATTACCTCTAGTATATCATATAGGGCTTGATATTACCAATATTAACATACAATATTAGTCATTTTTTCTTAGTAATCCCAATGAGATTGCTCCTATAATTTGACAAAATGATTCTAAGCTTCACCAGGAAGCAGAAATGGGAGCAGTAGTAAAAGGTTTGCACCAGTAGATGTTAGACTACATTACATAACTAATATTGGGGTAATGACATTCAGCTATTCTATTTTATGAGTTAGCCAAAGGAAATAAGGATTTACAAAAAAATATTTCTCTAACTATGCTTTCAACACAGTTATTTATAAGAGAAAATCAGAACTAGCCTAATTATGGTTATCTTAATATAAAACACTGTTTTGCTACAGTAACTACAAAACTATGAGACAAGCACATAAACAGTATATAAGAAAGGTGCAGTATCCGATGAAGTAGAAACTTAGATATGAATAGACGTAGAGTCTCCATAATTCATATGAGAGGTTATGGTGTAAAAAAAGGAGGAAGGGGCCATGTGACAGATATTCAAGGCTATAAGAACAGGTACAAGTGTGAAACTCATAACACATTGCCCACAGCAGCTCTGAACTGAAGCTCTCCAACTGCATCCTGCAAGCGACAGCTTAGACAGGAGTACCGGTTGAAGGGCTTAGAAATTCTTTGCTGCTAGATTTGTGTGTTGGCCTGGCTGTATATTTGGTGTGGTTAAGAAGATAATGTATTAAGTGTGTAAACAGAGTTAAAAAATTAAGGAAACATCTAAGTTTATATGTGGGTTTTAATGTAATCTGTTGAAGAAAGAAGTTAAACATAGAAATACATAAAGATAATGTATTTCTAATATTTACAAACTGGAATAATGAATAAGGGATTTATACACTGAGCTTAAAGGTTGAAGAAAAACTAGGTCTTGAAACAGAATTTTATTGAACTGAATATCAATGAAAACAAACAGCTGATGAGTTTATTAACAGACACAAAAGCTTTCTTAGACCTGAAAAAGAAAATTCAGTTCTCACCATAAAGCCATTAAAAAGTCAAGCCATAGGATAAAAAAGCCACAAAATAATAGTTCTCAGTAAATGTTACTCACATATACTTACTGTGCTTTGTGTATTATCTAATGAATCCTTATAACCACCCCCAGGGAATATTTTAAAGAAAAGAAATTGAGATAAAGTAAGATGCCCAAGGTCAGACAGGTAGGAAGCGGCAGAGCCCAGATTTGATCCAGAAATCAGACCTTGGCAGTCTGTTCTTAATGGCACACCACCACTCCTAGTGCCATTCATTACATGTTAGGGGTCGACAATATAGTCACTGAAAAAGATTAAGAGACACCCATCACAAGAAGATACATAAATACACAGGAAAGTTCTCTAGATAACATTAGAGGCATTTTTTAATCTTCGTAATTTTATAAAAATTAATATAGTCTAAGAAAAAATTTAATATATAATTCACCCTTTTGTGGTGGGGAGGAAAGGAGCCTATTAAGTATTTCCCTGTTACCCATATATGTCACTTAATTATAGTTACTGTTACTAATATTAAATTTATAATATAGGTATATCACTTTACGCTAACAGGATCGTTTAGCTAAGAAATTTCATGTCTACAAAGTTTTTCTGAGACCAAGACATCTTAGCTTTTCCTTAACATTCTTAGAGCTTAGCTTGCTTATAAAAACCTTCCCACCTAAAATTGTTAAGTACTAATGTGCTTATGGGTATACAAGGGCACCTTATGAATCATGGGATTCTATTTCAGAAGTGCCATAAAATTTATTAAATATTTTTATTAGAAAGTTTTTGAAAACTTACTAAATAATTATCATGTATATTTGTGAAGTACTTTTCCAACAAAAGTAACATGGAAGAGTCCTTGTCAGAACATTATAAGTTTTTATAAGTCCCACACATGTATAGGTATGATAGATTTAAATTAGGGAAATGGGTAGGCTTGTAAGGTAGCTAAGTGATACTATTCTGAGAATAGATTAGAGAAAATGGAAAAAATCGCATGTATTTATTTATTTATTTTTTAATGTAAAAAGTAGAGCTGAAAGTCAGCTACCAATGACTACACTTCTGAACTTCGGGAGGGATGTGCTTGGGTAGAAGGCAGGTCTTTTGATTTCTGGTACTTATCTACCATCCCACATGAAGGCAGACTGGACAATATTAGTGTTATATCCAGCTGTTATAAGATAAATATACAGCCTACCAACAGTGGGGGGCTGAGGTGGCAGGTGGGCATGAACAGTGCCAGCAAATAGGATGGAACTTTCTTTTTGGGATAACGGAAATGTACCAAAATTAGAGAGTGATGATGATTGCACAATTCTGTAAATTTACTAAAAATCATTTCATCATACCCTTTTAAAACAAATGCATTTTATAAGTTATATAAGTTATAATTCATTTAAGCTGTTAAAAAAAAAAAAAAGTAGAGCCTGTCAAGATAAATTGCTTCTAAAGAATTAGAAAACCAAGGACTATCTCATATTGTTATTATATCCCAGCCTCACTTATCCCTTTAAAGTATTGTACTTACCAGCTGGGTACTTCTTTAGCAGTGACTCTATAATAACACACATTTCTAAGTTTTCTACAGACGAGATCAAGAACCAATGAAAAGCACACTGTTTAATAAAATTTGTGTAAACTGCAGTCCAGAAATAAACTTGTAACTAAACAATACAAAGTGACAAAAAACAGATGAGTTTTCTAACAGAACACATCAAAATTTACTATGAATTGGATTAAAAAAGAAAAAAAAGATAGTGTCTTTTCTCACTAAATAAAAACAAAAATTGGTCACTTTCACAGGCAATTTAATACTTGTTAAAATGAATACTTATTTACACAGAGCAAATACTAGCTGTGCAAATTTTAAAACAATGACTTGTGGGAGTGGGAGTATCTCACAAGAAGGTCTACCTATCATCTAGATGCAGCGTATTGAGAGGGTAGAATAGTCCATCCTAGGCTGGTATCACTACTTCTGATTTAACTAAGTTTGATCAAGTACCTTCATTAAAATTTAACTTGAAAAATGTTCCATAGGATGTTTTAAAATTTGGCTTCTATTGTCTAGCTGTTAACCTTTTTATTGGAGGCTGGAGAATTCCAATGATCAGATCTAATTATAGCCTATTGTAGAAAGACAAAACTGCAGTCCTCCAGTTGACGGAAGTTCTACAGTAGGAGGAGAGGAATCTCAATGAGAGGTGGAGTTAAAGTAAAAGACAATTTAACAATTAATAAATGAGCGAATAAGGTAGACAGGTACACAGATTAGATCAATAGACCAGATGGATGAGATAGGTAGGTAGCCAGACAGACGAGTACCCAGAGATAGAAGAGGTCAAAGATTAGGAAATATTTAAAGTAATTCTTTAAATTTCCTTTTGGATATACTCTAAATCAGAGGTTCTCAGAGTTAAGGGGTAGAGCGGGGGACACATCATGTTCTTTTCCCAAATGCTGGCTTATGCTTGCCTCGACCCCTTTCCCCACCTCCATTCCTGATTTATCTAGGAAAGCTTAGAGACATTCTGAGGGTTGGCAAGACCTGCACCATCTTTAATGGTCAAACAAAAGCAGCCAGCTCTTGTTGAGCATAAGCACCCTGGAGGCTTTATCAGACAGGTTAAATCTAACAGCCTCACTCTACAACAGTGATAACTATCTGCTTGTACATTCCTAGCTTTCTGTATACACCTCAAAGATTGACATAACTAGAAACTGACTGCAATAGGTTTTTACACTCATTACCCTAGAATAGGGAATCTGCACAGAATATCTATTGAAGTGACATGTTTCTGAAAACCATAAAAACACTCCATTTAATACTTTTAAAAGATATTTAAGTCTGATATGGGAGCTCATATTTTCTCCTACGAACAGTGGCTAGTCTAAGAAGGAAGCAGAAGCTAGGTCTAACAGCTTGACATTATGCTCCTTAAACCACACATTTTCTATGTGATCTAGAGATCTCATTCTAAGGAAGCAGGCAGATAACCATCAGAGTCAATAATATAGTTTCTCATTGACAACAAAATGTTTTTAGACTAGGGAGCATAATATCTTATAGGAAAACCATACTAAGAGATGAGAAAGAAAAAAAAAGAACAGTTCCTTAAAGAGAATTTTATAATCCTCTACTTTCATTAATGAAAGTCCTCTACTCTATGCCCTTCGGATTACTTCGAAATATACCTATTGGTTTCTCTGTCTACCTCATGGTGACCATGAGTGTATATTTCATACAATTTCAAAAAAAAAAGTTTGCATAGAATAATATAAACAGGCTACTTAAATGAGTATTTTAAAATATCTTGAAACTTTGCTTGTAGTGCATTAGAAGAGACTACTAGCACTTTGTTTTGAGATTTAGGTGAAATTCCTTTTAAGCAAGAATGTGTAGAAGGGAGTTAAATAATCCTGCTCTAGTGTGGAGCAAAAGCAACGACGTTAGCAGAAACCTTTAACCAGGCGCTTGTGGTTAGTACACGCTGTGGTCACAGCAGAGATGCCCAAGAACAGGAAGTGTACTCAATCACAGGGCTGCTGTGGAAACGACATGTAGCTACCCTTCAACACGATTTCCTTGTGGGGGTCTTTTATATGTATTTAAAATACAATAGGTTATTGGTTATTATATTTCTTGGTGTTCCGTGCCCACAACACAAATTCAAGAAATAGCTAAATTCAGCCTGAGAGATTTAGGAAGCACTTCCTGGTAGCTAGAATTAAACACTGAAAAATTAAGGAGAAAGAAGGTTCTAGAATTTGTACCATCAGCCTGTCAGCCCCATCAGCTTGCTGCAATTTAAGTGTGGTGTTATACAGGCCTTAGCAGAGGGCAAAGGCAAATGAGGAGCATCTGGCTAGACAGCTCCGTGTGTCTGAAAGTCCTGGGCTTCAGTCCACCTGGATCCTCAAAGCGGGGCATGGTTTTCACTTTAAAGAGAGAAAAAATATAGGAAAAGAAAGGGACCATAGAAGACCTAGAAAGCTCTGTGAAAGCCTACATTCTCATTCTCTTATGCCAACCACAGAAATGTTCTACAATTGGAATGATAAGGAAGGTATTTCACGCATTATAAGGTATATGCTATTTTCGGTTCCATCAAAAAACACAGGGCTGTGTATTTTCTAGAGCTGCACTGGCAGAATAAGCTGTTGCTTTGAAATGGGATGAGACTATAAAAAGCAACTCCAAAGCCATTAAGGTCAGTGTATTTGGCTCTAGTTTCTCCCAGAATTTAAATTGCTATGTTGTATTTGAATAAATTATTTGTCTCTCAAAAGAACTTATTTGACCAATGCTTCCAATCTAGGCTTTGGTTTCTACAAATAATCTAATAATAGTGATTTTTGTTCCCTAAATTTGGGTCTGTGAAGGGAGACCCAGATTCCCCAACCCTATCCAACAGAAGGAAGAGCACACATGGGGAAGAGGCAGCAAAAGTTTCACTAAAAGATTGAAAGTCTGAGTCTAATAGAATGCGATTTTAACAATTTTAAGAAATGCGAGTGACTGTTAACATTGGTTATCTGAAATAGAGCTAAAATTTATCTACTGAATTTTCATTTATCTTAATAAATTAAGAGAGAAAAGAAACAAACACAAAGTGTCCATTTCTAGAATTTTTCAGAAAATCTATATATGAAAAAAATTTCATCTGAATGAAATAAAGAAATTTGGCTTATACACCATAGTATTTAAGTCTTAATGGCTAAGTATCTGGATATTCAGAATGATTGCCAACAGACGTAAGGTCTGTTGGGGGAATATGACATTCTTTAGATGTAAGTCCTGATGTCTTTAGCAAGAGCAAATGATCACCTTCAGCTGTGTCAAAATGTTTTGATGCATTTGTTTCTCAAAACAGAGAAAACAGCTCACTTAAGACTTTTTCCATTTGTGATCAGCTGTGCTGGTTCACAAAATTGCAAAATTTTTAATAAATGTGTCTTCTGTTGCCTGTTCTACTAAATGTCCCATCTAGAACTTGAACACTCCACTCCAAAGCATTGGTAGCTGTTGGTATAATAAAGATCACAGAGTGAATTTTCGCACATCACTATATAGTGAACCTTAGCCAACTGCCATTTCCCATAAGCAAAAATCTAGAACAAGATATACTGCTCATTTCGTATTTCTTTTAGGAATACCATGAGAAATTTAGTTCCAATATACCCAAGCTGACCTTCCAGGAGATAATTAGAAAAGAGGAAAAACCGTTTAGAAAAGAAAGGGATAGCAGAACAAAAAAAGAGTTTTTATGGTGAAGTATTAAAAGAGAAAGAAAATATAGAAGAGTAAAGATAGACATGATTGCCGCACTTACAAGACTCTTAGGGGCCCAAAGTAAGACATGTTCTGTAAAAGGTCAGCTTACAGCACGGAGAATGCACAGAGGCAATGGAGCTGGGCATCAATCTGTCATCAAAACCAGAAGAGCCACAAATATTTGGATGGTAAACCAAACTGGGGTAGGAATTAGGGGTAGGTGCTGTTGCACAACAACATGGTATTGAAAATCTGGGACTACCTACACTGAAATATTTCCACCACAGCAATAGTAAACACAAGTACAGGTAAAACTAATTTAGCATGTAAAAAGAATCAGATATTCTATTTAGCAGGAACTGTTAGTTACTATATGTAAAAAAACAAATAATATAATCAACAAATTCTACATAAATATAAAATATATTATATTATGATTATATATTTAATCGAAGCTTTCACATAGTACTTTGACTCTCATCTTTCTTTGTATATAAAGTCAGCTTTTCATTCTCATATTATTTTGTATTAAGGGCTGGTGATTTCAGGAACCTAACTAACCTTTGAAGTCCACCCTCACATGCCATTGGGAGAACACGAAAGAGACAAGAGGCACAAAGAATAACGTTTGCTGTGATATCCATGCAGAGAGTGGGGTGGGCAGGCAAAGAAACCAAAGCAGGGGATAAATCTGCTGTGGCCCAGTCTCATAGCCAGAACTTAATTCCTTACTTTCTATTTGGAGCTGATTCCCCCTATACACTTCTCTGACAAAGAGTTCCCATGACTAAGTATCTCCTAATTATTAATAACAAAAACTTCTTATAGAATATCTCATTGACAAAGTAACTCACAAGCTTCTACATCATTATAATATATAGATAAGAACACTGGAAGGTTACATGGAAACAAAGTCCATTAAAATGTATTTTAAGCTGTAAGCAGAAAGGAACATGAAAACTGCAATGAATGCTGGTAAGATCATAAATTGGTACAATTCTTTTGAAAATCTGTCTCTTTTAAACATATGATGAGTTTTAAAAATACTTATACCTCTTGAAATAGTAACTACTACTGAGAATTTATTTTGGAACATGTCTTAAATACAGAGAAAAATTATCCAAAAATATACTTGGTGAAACAGGAAAATAATCTGTCTCCAAAAGGAAACTGAAGTATCCATGAAATAATTTAAATGTATTGTTTAAAAAACGGCACCATATTCTTATTTTCACAAAAATGTAAACACATGCATTAAAAAAGACAAAGTTAAATGTTCTAAAAGAATATCGGATATTAATGCTGGTGGTAGGATTTACCAGTTAGTTTTACTCTTTTGTACTTTCTTACTTTCTCCAATTTTTTTTTTTTTTGTGATAAAAGTATTCACTCTTGCATCTGCATACAAAAGTATTTTCAAACAGTTTACAAAAATTGTGGTTAAGATTTTAATGAAAAGGAAATTACAGTTATGATTTCGGCAACGTAAAGATGTATATTACATACATAGAAAAGAGTCTGAAGAAAATATACCAAATATTAACGCCACTTGATAAATTCATGGGTGGTTTTTATTATTATTATTATTATTTATTCTGGATTGTATTTTCTAATTTTCCACATTAATCATTCTTATCATCAAGAAAATACTAATGGCTATCTTAACTATAAAAGCATTGGCAGAGTTAATATGGAGAATGTGCTTTGTTTTAAAAAGGTATTGTGCTTTGTACAATTTCAAGTATGTAAAAAATGCACATACAGAAAAGTCAGAGCACAAGTACATTAAAATAGTAAGAATGGTTGTCCAAGTGGTAGGAGGAGGAGATTTTTTCCCTTCCTACATTTGTGTACAGTCTGCATTTAAAAATATTTTCATTTAAATCTGTTATCTTATAGTTAAAAGTATAAGAAACCCTGTATAGTTGTTGCTATTGCTTCTATAGAAGCATTTATTAACTGAAATCTCTATTTTGTGTTTTCAACTCAGCCTCAATTAATTGCAATAAAAAAATCTATGTTTAGAACGTTATTTTTGGAAAAGTTTGTATTGCTGCTGCTTGACGAAGTCTGATAAACTAATAACTATTTGGATGTTACAGCCCTAACCTGAAGTACACGTATACAATTAAGTTAGTCTTAGTGTCTACTTTCAAGAAGAGACTTAATTGTGCTAAAGTGTGATGTCTACTGCAGAGTTTATGAGAAAGGGTGAGGACTGCTTTATAAATGAACCATATCGGTATAATGGATGTCATTCAATATTTCACAGAACAAAACCGGTCACTTATTTGGTGTTGGTTCCCTGAATAAAACCAGCTGCAAATAACAGAGAATCAGGCCAAACCGGATTTGATGGAGAAGACAATTTAGTCAAAAATGCAAATCCCCAAGCCTTCTTTTGCAAATACTGGTAATTTTTGTGCACAAAGGCTGTTTAAATAAGCTTGTGTATTTGAGTATTTTTAAAAATGTTTTCTTCCTGATATTTGGTGGATTTTTGCTTTATTGTACTCACTATCAGCTAATAGTTTCTGTCCTTCCCTCGCTGTGACAACAAAATTTTGGCTATAAGCTAAAATTACCAAGTGATTAAATTATGGCTTTCAAAAGAGTATGTTCACTATATAGAAATTATTTTAAAAAATTGAATGATTGGAAATATTAATTTAAACCAATTTGCAAAAATCCATAAAAATATTACTAAATAACGATCTCAAGTGTTCCAAAATTGCAATTCCTCATCTTTTTTTTTTAAATGAGTAATTTTCTTTCTAATTTAAAAAGTTACATGTTACCTACTTTGAATCACTTCTAGGAATTTATCTTAAAGATATTGCATTTGTTTTCCAAATTCACTAATAGGAATTTTTTGGAACAGATGCATTTTAAAATTCAGAACTTTGGATTTCAGAAAGATTGTAGGTCTGTGTTCCGTATATTAGATCACAGAGCTCACCACCAACACCTTGCCAGATCTGGGGAACACCAGATATTCAAACATTAATATATCTGAACGAGACATATAAATGTATTCACACTAAGCTGGATGAATAAAGACTATAAAGAACTTTTGGTCAGTTCAAGAAAGGTGTTGACACCAAAGACTATCAAGGGAAGGAGAGAAGGAAGGAGGGGACTTTTATTTTGAGAATTTTAGATTCTGAAGGTGCAGATAAGAGATTCTGGACCTATAAGACTTAAACCACACTGTCCACCAAGATGGGACTAGTTACATTATGTTTTATGAGTACAATAAAATACTATCATACAATGTTAGGTGAAGAAAGTTAACTTGCAAAATGGTGAGGATAGCACAATTCTTTATTCTGGGGAAAAATTATATTATGTATAACACAATCACTGGAAAGGTGATATTACATGGAACATTTACTTATTTTTTTACCTTTTTATATTGAAAAAATAAGTAGAATGCTTTGATTTCACTGTCCAAAAAAGTCAAAGATAATTGTTCGTTCAACAGTATTTAGTGAATACCTATTTTGCACTAGGCACTGTTGTAGGGATACAATCGTTTTTAAAAAGTCACTTCCCTCATGTTTACATGCTGCTAGCATATAACAGGAACGATAATAACAAAAAGATTAAAAGTGCTATAAAGAAAAATAAAGCAGGATGGGCAAGAGAGTAACACAGGAGGCTTATTCAAACTAGTATCACCAGGTTTACGAGGCAATATTCAATTTAAACATTTTAAATGAATACTCATCAGAAAAAAAAAAAATCAGAGCACTATCAAATCAAAAGAATATCAAGAACATCTATGTTCCAACCAGCTGACACTCAAGTACAGTAAATAGTTTCTAGAAATCTAGAAATATAACTTTCTAAAACTAAAAAGAGATTCTACTGAAAATGTTCCCATACTTGCTTAATTATCAATTTTTGCCTTTGAGTTCTTTTCCTTTTCTAATAGAGCAAAATAATGTGTGTATGTGTATGATATTCTAATTATATGGTTGTAATGAACTTTCGTTTAATTGGTCACCCCAATGCTGTCTTCTAAGGAATGTTTAACCCACATGAGGCTTTTAAGAAAAGGTTAAATTTGCAATATCATAAACACAGTAAGAACAAAAACAAAGGCGTTATACGAAGACAAAAAAGTTGAAGCTATCGAACCTCTAATGAGATTTCAGGGTTCAATTTAAATTTCAATGCAGAAATTTTATAATTTTATCTTAAATAGTTGGGAAAGGAACTACAACTACAGAAAACTTAAAACTGTACCCCGAGTTTAATGAAACATAATGACCAAACTCAAGCGGTATTCGAGGGTTAAATATGCAGCAACTATTCTGTCACTATTGAAAGCCTGGACTGTAAGGCAAATAAATGGACAGCCAGCACAGAAGACAACTATTTCTGGCCTTCCGTTCAGTGCAGATTGGGCTCTAAGTGCTAAGGAAGGTAGCAGAAAAGGTTGGCTCCTATCCTCAAGAGATTTTTTGACTAAGTCTCTTTCTCCCCTTTCCAACTGAAGTCACTTAAAGAGATCAGTGAGCAATAAAAATATTTTTATAAATTAGAGAAGATCCTAAAGTAACATCTGAAGTTTAGTAAAACTTTATGACAGATGTGAAAGTGAAAATTAAAATAATGAACATAAAATGGGGTGGGAGAGACTGATTATATATCACTTAGGAATTTTATAAGTTTAAGGTATACAGATGAAACTAAAAACAAAAGTTTTAAAAAGTAGAATAGTCTTTTTCTTTTTAAAATAGCCTTAAAACACCAAGCTCCACAAATTAGTGCTGAATAGAAAACCAGTGAAATAGGTATCCTATTTAGTTCAGCACTGGTCTATTCTGAGATGTAAACTATAGTCAGAACTGTTTTTTACAGAGTGAAGCGGATTTAGAACACGGGATGATTAAAAGCACAGTCTCTAAACCTGAACATCATGCCAAGAAATAGGAAATGCTACAAACTCAATGTCCAATTAGCATCAGGAAGCTAAAAGATGTAATTCCATATTTAATCTTATTTCCATTAAATCTAATTTTCATTGATGACCCTAAATAAATCAAAATATTTGACTATAATCACTTGAAATCGTTTTTTTTAAATACACGTATGCTACTTAAAATCTATATTTTAAAAAAAAATTGAAACAAAGTAACAGCCTAGAAAATGAGAAGTTGTTTCCTGTTTTGGGGAGGCTTTTTTGTTTCTAAAATATCTCCTGTAGTATAATCTGCAGAAATAAAAATATTAGGAGATTAGGGGCCAATTTCCAAAGCTTGTAATAAACAAGACCATAAATGACATTAACATGTATCTATACTTAAGAGGCACATATTAGGAATGTCAAAAAGGATTATGGGTATTTTTAAAGAAAAGAGTGAATTCCATCAGAAGGATTCATGGCCCTGAGAATAAAAAAGCAGATGCTTACAACTCATGTCCCAAACTATGTGTGCCTCCTCCTGTTTCTTATCTCTGTAAACTGTACCACCATCCACCCAGTTACTCAGGGTAAATAAAATATCAGCTATCATTTCAGCTTCAAATTCCCTTCTCTGCTCCCCTGACAATCACTCAGCTCCTGTCCATTTTTATCTCCCTTCTATTACTTGTGCTCTAACTCAGTTCAGGTCACAAACACCTCTTAGCAGCAGAGTGCAGGAATTCGTCCAAACGTATCAAGAGCCATAACAAATTAAATCCATCCACCAAAGAGATACATTAAAATAATTTTTTTTTTTAACAAAAAGAAAGCTGCTATAGGATTAGGAATACCAGGTACTATTAGTAGTTTGTACTACTGGAGTATAAAGTGAAAGTGTTAGGAGGAAAAGGACAATGGAACCGCTCACTAAGATGTAAAGTCGTGAACGTTCTTGCACGAGGAGAAACTGATGTGCCGCCATCACTGTGGGGAAGCGACTGTGGGTCTTCATGCGGCAGAGTCTTGCTCACAGTCCAGCTCCGGCATCACTGACTTCTTTAAAGCCTTCGAATGGCTCCCTATGGTCAAAAGTCCATTGCTTATTTAGACTTACCAAAAAGTTCAGAAAATTCCAAGCATGCTATATTGGAAATAGAATAGTGTAGTGAACAACCTCATCGGGTACAACAATTATCATGGAAAATCTTTTTCATCTACCCTCTCTCTACTCTGGATTGTTTTGAAGCAATCCCAGAAATCATATCACTTCATCTGCAAATATTTCAGTATGCCTCCTTAAGATAAGCCTCTCAAAACAAACAATGACATTAACGGGTTTGTTTGTTTGTTTTGAGAGGCTTTATCTTAAGGAGGCATACTGAAATTTACAGATGAAGTGATATGATTTCTGGGATTGCTTCAAAACAATCCAGAGTAGAGGATAGATGAAAAACAAACAAACCCGTTAATGTCATTGTTACAGGCAAACAAAATTAACATAATTTCTTTAATAATAAATTTCCAGTCAGGTCACCTTTCCCCAGTTATCTTATTTTTTCTCCACAATGCTTTTAAGATGGTGGTGTGTCCTTCTAACAGCTGACTTCGCTTACAAGGACCTTCATTATCTGGCCTCTGCCTTCCTTCCACGCTCATTTTTTGAAACTTTTTCTTTTCCCTGTGCTTCTGGCCATATTGACTTAATTTCTATTCCCTTTATTAAGCCTTCAGATATAATTTTTCAGCAGCCTAAATCTCCTCTCAGCCCCACCTTCTTGCGTCAGGTCTAAGCTCAGACATTACTTTCTCTAAGAAATCTTCCTGCTACACCTCCTGGACCCAGAAATGAATTGTCAAATACAGCTCTCATGCCCAGTGAGGTTAGAAAACTTCATGTCCCCTCTCCCCCAAGTTCCCATTTAAACACAAATGCCAATTTATAACTTCTGGCTTCTTAGAAACTAACCCTCCTCTCTGTGGTGCTTCGTGTCCAACATTTTCCGGGGACAGTTACTATTTTTTATGTTTGCCTTTTGACTTATATAGTCATGCAAAATCATTATGCAAACCTCTTATAAATGGTGTGCTACAGGTGCAAAGCAGACGTTAGTTCAAAGATTGTCAATAGTAAGAAAATCCATGGAATTAAATATTCTCTTTAATAATCATAAAGCCTTTTGAATGGGAATTAGATATTTGCCAAATATCTAAGTGTGAGAAAGTCAGGGACAAAAGAGCTAGTGGAAAAAGACCTGACTCCAAAGCAGAGCTCTGGAATCCTATTGTTACAGGAGCAGAAAACCGCTTTCATATTCTGAAAGTGGCATCAATTCCAAAAAACAAACAGGTACTCATCAAGAACATTATGGCTCAACAGATAACTGCCTAAATAGACTTCCTCTGCGGAGATTTTCACCAAAGTGCTGTCATAAACCTATATTTGAAGATCGAATTTCCGAAAGGAGCTTTCTAGGAAATGTTGGTTCATGATTTGTGCATCTTGCCTTATTATAACATAAGATTGTACATAATAACTAGGTAGAAACAAAAATTTTCCTGAAGCCTTAACAAGTTTAATCTATTCTGTGAAGCCAATTGATTATTACATTTTTGGCTTTGTAGTTATTTGTAAAAAGCTTTTGTTCAAACAAGTGTATAAATATACATTTTAAAAAATAGACTGAAGTATTTAGTCTTTAAAAAATGTTGAATTTGTATCCCATTAATGATTTAAATTTATATGGCCTAGACTTAAGAATAAGAGCTAGAGATAACACTGATACAGTACTTATTATTGTCCAAACACAATTCTAAATGCTTATCTTCACCACAACTCTATGATGCATTTTACAGATGAGCACAGAGAGGTTAAGTGATTGTCCAAAGTCACCAACTAGTAAATAGTAGAGCCAGCATTTTGCACTTTGGTAGTTTCTAATTCAGTCACTCTACCACTCTTTGGAAAAAGCATCTACAGCTGAGCACCGAGCTTCGGGATGAATTCTTACAGCAAAGAAAAGGAAATGGGATGGCATGCCCCTGCTAGGTTGGAAGAACCAACCATGGCTGGAGATTGGCAGATTCTCACAGCCAGTCTGCACCTGCTGCTGCTTCCTGAGATGTAGTAAAATGTTCCTGAGACAACTAAGAAGACCTGACATTTCCTTTACAGCTGTGACTACCAGGCTGGGTCAACTCACTTCCAACTTTTCCATTTATGTTCACTTGCAGATATAGGGGACAGAAATGCTCCAGAGACGTAGAACAAGACCAAGACCAGGTTCAGTTTGTTGTTGTAAGGACATGGGAGATGGGAGATCCACACGGAGAATAAGTCCGTTACAGTGCGGTGTCTCAGGGAGACCAGGCTCCCATCTTGTGTCAACTAGAGAACCTCTGTTTTCTTTCTGTTTTGCAGGGGGGCTGCCCAAAAATCTCAGCTGAAATCTGAGTTCTTTCATGGCCAGAAAGTTTAAAAAGTAATGGTGTCAGTTCAAGGCCCTGGATCAGAAGTTAACAGACCAGAATTGTTATTTCTATCTGGCCACAAAAAAACCATGACTAATGGTTTTTAGATAACTTAGTAATTTTGTGTCCCAGTTTTCTCACTTAATACAACCCCATTATTTTACAAATTTATAATACATTTTGCCATATTAAAATATATACATGCATATCAAGTAAAGATATATTAGTGATCTCACCAAAGACAGTTAAAGAGGGCAAACAAAAATCCCATTTCTCACAGAAAGAAAAGTAGAGTAAGGTAACTTACCGATAATGAGTATACTAACCATCAAATACCGATAATGAGTATACTAACCATCAAATGCTCTAGGTATTTCCTCCTGGTGCTCAAGACACTACCCTAAGATTGGTCCTGTGGTGTGAGCAATCAATTCCCTCAAAGATTTAAACATTGGGAGTATTTTCATTTAGTGGATATAAATGATTTATGGGTAACAGCTCCAGAGGGGTTTACTAAGACCCAGGTTCCAGCTGTGACTCCATCACTTGATGAGAATGAAAACGACCTTCTTGGTCCTCAGTTTCTTCTGCCTTCTCTCTCTCTCAATTATCAAATAAGGGACTATGTTAAATGGTTGGCCACTGGCATTTTACAATGAAAAAAACATGGTTTATCGTGTATCTTTATTTCTCATGGTCAGATATCACATTGTTAAAATAGGCTACATGAAAAGGAAAATAAATTCATGGAAGAATCATCCAGTAGGTTCCATTCACTGTTTAGGTATCTGAATGGAGTAAGAAGACTATTATAAGGGATCTGATGCAGAATCCTCTTTCCCACCAGGCTGAAACCAGTTAAATATCATCTTAATGAAGAGCTGTTGATCTCAGGCTTATTAGAGAAGACATTAAAACTACTACTACTACTAATAATAATAATAATAATTGTATAAGTTTGAAAGGGAAAGGTCATATCTGTTAGAACAACAGACGGTTAATTAGATGCAAGGTAAACAACAGAAAGTTACTAGGTGAGCTCAGAGGCCAACACCAAAGGATATAAAAGAATAAAATACTATGCTTTATTTTACTAATTGACAATTATATGAATGCAGATTCGAAATTAGGAAATGATACGATACAAATTAGTATAAACTATGTTTTAAAAAACTGGTATTTAAAAAGGTCTTTTTTGAAATATTTAAAATTTAGAAATAAAAATATCCCAGATAATCTGAAATTGTATATCTTGATTTAAAGAGTTAATCTATTCCACTAGTAGTAATGTTTAAAGGCGACAATTTAGAGTGTCAAACAAGACTAGACCCCTCTCGTAATGGATTAGCAATCCTATATTTGATTATTTTTTTCTGGGCAGCAGGCTATTCCAGTTTTAATCCTAGACATGACACATATCCCTAAGTCAAATAACTGGAAAAGCAGTTGATCATGTGTTATAACTTTTTTAAAATAACAAATTCCTACCTCATTTTTGGAACAAATAAATAAAAACTAAGTGAGTGAACTCCATCAAAATTTATTTGAATCATTTGAAGCATTAATTATGGCTTCTTCTGTTTCTGAAGTTGTTTGTTCATTATGAATAATGATTAATGCAGTTTCCCATCAAGTAATATAAAGATTTCTGATGAAAGACTGAGAATCTAAATTAATGGAAAAACTCTAGGTTCCTTATAAAAACAAATCAAACGTAAAAAGCATTTCCCTTAAATTGACATTCTACACTCATAGAAAATTATTCAAAGTATAAGAGTGCATCTAAAACATGCATTAAATTCAGCATTAAATTCAGTGAAGCACTGTATGTGGCTTGAAGGAATGTCCGACAATTTTAGAGTTAAATAGGTTTTTCTCTTAATTTTTAAAGAGATCTGAAAGTTAAGCTTCAGTCATTAGGCTACTATTTTGGCAATAAAAAAAATTCTCTATAGTTATTGAATAAAATGATGTCATGTACTTATGTTGTACCACTGACCAAGGCTTCTAAATAAATTTTAATTTAACTACAGTAGGTAAATCCTGAAAATCTTTGGAGAGTTTTCTTAAATGAGGCTATAATTAAAATTTCTATAATAGTAGTTCTCAAAATCATAAAGAATAGATAAATTCTTGAAAAGTTCTTACCTATCTTTGGGTTTTCCTTCAATTCTGACCCCACCTCTTAGGGATTTATCTGAAGGGTGGAGGGCAGAAAACATTTCCCCAGAACTTGTCATAACAGAGACTGGTATTTCCCCAATATTAACATGCTAATGTGCACAACCACTTAGTGGGGTAGGTACTGCTATCACCACTGTTTGAGGTATGAGAAAGTGAAACTAGGAATCTAGCAAGTGGGCAGAGGTGGGATTTGAACCCAGGCAACCCAGGTCTATGTTCCTAGTCACTATGCTATGTTGTAATTTTCCAAGGTATTGGTGTATTTTTACAATTAGGAATGTACTATTTTTTCCCCCTAAGAGCAATGGATTTCCCTTCCCTGTGAGTCTTTCTGGGGGGATATTCCACTCTCCTTCCTCCCCTCTTCCTCCCCACAGTTACCACTCAGGTAACAGTCTATGTTTGCCCTGTGAGGTGACTTCCTTCCAAATATTAGCCAGCCCCACCTTCTAACACATGGTTACCAACTCTGGGTCATGTGAAGCCTTAGTGCCTGTATGAATGTTTATCTTGCTCCCCAGTGACTTATAAGAGGGACATTTCCTGGAAATATTGCAGGTGGACATTTCACTGTAGTGAGGTGTTTAGTGTCTGAATCACTCCTGTTGCCTAGAAACCCCTTTGTGTTTAGCAGGAGGAAGGTGACTCAGGCACAGGTACAGTCAGACACAGTGCAGATATTTATTCAGCACCTCCTCCTCCCAGCACTAGACTATTGATTTCATGCTTAACCTTGACACTGTTCTTTCCCACGTCACTGTTAGTAGAGGCTCCTTCAATTCTTTGCAAGTCAGGGAAACTCAAAAGGCACTATGCTGTGCATAGAATTGACAGCTTGTAGCTGAAACATGCTACATTATTTTTCTTACTGAGTTCTGAAGAAAAGCTTTAAGACAAAAGGCAATTACAGGATTCTTACATATAAAAGGGAATTGGAATTATATGGCGTCATAGAAGTAATTTGCCATCCCTATTAGCTCTCAAGAATTCAATTAATATAATGCATTCCTAAACAGCATTGAGTTACTACTTCCGACCTCATAGTCAAGAAAGAATTTTTTTCAGGCAACCAGAGGAAGGCCACATTCAGGCCAAAAAAACTGTTCTACACATACCTGTCAGCTTCTGCCTCTACCCTTCCTCTCTCTCTCTTGCTCTCTCTCTTTCTCTCTCAGACGGAATAACAAGAAAGAATTGCTGACCACATACAAGTAGCTTCAGAATTGAAAGAGTTCACCCTCGACTACCATAACGAATATAAAGACATCACAGTCAGCCTAAGGTCACTTCTCTGACCTTTATCTTCAACCTTAAGTTAGCACGCATGCCTAGGTCACTCTAGAAGCCAAAAATCTAGGATAAAACAATCTAGAATTTAAAAAATGACTTGCATTCCATATAAATTCTCCACCAGTTATTGCTAGTCCCCTAATATTTTGGGGCTCCACTATTTTTCTTATTCATTTCTATGCATTACATATTCAAAGGGAGAAATGTGTTTTAAACAAAGGCAAACAAATACACACGTATCAAATGCTGGGGTTTTTCTCTTCGTCCTCCTTTTCAGCCATGCCTGCTAAAGACACAGAGAATAAGACCTAAGGGTGTGCCTAAATGTTACCTCATCTTTGAGGGAAAATCCTGAATCCTAAATTTATTTAACGCGGTGGACTGAAGGATACAAAGTAGTTTTGGTAATAGTCTTTTTTCGTCCCCCACCAAATAACATTCATCCTAACACAGGGGTTCCGGTACGTCTGACATCTATTAAGTACTACTGAAAGTCTAGTAGACGATATGTTTTACTTTGTCCTTGACAGCTATACAAGGAGTATATAAATTTACTACTTAGCAAAGATTTTCATCTTAAACAAGTTAAAACTTTATTTTCTTCAAAGTACTCTTTTTCAAAGGCATATATATATGGGGCGGGGGGATAGAGGGTAGTTTTTCATGTCTAAAAATTCTTGAAATCCACCAAAGTCTGTAACAGCTTTAAGAAACGGGTACCCTCATTATTTAGAACTGGCTTATTGCAGGTTACAATTACTACTGGGGCAAGCAACATGGAGGTGAATTGCTCTCCAAAATATTTTAAAGTCCTTAACCATGTCTAAAGAATGTTCTCCCAATTTGGGGTTCATAGTTGATAAGTGGACCTGCTGCAGCTCTATAAAATGTTTGGGCTCATGCATATAACTAAGCTTCATTCTTCAGATTTTCAAGGTGGAGTTCAGTCTTGGGAAATGAAACTGCCAGCAAAAAGCTTAGGATTTAAACTCATGATTTTGTTGAGTACATGCTTGATGCAAGTTTCAGTAACAAATGAAAAATATTTGTTCCCATGCTATAACTAAAGCTTTCTGATAATTATATTGGAGTAGAGCCTCATCTATGATACTGGGCAGAGTTCTTTGCATTTGTGTACTCTGAGAGCTAAATTACCACTAATTCTGTTTCATCTTTTGCAACCTTATTTAATCTTCATTTAGATATCTGAGTGTCTATTATGGCCAGGTGAACTACACAGACTTTGTCCCTGACCTCACAGAGCTTGAAGTCTAACTAGGGAAACAAACAACTGTAACACAGAAAAATAAAAATCTGGATAATCAAAAGTTCAAGAATTTATAGAAACACATTGCCAAGACACACACCCCAGTCTGGGAAGGTCAGGGAAGGCTTCCTGGAAGAAATGGCCTCTCAACTCAGATCTGAAGGAAGAAGAAGGAGAGGGCAAGTTGGGATGGAGTAATTTAAGGCAAAAGGAGTAGTATGCGCAAAGGCCTTAAGGACCAAAGGAGGATGCGATTTGTATGTGTGAGAACAAAAGAAAAGTCAGCCTACCTGAAATGAGGAAAGGTGGGCTCTTTATGATGATATCTGGATTTTGCCCCAGGATAAAGAGATCAGAGAGTGACATGCTCAGTTTGTGTTTTGTAAGGACCCCACTTACAATTGCTGAAACTTAGAAACCGAAAAGATAAGGATTTCTTACACTCAGCAGAAAAATGATCAGATCATCCCTATACCCAAGGGTAAATGTGTAAGAGTCTTCTTTTAATTGACTTTCCATAGCACCAGTGAGATGCTACCATCTGACCCAGGAAAGTAGAGTGGCTATGAACTCAGCCTATGTAGAGAGGTGAGCTGCACTCAAATTCTAGTTCTACCTCATTCTAGCAAATCACTTAACTTTGGGCAAGTCGCTTAAAACCTGTGTGTCTCAAAGTGAAGTTAATTGCAGCTACTTCATAAGGTTGCTATGAAAATTAAATGAATACTATATATAAAGAACAGTGGCTGTCACAATGTCAATCTTAATTATTATCGTCAAAAGTATACCAGTCAACTGTGAGCATTAAGCACCAGTACTCTGGACTATATATAACATTTCAAACCATATAAATATAAATGCTTCTCTTTAGCTGCCATCTAATTTCTTTAGGCAAGGCAGCTTAAACAAATAGATCTTTAATAGTTTTCTATTTATCAGTTTTCTGTTTGAATATTTAAAATTTTTAAATGAGATGCTAATATACAGTTGTACAAAATAAAGCTTTATTTCAAAATCTTTGGGCCTTATATCCTATTTGGACAAAGATCTGCTGTCCTGAGTGAAATTTCTAGGATAATTTATTTGCGGATAAGCTTCAGGCACAGAGCATACTTAGAAATCAGACTGCCTAACTACATTCTGTGGTTATGAATCCAAAGGAATTTGAGAAAATCCATTCATTTAATAATTGAATTATAGAAAATTAAAGCAAGAAGCTTTTAAACCTAAATATAGACACCAGGAGGGCCGAAGAACCAGTTGTGGATTCACCACTAAACATATCGCGCAGCCTTCTTGTCGTCTCCATCCATAGCAAATGCTAAATCACTTTCAGAAATCGAAAAGATTACACATTTTACAATAGGACACAGACTACAAGTCAAGATATAATGCCAAAGGTCAATTAATTGCATGCTAAAAATATTTGTGTCACAATTAACACTGCAGACGGGATATTAAAATCTTTGCAAAGCTGATTGTTTCAGGGTCGCCAAGACCACTTCCAGTTCTCTGATTCACCAGAAGACTCGCAGGACCCCGCATACAGTTGCATGTGTGGCTATGATGTGTTATAGCAAAAAAAACAAAAGCAAAATCAACAAAGGAATAAGCCTCATGGAGCCAAGTGCAGAGGAGACTAGGAGTGAGCTGCCGAGGTCCTTTCTTTCCCAGTGGAGTCACACAAGCCAGGCTCAACTACCGGCAGTGAGCTGTGACACCTGTGACATGCTGTCTGCCAGGAAAGCTCATTAGTGACTCAGTGCCTGGGGGTTTTTACTGGGGCTGGTCACATAGACACCTACTGCCCGGCAAGTACCCAAATTCCTCCTGGAACGCAAGCAGGTATTCAACACGAACCATATTGCACAAACAGTTCTGGCACAGTGAGCCATTATAGTGGGAACCCCTTCCAAACCTAGGTTCCCAGACACCAGCCAAGGGCCAGCCAACCTTGCAAGCGGGTCTTTCTAAGGAGAGCAGTCTCAGGCCTTCTGTGATACCTCATCTTTGTAGACTGTCCTATTTCAATTAGCTATAAGACAAATTATAGGAGAAAGGCCTTACGTAGGTACATCATGAGCCTGAGAAGCATTTTTATCCAGTGTGTTTTCAGTATTTAAAATGTAGCATTTTTAATAAGGAAAAACGTTTTAAATTATATAATAGAAGATCTAAGATGGCCTTTAGTAGTCCTCTTGCATAATAAAAACAACTGAATTCTAGTCCTGTTTAGTTTTCTGAGCATTTTTTTTTTCTTTTAAAAAAATACCACTGAAAATTCTCAAGCAATAGTATTTTTATATTGAAACTACTCGTAAGACACCATTTAACCTACCAGGTTGGAAAAAAATCCAGACCCTGATAACAGTTAATTCCAAGCAATGGTGAAAATAAGAAACCTTTCCAACTGGGATGCAATTTGACAACATCTATCAAAATTATACACACATCTTATTGTGTATATTCTGAATAGATCTGAAATTCTATTTTGCAAATTTATACAGATATAACTGCCTCCATGCAGAATAACCCATATACAAAGTTATTTACTGCAGCATTGTTTAAGAGTAAAGGATTGGCCACAACCCAAATGTCTATCAATAGGTCACTATTTAAATTGTGGTACATCCATACAATGGACTACTCTGTAACTGTTGAGAAAAAAAAAAATGAAGAAGCTCTTAGTACTGACATGTTAAACTCTCCTATATATACTAGAAAAAAAAAAAACATACATTATAGAGAAGTATAGTTGGCTATCTTTTACTTTACAAAGGGGCAAATATGAATTTGCTTGTCTGTGCACACAGAAACCAGGAGGATGCATTAGACATTGACCAGAGATGCTGGGATGGGATGGTGCAGGCAGAATTTGGGCAGAAGCTGTGAACTTGAACAAAATGTATCAAAATGGTACCCTTGCAAAATATTCCCTCTTTCTTTTCTAGACCCAAGTTATATCAACTGGGCATCTTTTTGGTTGGTTGTTTTCATAAGTTTCTATTGTGCTGCAGTGATGAAAACAGCATAAGATTGCTTCTATCATATTTTCCAAATCAGGTTCCCACAATCTTCTTTTCGTCTTGGGTCTGTCTGCCATCTTGAAGGGGGTTTCCCCAGGACACCTCAGAGTGAGTCAAGTTCTCTGCACCTCCCTTCTCCCATCCGTTTGCTGAGAATATTTGGGAGGTTTTTTTTTTGAAGCTCTAAGAAAGCAGGGACTTTGTTTTGTTCTCTGCCTTGTTTGCAAAACTGAAAAAAGTGTCTGGCACACACAAATTGTTCAGTAAGTATTTGTTGAATAAATGAAGTCTTTTCTTTACCCAGCTTCAATGGGACAGACACTGCCAGACGAAGGGAGATATATCATCGAGGACAAATATTCAGAAATAGTTGTCATTCCCAGTATCGGCCCAATAAAGGCATTCAAAACTTAGCAACATTCCTAGAATTATTTTGAATTTTACAAGAGACAAACAAATAAGCCTATAGAATGCTGTGCTGAACAGCGACTCTTAAATATTCAAAAAATTTATTTTTAATTAATTTGGGATTACATGGCCCTAGAATCCATTTTAGGGCTGAAGTCTGGGCAAACACCTCACTAATTAGCAATAAGAAAAAAGGCTATCATGGGAATCAAATGAGTCCCAGGTGTAAGGTGCCCATAGATGTAGAGAAGAGAGAGAAAATATTTTGCATTTGCTACTGTTATTTTCAAAAATAAAATTATCAGTGAAATTAAGTTCAAATTGGTATAGACAATGAACTGACCGGCACAAAATCAATCACAAAAGACAAAACCTCCCTGCTCCCAGGCAGGTATGGAGTGGGCGTAACTACCCTCTGCCCCGCTTTATCTTTGGTTTACATAACTACAAAAGGACAACTTGGCTAGCAATAATTGCAGCAACACTGCTTAATAGGTGCGCAGCTGATGGATGTTTCTCTGAAGATTTTTAATGCCACAAACTTTTCTTAATGCACGGCTGAGGCAGTTTCTGCATGCTGTCTCTGCAGTCATGGAAAAAGGTTAGGAAATTTTGGTGTCATGTCAATTTTTCTTGCTGGCATTTAAGACAACATCCAAAGAGTGAGGAAACATCCATTCACCTGAAACAGCTTGAAATCTAACACTCTCCTGAGAATAAAATAGAAATTCCTGTGGAGTTTATGAAATAAATGTCTTAAATGGAAAAGAGAAGCTAGCAGAGACGTTGCAGGACAACTGGGAGGCAGCCAAGCTCCTGCTGATGCCAATTATAGTTCTGACATAGCGCCAGGAAGCACCAAACCCCCTGCGTGCAGACGGCCCACAGGGACTCCCACCTTGGTCCTTAGAGCAGTCAACACTCCCGGTCTCGTGGCAGATCCTTTCTGTGAAGAGTGATATGGGGCAGAGGACGACAGCTCTAAAAGGTTTAAAAAAAAGAGAGGTTAAAGGATGATGCTTTGTTGTTACGTTTTGTTGGTTTCCTGAGAGTGGAGGTGAAATGAAGAGTTCTCTGATACTATGCCCAGGAAAATGCTGGCTCTAACAGGTACCAGCATCTCAGGAGGAAAAAAGCAACTTGGCCATCCTTTCCATGAACATTTACTTAATAACTGACTCACTCTGTTCAGAGGGGGTGCAGTGCAGACAGATTCCCATCCCTTGTGATGCCTGCATTCTAACACAGGAACAAACTAACAGATAAATAAGAAGACTGTGATAAATGTCACTCGGATAAGTAAGTCAACATTAGAGCAAGGCTGATGGGGCTGAGTTAGAGCAGGCGGTCAAGGAGTCTCTCTAAGGGAATGATATTTAAGTTAAGACTTAATAATAATGGGGCAGGGCAGCCAGGTAGGTTTAAAAACAGCACTCCAGGCTAAGGGAGCTGCTGCTACAAACACCCTCAGGCAAGAATGAACCCGGTGGGTTTAAAGAACAAAAAAGCAAGCACTACTGGAGCACTTTGATATAGGAGTAAAAAAGTGCAGAAGAAGGCAGAGGCCAGGTGACCAAGTGCTTTGCAAGCCAAGGAGAGGGACTGCCTACATACAGGGCAAACCAAGTGTTACGGAAACTGCCTGTGGTGCAGTATACGGTCAGACGCTGTCAAACAAAATGACAGACGATTCCCTCTGAAATATACACAGTTGCGGTGATCTTTTAATGGATTTTTAAAATAGACTTTATTTTTTAGAGCCATTTTAGATTCACAGCGAAATGAGCAGAAAGTACAGAGATTTCCCATATTCCCCCTGCCCCGACACATGCGTAGTCTTCTCCATTACCAACATCTCCCCACAGAAAGGTACATGTGTTATCATCGAGGAACCTACGCTGACGCATTATTACCCAGTCTCACGCAGTTTATATTAGGGTGCACTCTTGGTGTGTACATTCCATGGGGTTGGACAGGTTTATAATGACAGGTACCTGTCACTATAGTATCATAGAGAACAGTTTCATTGCCCTAAAAATCCTCTGTGCTCTACCTATTTATCCCTCCCGCTCCCTTTTAATGGCTTTAAGCAGCTGAAATTTGGCTTGTGGGTGGAAGTGAACGTAAGCCACTGTCCGGAGGTCTAGAGTTTATAAAATCACAATATGAATATCCTAAGAGTACATGCTGAGATCTACTACTGAACTGTAGTTTGATGCGTGCGGATTGCCCTAAAAATCCTCTGTGCTCTACCTATTTATCCCTCCCGCTCCCTTTTAATGGCTTTAAGCAGCTGAAATTTGGCTTGTGGGTGGAAGTGAACGTAAGCCACTGTCCGGAGGTCTAGAGTTTATAAAATCACAATATGAATATCCTAAGAGTACATGCTGAGATCTATTACTGAACTGTAGTTTGATGCGCGCAGGTGCACACACGCGCGCACACACACACACACACGCACAACTGGTTAACAAATTTCATTAAATATATGTTTAACAATTACAGGATCTATACCCTTCTGCAACCAGAAACTGATTTTCAATTGAGCTTCTACTTTCACCAAATAATACTCAACCATTAGAAGAGACTTGAGAAATAATGTGTCACTCCTAGGTATATACCTCCCCAAAATGAAAACATTCGTCCACACAAAAACCTGTATGCAAATATTCATTGTAGCACTATTCATATTAGCCAAAAAGTGGAAAGAGTCCAAATGTGCATCAACTGCTGAATGGATAAACAAAATGTGGGGTATCTGTAAGTAAAATATTTGGCAATAAAAAGGAATGGAACAGTGACACATGCGACAACGCGGGTGAACCCTGACAACATTATGCTCTAAATGAAAGACGCCTTTATAAAGTTGAGTTAAGTTAGCTTAGATAAATACCTGCTAAATCAAGTAAGAACTGGGCTAACAGAGATTTCTCAAGGAGATGCATCCCAAAGGTCCAGTGCTTTTCAAGTACCTACACAGAGCCATATACAGAAACAAGCAAAGACTGTCACACTGGTAGAAGCTGAAAGTTAAAATAGCTCAAAAACAGTAACATTTTATTTCTTAGGTAGCAAGCACAAGTCAAATTACAGAAGAGATAGCTGCTCTTGGGCTATAACTTAAGTCTATGACGATTATAATCATTTGCAGCACAGTATTAATAATACTAATAATGTAGCCAGCTCACAAACTTCAATCAAATACAAAGCTAAACATGGTGCTTTTCATCTAGTCAAACTTAAAATGTGTGCCCTTGCCAAAACAAAGAATGAAAACAAAACAAAACAAAACCAGGGTACATGGTAGAATGCAAATTCATATTTACTGGTCCAAAAACTCTTTGTGTATATATCCTAATTTTGTGTCATGTTAAGAAAGGACCCATTTTAAAAACTGTCAACAGAAGTTCATGATTTAATCTGAAGAATATGTACCATGCATGACTTCAAAAAGGAATAAAGTAAATGATATAACTTAAAAATACGACTATGAGAAGAGCATTGTAGAATCAGAGCCTGGTAAGTAAAGATCAGGAGTCCTGATCACAAGAGGGAGGGGTAATCTTGTTCCACCTGCTCTTGATAGGGAATCAGGGCTGTCAGCATGGATTCTGAAACTCAATGTCACACTTAGCACCTATGTGACTTCAGGCACACCACTTAACCCCCTTGTGCCTCGGTTTTCTCATCTATAAATAGGGGTAACTACAGTACTAACTTCTGAGGATCCTCAAGAGGATTGAAGGATATAATATTTATAGAAAGCTTAAAAATAGCACCTTGTATATAGTATGCATTATCCATATCTGTTAAATGACTAAAATAGAGACAAAGAGAGCAGGGATAATAGAGTATATTAGTTAAGTCTTACAAAATGACTATTTGGCTCTCAACAACTTTGTAGCAAGAATAAGAGAGAGAAGAAACCAATTTTCTAAACACAGAGGGTGTGTATGTATCTCCATATCTATGTGTTTGGAGAAAGGGGAACAGAAAACCATGTTTTGTACCCCAGAGAGAAAACGCTTTTCTTGACACTTAGCTCTAATATGGTCACTTCAGGTCTGCACACAAGAGGCAATAAGCAAGAGCACAGACCAGGCAGACCACTGTGTGATGTCATAGGACAGTTTTTCATTGTGTCCCTCAATAAATTCCAAAGCATAACTCTCTAGCGTATCTTTGGGAGGAAGCCAAGGCAACGCGATATAAACAAGCAGCTCGGATGGTCTGGCTCGCTTGAGGGACACGACTGCTCCAGACACCCATCCTGTACTTCCATTTCCCTCAGCCATGCGTCTGATAAGGGCCGAGGAGAGACAGTTCTAAATTTGTGGAACAAATTCTCTAACATCAGGACATGGCCAAAATGCAGCCACATAAAAACACTAAGCAAACCCGATGCATTGAAAAGAAACTTCCCCCAGAAGTATCTGTTTTTAAGTCTAATGGACTTGAGAGTCATTGTCTGGCAAAAGAACAGCCATAATCATCTTGGGGGATTAAACAATTTAGAAGAATATTCCTATTTGTCACAGTCATCTCAGGCTCTACTTAACAGTTAAGTGTGGAGCTTTTCCAAATTACGAAAGCTATTGTGGTTAAGGCACATTTTATTCTAATTTGGAAAACAGATGGATTTTTATTTTTAAAGACTAGTTATTAGAGAGCAAATCTTAGCTAAAAAGAGACCTTTGCTTCTTCGGATGTTCTCGTACCGTACATGGAAGATATAATGCAGCTGAACTTCATGGCTATTTCACAGGTCTCTGGATAAGCTAATGTCCCAGAGATTTGTCATCTCTTTCATTCCAACAGGGAAAGCATGCTGTTCTTAAGGCTAATTTTTAAAGTTTTTCTTCAGATGAAACAGTGTTAATCTTAAAGTTGTAAACTGTAGCAATATATTTTCATTTTAATACTTGTGGGGTATTACTATAGCTGCCAAAAGAGAGTGGAAATATATTTCTTTACTTGCAGTCCACAGGCACTAAATGTAGCATTCTACAAGAAAGAAGAGTAAAGGATGGTGTGTATAATTAACCCCTAAGCATCTTGGACAAACATCACTTTCATGTTTAAAGAAGCCTCTCTTAACTCTTCCAGACTGGATTAGAGCCCCCTTCGACTGCTCCACATTACTTCATACTTTTTCTCCATTGTAACAGTTTGCTAATTATAATTATTTAATCAACTATTGGTAAAGATGAACTGATATCTTTTCTGTCAGACAGTACACCCCATGAGGGAAGGGACCATTTTTGTTACTTTTTCTGCTGTCTTCCTATACACAGAAGTTTTCTTCCCCACTGACTTCCTCTTTATAAGATAGCCAGCTGTGTTCCTAAAAGCCCATGTAGCTCCTTGCAAGTGAGATAAAGGCACTGAAGTAATCTTACATAGAGGGAAAAGGGAAGTACTTTATAATATTATAAAACCCACAATTTCGAAGCCTTGAAGATTTTTTCAGCAGCAGAGTCCTTGGATGTACATATGGCAGATGTGAATGAGGAGGAAGGAGAAGAGGAGCAGGGGAAAATGACCCACTAGTTTAGATGGCTGCTTTAAGAGTAAAACTGTATCATGAGAACTCGAACGGTGCTTTCTAATTATAGACTTGTAAATTTAAACTATCTTGAAAGATCACTCTGTACTTTCCTCTAATACAGGCTGCATTAAAAATATCTCAGAAATAGGATTTTTCTTTAAGCCCACATAGGATGGTTGAACAACAGATTAAAAAGCCCTGTGTCTGGCAACCTCTGCTTTCTACAGTTTTTCTGTGAGGTCTTCCATAAAGAAACAATTGCCAATCAGGTTCTTTCCTTCATGCCACAAAGTTCTTATTGTTACATCTGAACTCCTGAAACTCCTTAGAGTAAAAGTCATAAGAAATGACAAGAAGGTCACATAGTATAACAGTAAAACCTAAATAATTATTTAATTTTATAAAATGCTTTCAGACCTTCAGTGACAAAAAGAAATAACCCTTTATATTTTAACACTGAAAATGAGAAAGTGTTTAACCTCACCAGTGAGCAAAGAAACCCAAATCAAAAAAGTGGGATGCCATGTTTTATGTAGTAAATTGGCTAAAAAAAAATACGAAAACCAAAAAATCAAAAACAAAATCATCAAGTTGATCTGCAGGACTATTGTAAAATACATTTCTAATATTTTAAAACACTCTAATAACGTAGCTCAGAGTCTCTGACATTAATAATAGTGAAAAACTGGAAATGACTAAGTGTCCAACAATAGGGGACTGCTTAAATAAATTGTGATAGATGGATACAATGGAATACTGAAATACTTCTTTACCATGTTTAGCAGGGAGGGACAAGAGCTTCATGATATAGTCAAGAATACAAAACAATGATATGTGTATGGCCCTATTTATTCTTTTTTTTTTTTTTTAAGCTGTATGTATAAGCAAAACATGCTGGAAAGATAATGCAAAATGTTAACAGGTGGTAAATATATAGATGACTTAAATTTTCCTATTGCTTATACAGGGTTAAAATTTTCTAAAATAAACATGAGTTATTATTACTAAAAAGTTAAAGAGAACATGAGTCTAAAACTCCTAACACAAATTTCCAAGTATCAGCTACTGTATTAATAGTCTCTAAAAAAAAGTTTGTCATGATAAGCACACAGTCTGTTTAATATCATCATGTACTAACGATAAAAATAGTAAACCTCATTTTTCATTTTGGTCACTGTATGTGGGGTAAGCAAATAAAAATATTCTGTCCTAGAAACTTAAAAGTTTTCTTTTTAGCAAGATGTCATTTGTGGTGATAGACCACCAGGTAGCAAAAAAGTTAGCCTCTCTGGGTAAATATAGCATAATTATATAGTTTATAAAATTAAAGTAAAATGTACATATTTACTATGATTATTACTTTTGCTCAAATAAAATCCTCTCTTTGAAAATAAAAATGAAAATTGAAGTAAAAATGAAACTAGACAAATATGAATCAAGATAGAAACAAATTCTGGAGGGGGAGTATTATTAGAAAGAGGGCTTCCAGAGAGAATTCACCTATGGTCAAGGAGAGAGGACATTTGTTGGGAGTCAGAGATATACATAAGTGTTATAATAAAAACTGCAAAGATCCTACAGTATATACACCTGAGTAGGTTAAAAGTATGAGCAGACTAGCCATGCCTGATTAATCTAGATAGAGTTAAATTTCGCTAACTCTCCAGCTTTTGTTTAGGATTCTCCTTCAGATGCCCAGCCATTCAAATCTCTTGGATCTGTAATCAACTTACTCAGTTTTTTTATTTTTCTCTCTCCTAATCTTTTGCTATCCTTGTCCTAAGATTTCTAAGAGCTTGCTTACTCTGGCCTCCTCTCTAGTTAGCAGTTTGCTTCCCTTGTGAGAAACTTGTTTTAAAAAATCAGTATTTTGTATTTACTTTAACTCTTTTGTACAAGAGTTTACCTTGTGCATCATTATCCATCTCAGACATCCTCACCCAACAGATTTCCAACATTCCTTCTAAGCAGTCTGAAAGCAAATTACATATGGGTACATTTACATAATCTTCTATTTTGCAAAGCATCGTCTTTCAAGGTATTTTAAGTCTTGGAGAAAGAACGATGTTCAGAGAACAAAATGAGAGTCAAGAAAGTAAACTCTAAGGACCTCCAAGAGCTATTCGGTGTCCGAATAAGGAACAATTAAAGTACTAAAAATAACTGGAAAAGAGGAAGAAGAAAGAATGCAGTGTGATGAGGGGCACACTAGAAGTTTGTGCAACTGAATGTTGAGCAAAATAAAGGACGATGAAGCAAAGCACCCAGATTCCCAGGATGATGAACACGTTTTGGGGGTAGGGGCGAGAGGTGAGCAGCAAGATGTAACCCGAGGTCCTGCTGGTGGAATCAGAGGTGTTGCTCAGGCTCCAATGCACTGTCACAAAATGAATGATGATGTTGACCTAGTAAATAAATCAGCCACATGCTTTTATCTTGAGTTTCTAAGTCATGCGTGATCAGAGGTTATACCTCAGGATACAGAAAGGAGAAGTTTAAGGAGTAAACATTATGAATGCCATTGTCAATAATCACGCTACTCTCCAGCTTGCTTTTAGAGCACGATCCTAAGATGCTGCCTTGATCTCAGAATGCGGCACTCTTAAGAGACAGATGAGGGTTAGCACATGGCAAAAGAACCTTTGAGGTATTCCCTCCACACCCTAAAGTGTCTAAAGCTTGCTATAGGGAAAAGTAAAAAATAATTCTTATTCATCCTCACAAAACGGTTTACGGATAGTAAATAATCCCAGTTTTCTATCACATTTCTAAACAAACAAAAAATTGGAAAGAAAGGGAGTAACTTTCTCAACTTGATAAAGAATATCTAGAAAACCTACCGCTATTATCATACATAATGTTGAGCAGCTTACAGCTTTACCACTAAGATCTGAAACAAGGCAAGGATGTTCCCTCTCTCTACTGCCTTTTAACATGAAGCTGAAAATCCAAGCTAATGCAATAAGAAAAGGAAATAAAAGGCATACAGATTGGGAAGGAAGAAATAAAACTGTCTGTTCATAGACAACATGATCATCTATGTAGAAAATCTAAAAGAACTGAGAAGAAAAACCTCTTGGAACTAATAAGAAATTACAGCAATATTGCAGGATACAAGTTTAATACACAAAAGTTGATCAATTTCTTGTAAATCAGCAATGAACAAGTAAAATTTGAAATTTAAAACACAATCCTATTTACATTAGCAGCCCCCCAAAATAAAACGCTTAGGTATAAATCTGACAATGACAACAAAAGTTCTATATGAGAAAAACTATAAAACTCTGGTGAAAGATATAAAATAGAACTAAATAAATGGAGAGAGATTCCATGTTCATGAATAGGGAGACTCAGTATTGTCAAGATGTCAGTTATTCCTAACTTGAACCACAGAATGAATGCAATTCCAATCAAAAATCCCAGCAAGTTAGTTTGTGGATACTGACAATCTTATTCTAAAGTTTATACGGAAAGGCAAAATACCTAGAATACTCAATTTGATTTTGAAGGACAAAGTCAAAGTTTGAAACTACCTGGCTTCAAGACTTACTATAAAGCTACAGTAATCAAGACAGACTAGCATTGGTGAAAGAATAGACAAACAAGTCAATGGAACAGAATAGAGGGCCCAGAAAGAGACCCACATAAATAAAGTCAACTGGTCTTGGACAAAGGAGCAATGAAAATACACTGGAGCAAAGATAGTTTTTTCAATAAGTGGTAATAGAACAACTGGACATCCACATGCAAAAAAAAAAAAAAAAAAAGAATCTAGACACAGATTTTATACCCTTCACAAAAAAATAACTCAAAATAGATCAGAGCCCTAAATGCAAAATGCGAAACTATAAAAGTTCTAGATGACAACATAGGAGAAAACCAATTAACCTTGGGTATGGAGGTGAATTTTTAGATATAATACCAAGAGTATGATCCAAGAAAGAAATAAGTGATAAGTTACACTTCACTAAAATTAAAAACTTGTGTTCTGTGAAAGACAATGTCAAGAGAATAAGCGATGGACTGAGGGAAAATATTTGCAAAAGACACATCTGATAAAGGACTATGATCAAAAATACACAAAGAACTCTTAAAACTCAACAACAGGAAAACAAACAACCCGATTAACATGGGGCAAAGACCTCAACAGATTTCACCAAAGAAGATATACGGATGGCAAATAAGTATACACAAAGATGCTTCACATCATATGTCACACAGAAATGCAAATTAAAACAACAATGAGATATCACTACACACCTATTAGAATGACTGAAATCTGGAACACTGACAACACCAAATGCTGATGAGGATGTGGAGCAAGAGGAATTCTCATTCATTGCTGCTGGATATGGAAAACGACACAGCCACTTTGGAAGACAGTGTGTCAGTTTCTTAAAAAACTAAACATGCTCTTATCATATGTTCCTTGATATTTACCCAAAGGATAAACATATCTGCACAAATACACACACAGATGTTTGTAGCAAGTTTATTCATAATTGTCACAAATTGGAGGCAAACAAGATATCCTTAAACAAGTAAGCTGATAAATGAACCATTACATATTATGCAATAAAATATTATTCAGTGATAAAAAGAAATGAACTATCTCAAGTTACAAAAAAAAAAAAAAAAAGGGGGAACTTTATGCAAACTGTTAAGTAAAAGAAGCCAATCTGAAAAGGCTACATACTATATGATTCCAAGTATCTGGCATTCTGGAAAAGGCAAAACTACAGAGACAGTAAAAAAAAATCAGTGGTTGCCAGGGGGTGAGGTAGAGGAAGGGAGGGATGACTAGGGGAAGCCTAGGGTATTTTTAGGGTGGTGAAACTATTCTATGTGATACTGTAGTGGTGGATATATGTCATACATTTGTCAAAACCCATGGAATGTACACAGAGTTAACCCTAGTGTAAACCAAGGAATTTAGTTAATGTATCAATATTGGCTCATCAATTGTAACAAATGTACCATACTAATGCAAGATGCTAATAATAGGGAAACTGGGGGATGAGGGGACATGGCATATGGGAACTCTACTTTCTGCTCAATTTTTCTATAAACCTAAAACTGCTCCGAAAAATAAAGCCTATTAATTTACAAAAAAGTACTTCTCAGAATTACTTATAAACTCATTCGTATTTAAGACTGCAATAATCTTTTCAAAAATAAGAAATGCTCCAAATATTGTGATTTAAGCTATAAAGCAACACTTGAACATTAATGGCAAAATGGCTCAGTTATGTCCTTTAAGAACAACAAAAATTTGCTCAAGCACAACCGCTGATCTAAATTTGTCTTATAATTCAAAAGCACTTAAGTCTTCTAAATGTAGAGAGCATCCTAAACACTGCTAAATGTTGATGTAACAACATCTGTGGTCAAGGCAGAACTACATTTTGTGGTATAACATGTTTAGATCTGTAACTCCATCACTGCCCCCACAGGTTTTTATATTTTATGTACATATTTATTCCAACAGACATGAAGGCAATGCTTTGTATACCAAACGGCAGGGCACACCTTATTCCTGTTTTTTCATTCAGCATGCAGCATAAGCTCATACAGGGAGGGAGCCTAGCACAAATCTGTATTGTGCCCTCTGCAAAACTGCACACTGATGAAACTATACCTAAGACTTGCTTTGGTTCCAAAATGACATCTTTATGACATCCCTTAAGAACATTCTCAAAGCCAAAGACACACTTTAATAGAGCCCCCTAAGAGAAGAGTTTCCAAGCTGTGTAACCTCAAGAAACTATGCTATCAAGAGCCTCGCTCTCAGCTAAGAAGATGCAGCTAACATGAGATATATCTGCCAATAACACAGAAATTTGAATACAGAAATAACAACCAGGTCTCAGAAGATATTTTTCCACCATTTGCAAAATTCCGTGTAAGTTTTATACTGTGATTTTAAATTAAAACACTTCAATTTCAAACAGCCTTCTTAAGGCTTCTGCGAATTACATCTGCAGTTTGTAACTGCACATGGAACCTCTGGTTGGTCACCCTGAACACCTTTCGTAAAGTAGCACTCCACTGCACAATAATTTTGCTCTTCAGTCCTAACCCAAAGGCTGTGGGATCTTTGAGCCTCTTCCTGTGGAAGCACCCTCAAATGGAGGCAGGCACGAAGGACTCTGGAGCCCCACCTCCAATTTCCCGTTGCAGTCACACTCTTAGCTTGTTCTGCTTCTCATTGACAACTGTGTCCATGACAATTCACAGCTGACACCACACCACTTCCACTGCTTCCGTTTCCACACACAATATTTACTGGTGACACACGTCAAATAGTCAATAATAAAGCCTGCTCATCAGACAGCTATATTTGTTAAATTCTGGTTATGTTTAAAGAGTCACTCCGAATTCTCTTCAGAATATAATCAAATTTCATTTAAATGAATAAAAATGTTTTTGAGGACAAGTGATTCCAAAAAAAATCATTTTTGTCAATATTTCCTTCTTTTTAAGTTTCATGTTGGAAAGGATCAGAGGATTCTTAGATTTCAAAAACAGCTAATTAATTACTTGTATAAAAAGTGAGTCTGTATGCCACCCTAAGATTGTTTTACAAATAGCATTTTAAAAGTATGGTTTGGGTACATCAAAAATTCAGCCTCATTTTCTTTAAGGATGATGGCAGAGTAGGGAAGGGGTTTAACTGCTGGTACAAACGAGGCAAAAAAGAACAGAAAAGAAATCTGGGGACTAATATCATATATTACCTTTATTTCGTTTTTTCTACTAAGCCATTTAGAAAGAACTTTTATAAATTTCATCCTTCTGGCTGTTGTTTCATAATTTTCCTTCTCCTTGCTCGCCTATTAAAGGCAACTGACTCGTCAAGAAGGAAAACAAAACAAAAAAGATTAAAAGAGAGAGAAACTGTAGGTTTACATTATACCATTGGATGAAGAATCTTGAAAAAAATTAATATCTATAGTATATGTGACTTAGTGGTTGACAAAGAAAGAATAAAAAGCAATCCCTGCAAAATTTAAAGTGGTTTGATGAGACTGAGCCTACCTCCAAAAGTCTTTGAGGCACAACTGGAAATTATAAGACAGGTCATTCATTAAGACAGTTACCCCTTACTCCAGTTTCCATGACTATTTGCCAGATAACTAGAAATACCTTAATGTAAATTTCTCTCTCACAAACACATTAACACAGAGAAAGATTCATAGAAAAAGATCCAGAATATAACTTCTTTCACTGATTTCAAACATATTCCTGCATTCCTCCCAACCTAAAATACATAACATGAATTATCCTTAATAAACTCATGCGCTTTAGACAGGTATAACCTTAAACTTTAATGACAAAGAATCTTGGTGATAAAGAACAGTTATTATTACCCTCTTAATTTCCTTCTCTTAAGAGTTACTAGTATTCTATATCTTTAGTTCACTTTTCTTCTCGATTCTTATAAAGTTGTCTTTGTAGACAAATGTGCTACCTCTGAAACAGAGAAGCAATGATCAGATTTTCACTTTTTATCCCGTCATGACTGTCATCATGTTTCAGAAAAGTATGGGAAGAGTCTGCCAAATTAATGCTCCTGAGATTGCAACTTTGGGCACATCTAATCTTTCAGGCTATAGAATAAAAGCTGAACTCCTGAATCTGGTCCTTCCCAAGAATGTCCTAGAAGTGGCACCAAATCGAGTTAAAGAAACTGATTAATACTGATTTTCCTAGTAATCTTAGTTTTTTCATCGAAATATAAAACTAGGCTAACTAGACTATTTAAGGATTTTTCATGCTCTACTTCCAAGATTTTTATCCTACCCCTCCCAAGCTCATGGAAGATTTTTTTTTTAAAGTGTCATGGTAAGTGGCATCTATTACTACTGTTGTCCCTACTAGAGATGGTCTAAGCCTCAAGGAACTTAAAATCAAGTTGAAAACCCAATGACGCTATATTAAACCCAATAAAAGTCTATTTCTGATTGCTCTGAGATGAGCCCCACAGATGACTGACAGAGTATGCATTCTCAGTGGTGGAAACTTATATTCTAAGACTGAAAAACTGTTTTGTGGGCATTAAAGGGCATTAAAATTTCAAAGGAGGTAGGGAGTGGTTAAGAAAACCTGTCTAAAAAGACAATAACAAAAAAGAAAAAAGGTTGAGAAACACTGAGAGAGGAACCCACGAGAGCTTTATATTTGCTACTAAACTGGCTAAATTACCTGAACAAATTACTTAACCTGAGTCTCACCTTAATATACCACTAACATCATGGGGTTTTTTTTGGCTGGATTCCAACTACATCTTCTCATCCTTCACTTCTCAAGTTTAATGTCCCTTTCTGAAAGGGATCCTTTCCTGGCATGGGTCTAATACAGGTCTTCCTCTTATTCTCTCTCAGCACTACTGATTCACTTTCACAATCTGTGGTTATACACTTGTTTCTTTGGTTTGATTGGATGTCTGCTACATTAGGTGGCAGGTTCCATGAGGGGAGGGACCATGTCTGTTTGTTTACAACGGTACACCTACTCTGACACAAAATAGGTGCGTGCTGGTTCTTGCCAAGCCCTTCCCCTTCATCAACTTTTATTTTCCCGAAATACTGAAGGATGTGCCAGGACCCTTTTCTAGAGCTTAACCTGAAAAGATGGTCTCCAATACTAGTAATTCACTAACGCTTTAAAACCACTTTGAGGTCCCCTTGGCCCCAGAGTATAACCTGCCAGAAAATTTCCCTTAAATCTCTGATCACTTATAAAAATTTTAGTGTGACTTTTATAGTTTTTATAATAATAAACTTGATGTTAAGGAGAATGGGTTGGCGAAAGAATGTGCATATTTTTAGAATGCAAGACTGAATATCAAAATGCCTTTTTGTTCACTCTTCAAGATGTCCAGAGAATTTAAAAGACCTTCCCTTTCTTACTCCAGCGGCTGCTGTCCCACTGTCAGGTGCATCAATAACTGAGCTAACAGAGATGAGGCGATGACGTCTAGGACACACCTGTTCCACATGCCGTGGGCAGGAAACCTAATGTAAAGGAGGCAAGCAGGTCTACTAGGCAGAGGGAAAGCAAACTTGAGATATGGGAAGTCATTTCAAATCAGAACAGCTCACATTTGGAAAGTATACTTCCTACCCCCGCCCCGCCCTCAAAAATAGCTTCTGCTCATTTAGGAGGAGCCGAATCAGGAATTACTACAGTGAAGTGAGTGTTAGTGAAAATATAACATGAGAAGATCAGGAAGATGAGACATTCTTTGGACTTCCTTACAATTAACGACTATATATATTTTTTCCTACTGTATCAAGACATTTGACAAGTTCTAAACTATAAGTTTAATTAGAAAAAGTAGAAGATAAGACATACATATTTGTGTGTGTATGTATGTATGCATGTACATAATTCATATATTTTATATATAGACCTATATCTCTATATAAAAGTTATGTGGATTAAAACAAAAAATACGTCATTCTCTCAGTTTCTATTAAATGTGGTCTTCAATTAAGGTGACCATATAATTTAACATCCTAACTAGGCCACTTTTGAGAGTGAAAGACAGCCTTACTAATAATTATGCCAAGACAACAAGTATACACTAGGGCTAGCCTGGGCAAGCCAGGACACATAATCACCTTGATTATAATAAATAAAGCCCACAGAAAATTGCAAGATTTCAGGAAATAAAAATCAGATGAACAATATTAAAATGTATCTCCTTTAGTAAAGTGTTTTCAAAAGTCTTTAAGAGATGAATTTTTAAAGATAAAGTCTACAAAGGATTTTGACCCTATGAGGCAACATTCTATTAAACAAAGAATATAAATTAAAGAACAGTAAATTATTAACATATAAAATTAATCTCTAATAGGAACAGAAGCTTAAACTAATATTTTCTTTAATTAAGAAAACCGATCCTTTCCGAAAACATAAGCCAACCCCATACAGACATTTCTGCTCCATAGTCTCTAGTACCACTTAGTTATTTGTGTTACTAGGAAACATCTGCACAAAAACAAGATTTACATCCTCCTCTTCTCTTTTTCTACCTAAAGGAATAATCTCCATTATAGCAATACACTTAATATCTCCACAGCAACTAGCATAATTGGGGTGTTGCAACAGGAGGATAATGAAGCAGAAAACAAAGCAATAGTAGTGTAGAAGGAAAAAAAAAAACAAACCACTTCCAAACAGCATTGGTGGGAAAAGAACTACCAAGGAAAAAAAAAGAAAACTCGCTAAATAGAACCCTTTTGAGGTCGCTAAGGTCAGAGGTTACAAGGCCTTTAGGTTACTTAAGTATGCAATAGGGCAAATAAACGTTTCAGAAATGGCGAAATGTATGGAGTAACTGCAGTGACTTCAAAAGAACACAGAGATGGGGAAGAGATGAGGTTTCTGAAGTAGGTAAGACATGATTTCCGTAGGGGTCACAGAAGAAAGGACTAGACTAAGCGAGCCTTCCAAATCAATCCCTGGCAACAGGTGAGGTGAAGGAGGGGACAGAAGGAAAGGGGACGGAGAGGGGAGGAGGGAGGCAGCGGGGCAATCCTGGGCCAAAGATATTCTCAGCCCAGGCAAGGCTGCAGCTACAGAAGGCATAGGGAGCAGATTGAGAATCAGGAAAACCAGGCTCTTCATTGGCCTCTGTCTGACATAACACAGGAGTAAATAATACAAGCAAACAAGCAAGATTTGTGTATACTCAACTCATTAATTCAGAAAACATATATATGGAGCAACTGCATCATGTTAGAAAATACCAAAAAATGCATAAATTTTGCTCCATCCAAAAAAATAATAATTTCAACAGAAAATCATTTTACAATACAGTACTCCTGTGACAGAGAAAGGCCTAAGAAGTCTGGAGCAAGGAGGAGACACCTCTCCCACGGAGGTAGAGTGGAGGAGAGAGAGAGGAAAGCACCTTACAGGGGATGCCGGAGGTCAATTCATTGGTGCTTTCAGTCACTCCTCTAAAAATGGCTCAACAGGATCACCGCCGAAAGGAATCCTCCATACTACAAAGCCCAGCGAGTACTGTGTTCTCACCTAACTCAACTGCTCAAGAACTTACAATAGAACTGATCATTCCATCCTGCTTTAAGCCTGTGATTCTGTTGGCTCTTCCAGTCCTCCTATGTCACTGGCTACTCCGTGGTCTCTCACTTGATCTATTAACTCTGTTATTCCTCAGGGCCTGATCTCTGTCTCTCTTCTCTCCCTACAAAAGCTCCCTAGGTGATTCGAGACGTCCCATAAGATTATATATCATTTCTATGCTGAGACAACTCTGACCCTGATCTTGTCCCTGAATGTAGGTCTCTCAATCACTGCTGGCCATTTGATATCTATCTCCATTTGGATGACTAATAGGAAGCTCAAACTAATCGACGGCCAAAATAGAACTCTATTCCGTACAACCCCGTCACCTAGCAACACACTAGGAGTCCTGCATGGTTTCTCCTACTCTCTCATGTCACCCATCCAAATCTATCCTTAAGTCTTGTTGATTCTATCTCCAAACCTCTCAAACCCATCCACCACTCGCATCTCCAATACCGCCACTCTATGCCAGGTCACCTCACTTCTCCTCATGTAGAATGCTACCACCAGCTTCATAACTGATCTTGCTTCTACTTGCCCCTTTCTACTCCACCCTGACCAGCAACCAGAGAGATGTTACAATATAAATCAGATCACGTCCCTTTCCTTCTTTGATCCCTTCACAATGCCTTCTCATTGCATTGGGAATGAGACTCATACTTCTTAGAGTCGGCAAGCTCTACCCACCCTGGTCCTGCCTGCTTTGTGACCTTCTCTCTCACTACTCTCTCTTGCCAGGACACTGCAGCCAAACTTGTGTAATGAAGCACAATCCCTCCCCATGCAGATGCATACTGTTCCCTCTGCTGGCTCCTTCTTATCCTTCACATCTCAGTGCAAATCTGACCTCTTCCAACCAACCTTTCCTGACGACGTTAGAGCAGATTTTCCCAGTCACTCTCAAGCGTTACCACATTTCTTTTAAAGAAGTCCAAATCCGCACTTATCTTTATTGGTTTTACTCGCTTATCATCTGCTCAACTTCCCTTTTCAATACCTTTTCCTCTCTCAACACACAAACTCAATCTCTTAAATTAAGGTAGACACTTAATTTACTGTTCACTGAACCCCTAGAATCAAGAATAACATCTAGTACGTAGCAAGTGCTTGAAAAATTGTGTTGAATGCATTAACCGGTTTCCAAAGGAATCAAAGAAGGCTTGGGCATTTTCAGCCATCTGTGTAATGCAGGTATTTGATAAAATCAACACGTTTATGAAATCCAAAGCAACTTATCTCAAGAACTTGATGAGAACAGTGGCTTGCCCAGTGGCTGAGGGAACTTTTTTGCTATGAAATCCGCTGTTATGAAATCCTTCTTCTCCATTTAATTATTCTCCCCACGCAATAGAACTGCACCATCCCCTTCCTTCCTCCCCTCCCTTCTCTCCCTCTCTCATACTGTGCCTGTTTTCTTACATTCTAATCCTATCTGTTCCTGGTAGACTGATATTTGATATCAACTAATGATTTCTCTGATCTAGTGGCTTGCTTCCAAATTTGTCACAATAAGCCAGTGAACAAGAGTGCATTAGTAAACAACATAATGTACATAAATAGGCAAGGATAGGGAAAAGGTGGTGATGGATAAACAGGTAGACAGTGAGGTGACAGAGATGAGTTACATGTGGTGAGGCACTGGGCCTGAAACTAGCCCAGATGTTGCACACATCCTGTTTCATAGCTCACAAAGGCATATGAGCAGCCATCTTTTCTATATGTATAAATCTAATAGTCTAAATATTTCATTTATAGGCCCAGGCACAACTCCTGGCATCAAAATTCACAAATTTCCATGACGGATAACCTTAGAGATGTTTCACTGTACCATTCAGCCTATTCCCTCGTTCTAGCAAAAAGTACCAGAACCAGTTTTCTCTGTTGCTCACTAAGGCGACTCCATCATATAATCCCATTTTTAAATATAGACCAAAGTCATTGGACTATTAAGGGATTATCCTCAGATTCATGCAGGGTACTGCTTCGTAAGTATAAGGCTGGTCAGAGCTGCATGATGTGGTAGCTGTAGCCCCATGTGGCTACTGAGCACTGGAAATGCGGCCAGTCCACTTTGAGATGTGCTGTAAGTGCAGAATACACACCAAATTTTGAAGACTTGGGAAAAAATATAAACATTTCAGAAATTTTTATATTGATTCTAATTGATACTATCAGATATAACGTTATGATATATTGAGTTAAATAAAATGTTCTTAAAATTAATTTCACCTGTTTCTTTTTACTTTTTGTAATGTGGCTGTTGGAAAATTCAAATCATATATATGGCTGTCATGTGTGGTTCCCCTTATATTTTCATCAGACAACACTGGATTCTTAGAGTACGGTTTCTCCCTGGGGACAGGTCAGCACCTTGTCCGTGGTCTTTGCAAGCTCAGAAAGTATTTCATCAGTTCACCCAGGAGAGAGAAGCTCTGGTACTCTAACGAAAGATGTAACAGAAAACATAGCTCTATTAATTTATCAATGATGGGTGGGAGATGAAGACTAGTGAAGGAAGTTACTTGGAGACATATATAGCCATACATCCTCATTCTGCTATGGAGATATTGGTAGGGAAAATCAAGCTATTAACCAAGAATCACTTGATGAGGATAAAATGCAAGCAAATGAGTCAGAGTCCTGTGGTACACTACGCCCACAGAGCCGTGTCTTGAGAACTCCCTAGACAAGAGAAGTGAGGGGCTAGAAAAATCTCCTGCGAAAGCTTTTTTGAATATAGACAAAACTTTCCTTCGCTCACATCATTTGAGTCTTTTCTAAACCTTCACATTTATAAGAGGAAATTAACTACACACACACACACACACAAAACCACACACACACACAAAACCACACACACACACGTACACACATTTTCCCCTAAACTAAGTGACTCCAGAGCTAAAAAGAACATACTTAAAAGAATTACAAATATGAAAATATCTTATCTCATGGTTTTAACAGTTTCTAATATTTTATACTTCTACACAAGTCTCTTCCCCCTTAGAAACTGCTATATATATTTAATAACTAATTCTCCACCATATTTCCCTAAAATTATTTTTTTTTTTAAATCCTACATTATCCCTTATTTCATGCCTCAAGACAGAAAGACTCCCAAGATTTTATTTCTTACACTGGTGCTCTTTCTACATTGCATAATGGGAGGCCCTTAACTGAAGAAAGTTGTCTCCAAATCACAATGTAAGATTGTTACTGGAGGATTTCATACAAAACAAAACAAAACAAAACAAAAAAAAACTAACTCCATTCATGACAATGATTCTTATTATTTTTAATTTCAGTAACCGACATTTCCATCTCAAGATATCGTCTACTCTGGGTCCTATAGCCCTCTAGGTACTTACTACAGATGATCCGACAAATGATTCCCACCACTTACTTGTTTAACCATTACAATTTGGGAAGCCCTTGTATATAGATTATTATGAATTTCAGAAAATTCATAATAATGTTGCTGGGAAAGCAGAGCAAACAAGATTAAAAGAATTTAAAGAGAACCTGAAGTCAACACTCAAGGGACAACCTCCACCACCACAACCAGCATCGCATTTGGGCCATAATCTCAGCCCAAACAAACGCCAGGTTGTTCTGACCGCTACGACACTACGTGGAATGCAGAACCACATTTCGTAGGCGACTCTAGTGAAAAAAATGTCTGAGGTGGCTCAACTTGCTCCATAATCACATAAGCAATGTCTTTTTTTTTTTTTTTTTTTGGCTGAAAACTTGGTACATTCATTTTAAATATTTGCTAGTTATAGAAATGTATACAATTATCAAAAGTTAACTATCCCTTCCCCAAAGTGGTTAATTTTACATGTAAAATAAAATAGCCCTCAAAACGTAAAACACTTGCTATACCTGATGTGTCCATAAAAATATATCATGAGAGTAGGTAGCCCTGTCCCAGGGCTGACATAAGAAACAATCAAAACATAGATTGTTCTAGTCACTCTCTGTATTATGTTCTAGGAAACTCTCTGTTTCCTGTTGCTGTTGTAACAAGTTATTACAAATGTAGTGACTTGGAACAACATAAAGTTATTTTCTTACAGTCTGGAGGCCAGATGTACAAAATAGGTCTCACTGGGCCAAAACCAAAGTGTCAGCAGGGTTGCATTACTTTATGGTAGCCCTAAGGGAGAACCTTGCCTTTTCTAGCTTCTAGAGACTGTGCATTCCTTGGCTCATAGCCCCCTTCCATCTTCAAAGCCAGCAATGGCTGTTTGAATTTTCTTTAACAATGCCAACTGTCTGGTTCTGACTCTTCTGCTTCCCTTTCCACTTACAAGGACCCTTATGATTACACTGGGTTCACCCAGATAACCTAGGATAATGTTCATATCTTAACATCAACTGATTAGCAATCTAATTCCATCTGCAACCATAATTTCTCCCTATCATGTAAAATAATACATTCACAGATTCTGGGGATTAAGATGTGAACATCTTTGGGGGACCATTATTTTGCCTACCACCATCTTCAATAGTAATTAGAAAACAGCCAGATAAACCTTACATGTACAAGCTACTCCAATAAGGATATTTAACTATTTTAATTTACAATAGGTGAAAGCCCTAAAACTTAAAAAAATAAACTGGTCAAACAGCAGGCATAAGATTGCAGCTCTTCTTGCTGAGCTGAAACCACATTGCTCCTTTCCCAGGTCACCAGGCACGACAGAGCACTCAGAAGGCTCAGAGAGAAATGTTTGACAACAGTCTATTGAAAATTAAGCATCAATATCTTTCAAAAATGATAATGAAACCTATGACCTAGTTGTAACCCTCCACATAGTACATCATAAATTGATAAGGATGTTTGGACAGATGTGATTTTTCCTTTGTTAAGATGCAGGTGTAAGGACACAAATGAAGCCCAAGCTGTGAGACACGTGCTAGAGTCCACCAGAGTGCAGTGGACAGACCCTGCAGCCAAACTGTCCGCTTTAGAACCTAATTCCGCTGTGTGACCTTAAGCAAATGACTTAACCTCTCTTGTGTTTCAAATAGGGACTCTAATACGGTACTGCCTCACAGCGATTTAGCAGTAGTAAATGACTAACAGATGTAAGTGCTGAAAACAAATCCTGGCACATAGTGAGCACTGTATTTGTTAAAATCTTAAATGTTCCTGCTTGCCGCTTATAACTTGCCAACCAAGCTATATTCCAAGGGAATATACTTCTTAGAGCTAGCCCATCATAGAGGATATGATATTATACACACACACATACACAAAAACAATGCCCTTTGTTGCCATTAAAGTTTGGTAGCAACTACTGGGGTAGTAATAACTGGATGGTTAAGCAACTTACTGAACAAATGCAAATCTCAGAAAACAGTAGCAGCTGTGTTAAATAAACTGTCTTAGGGCCTCCTAAAGAAAGACACATAGCATCAGGGAGGACAGTAGGGTTTGTGATTCTTAATAGCCCCGGCATTTTCTGGGACAGTGGTATTCATGGTACAATAATCCTCAGAAGGCTGAGCTCTGCAAGGGACAGTAGCAGTTACACGACACTAATGCCACCAGTATCTGCTGCGAGGGCCGGCATATTGTTGATTGCACTCTGAAAGCTTTTCAGCATTCACAGTTGATGTTATAAACTTCTTATGAAAGTTCTTGAATTCAACAGCAGTGTACAATCGACTCTATTTTTATTTTAACCCCAAAGGAAAGGGGGAGGAAAAAGGGAGGGATAGGACTCAGACCCTACCAGCACAGGCAAGGTGTGACGAATGGATATTCTATTACAAAAGAAACAACCCACCTTAACGAAAAATACAATTTGATTTTTGAGGTAGTAGAATTGAACCCTTTATTTTTAAAAGTTAGAGGGGCAGCTTATATAGAACAACGGCTTTATTTACTTTTGAACCAGGCATTACTCTCAGTGTTTTACACACATAGAGTCAGCTAATTCATATGGTCATCCTATGAAGTAAATGCTATTTCCATTTTACAGCCAGGAAATGGAGGTTCATCTGAGGAAGTTGCTCAAGGTCACCTAGTGGCGAACGGCAGGAGTTTTGGCACTCAAGTGCACAATGGCTTAGGCCAGTGGGTGTTCATCTTTCTGGCATTACTTCCTAACCCTAACGCTAAGTTTTAAGTGACATTTCAGCACAAACCAGAGAAACATTCCAGGACACACAATCCCATGTCAAAATACATCGCAACAAACCTGCTGTATCTCCAAAACGAGCAGAGAGATGATGGGGAGCCAGCAAGGATCTTGGGCAACTCACAGGCATTAGAATCAGGTGGCTCTGGCTTCGAATCCCTGCTCCACCTGCTCCCAGCTCTGCAGCCCTGAGTGCATTAACCTTTCTAGACTGTTTCTACCTCCAGAGTGGAGATAACACAATTTCTATTTTGCAGGACTGTCTGAAGATGAAGAGAGCATTTCATTTGATCTTCACTAGCACCTCTCTCAGAGCATCTACCATTATTTAACCATCACATTTTACCACACTGTCCCATCTCTGTGTATGGTGAAACGTGGAGAACCAACCTGAGCATCTGGCCTCTCTCTGCCTGGCCCCTCTGTTTCAAAGGCTTAGCTTCAGTTCCAACTACTGCTGCCAGTCTTTTCCTGAAAGGTCTCCATTTCTCTTTGGAGATCAGTGCTACCTAAAAGTATCCTTCCATGGCACCCCAATGAGTTAAGCAGTCCATGACCCCAAATCACTATATAATTAAAGTAATTCCCAGGGAAGGGAAAATATCCTTAACTCATCTAGGTGGGCTGTGTGTTAAGAGTCGGTTTCCTAGGATGACTGGCAGAGACACCCCGACACACATTTTTCACACCTGCCACGCCCTCCAGGATCATTCAACAAGACCCCAGTTCCAACAGAAGAAGTCAGTTCCCAGCAGGCCTTGAGAGGACACAAACCCCTTGAGGAACACAGAATCCGCCTTCGGCATTGTCCCATTTTTCTTCCTGCAGTTCTTTTCCCAGCTTCAGGGCTGCCCCTTCCGATTTGTGGGAAAGATTTTTTAAAAGTTTAATTCTTATCATGTACTTTGCATTTCTAATCATCTCAATGAAAAGAGGTAATTAAATTTCAAGGATAGATGCTTAGTCCCCAGTTTTCCATAACTACGATGCCTCCAGTTCCATAGTTTCAGTTGGATAGTAATTTGCCTTTATTCAGATAGTCATGGAGCCCTCCCTTGGTGTAGGTAAGTATGGTGAGTACACTTAGCCTTGAGGATGCCTAAGGTGGGTATTTCATCTCCAACTCAATTTTCTCTGAGGCTGGCCTTCGCAGCTGGGCGTCTCTCCTTCCACAGTCGAAATACATCACTCACTACACATGAGCCTCAACTCAGCACAGGCACTACCAGGCAGAGAAGTGGGCCCTTCTAGAGTGGTTCACTTGACCTGACTTTTAGTAGCTGGTTGTCTTTCCTGCTTCTTGGGCCTTCAATTTGTTATCTTTCATCTCCTTTCATTCCCCTAATTTTAGTACAGGGTTTTACTTATTCTTTTTTAATAGTACAAAGGGGTATATTGAAAGAAAAGATGTACAAACACTCAATCCAGTTAACATTTCTTCAAAAAATAAAAATCTAAGAATGCGCACAAGCTTCGTTTGAAAGTTTTAAGTGACATTTCAAACTAAGACACAAAATTGTAAGGTTAAATTTTGAATTGTAAGCAAATAATCAAATTGGGGTTTGGCAGTAGAGAAAAACCAATCAGCAAATAACTGATTATCCTATTTACACTTAAATTCTATTAACTGTTTCTTTAAATTCTGCTTTGAAGTACAAGTCATTATTAGAAATTAATAAATTGAACTGATCTGGGTTTCTCCATGAAGAGGCTGAATTGGACACCACTCATACTCCAACATCCTTTATCAAAACCGTCAGAATAAAGTAACTAGCATTAGAAATGAAAAAATAATCCCAGACAGAAATTAAAATTTTGACTCAGGGTAGCAATGAGGGTCTGATATTACGGTAAAACTTGAGAATGTTTAAATGAAGATGTGCTTTTTACCTATAATGAAAATTAGCTAATGAAAATGTCTTTCACTTTCATTAAATTAACCCAAAATGTCTTACCAATGATATACTTCTCAAGAGATCAAAGAAAAAATGTGTAAGATTTTTTTAAAAGGTGACCTATTTAAAAGTGATGGAGCTTATTTTAAACCTAGTGATAAATATGCTAAGTGTAGTATCTGCAAAATTTAACGTGTCTACCCTACTGGGTTCTAAGGAAGCAAATTGCAGAAGCAGAATTTCTTTTAGAGAGCTGCTTGGCAAAATCAGCACTGCTCCCTTCTGCTATCCTTCCCCACAAAAGTTAGCTTTAGGGCTAATAAGAATAATACAAACACAAATAGTTCTTTAAGAAAGCCCCTGTGTGTTCCTTTTTCATCAGATAAATCCCTTGTGTAATGAGCTACTGACCTATTGTGAACTTCCACAGAGAATGTTGATCCATTGCTAAAATCTTATGAAAAACACAAAAGGAACACAGAAATAAAAACTCTTAAATTTTAAAGGGAAAGGAAAAAGTTTTCTAATTCTGAATATGGTAGAGAAAAAAAGAGTTCATTCTCTAAATTAAACACTGGAATTCACTTTTTAAAATGCAAAATGAATAATCATGGATGTGCACAGGGATATAGCTAGAAGGATATTTAATGCAAAGTTGCTTAAAATAGTGAAAACTGGAAACTAACTGCCCAACAATAGGGAATTGGTTAAGTCGAGATGCACACATATAACAGAAGACTATAAATGATGTATGAGTATTTTAGTGATATAAAGATATACATATTTGAGTGAAAAAAAAAAGTAAATTAAAACAGTATGTAGAGAATGGGCCCAGTTTCGTAGAGAATCACTTTCTGCCTGTGCAACTTCAGGAAAGTTACTTAAGTTCTCTAAGTCAGTTTTCTCCTCAACAGAAAGGAAATAATCATAGCACATACCTCATAGGGCTAGAGTGAGGATTACAGGAAATTTTGTGAATAAAGCAGCTGGCACAGTGCCTGGCCAATAGTAAGCTCACTACATGTTAGGTCTTTGAGTTATATGTTCATGGGGTGAAAAAGAATTTGAGGATATAGCATTAAGTGATTTTCCAGGAGCTGGCTAATTTGACTTGCATATTTTAACTTCTACAAATATCATACTACCCATGATAGGGTAAGTATTAATAAATTAGAATATTCGCACATAGTAATTATTCTCTTAAAAATCTACCATAGTGCTTTGCTCACAATAAAAAAATCTTGGTTGAGCTGAATTTACTCTTCTGGTTTCATTTAATCAAGTTTGCTCTGGAATGTTTAAAATTATTTAACTTAATGGCTAAATCTGTTTATAATATTTTTATCGGGCAAAGCTTTACATTGCTCAACCTCATAAGAATTTAAGAGCCCCAATTCAAGACCATTAGAATGCCACTATATCTTCCATTATCAGTGGGAGGAATCACTTGTTTCTTTCCAGCTCCCCACCCTTCTCCTTTTTGACTCTTTTCCTTTCCATAATCACAACCTAGGAGCTCTCTACAGGACTGTAAGCTTCAAGGGCAGTAACAGTGTCTCCTTGATCTTGGCATCCATAGTACCTAGCATAGTACCTAAAGTAGTAGCTGCTCACTACATGTTCACCAACTGAATAAATGTCTGATAGTAGTTCAGGATAGAGGCTTCAATTCCCCCGTAAAAGAATTGGATAAAGGTAGATAGCCTAACTCTTTAGTCTAAAACTGTCTGGAATTCTCACTAATTGTTCCTTAAAAAAAAGGAAAAACAAACATCTCACTTCAAAGTCTCGCTTATTTAAAAAGTTCTCACTTATATTCCATTGTCTATTTTAACTGAAGTAAGAGTGTTTCTATTTTTTTTTCCTCTATATTTTGTTTAAAGTCCCACAAGAATCCTAGAGAGTTTAAGTAACTCACTGGAAGTAATACAACTAGTAAGTCACCGCACAAGATAGCCTCAGGACTTCCAGAGGCCAGTGTCCAGAATCTCTCTACAATGGCGCTCTGAAAAAAAAATCTCCCATGACCTTTGGCTCTAAAAGTTGTAGATATGGTAATAACAAACATTTTCAATAACACCTGAGCAAATGCTATGCTTCTTCCAAATATTTCCTAGGGCTTTTATGAGATTACAGAAGAGAAACTGAGGACAGGAGACAACACAAAATGTCCAAGTGTTTCCTTCCAGGTTCATAAGTCAACCAGCTTTACTTAAAAATGAAACTAAAAAAACCAAATTAAATATTAACTCTCTCACACACACACACACACACACACACACACACATACAACTTCGACCAGAAGGCTATGGTGAAGACAGACTATCGTCAATGAGCTATAAAAAATTTTGCACAGCTTGTTTTTTAAAAAGAAAAAAAATGTTAAGGGTCAAGAGAGTTTTCCACACATCCAGTCTTCCTCCAAATTCCAGATTTTCAATTTCAGCCACTGCTCTTACTCTGTTTAAACACAGAATGTCAGTTCCCTTGACGTGAGGTGGTAGCCACCATTGAAATGTTTAACTTCCTGAAGACATCACTTCACATTCCAAGGAACTTGCCAAAGGACTTCACGTGAAAAATCTCAGCCAATCAGCTGTATAAGTAAGAATATTTGTACAAATCAATTGGTTATTACCTAAGCCAGCTGAAACGCACTATTATTTATATATAAATAGTTACACTTTGTGGGGGTCTACTTTGTGCCAGACATTATGATAGGTCTTTTGTGCTTTAATCCTCATTATTATCCTCTGAAGTCGTTATAGTCCAATTTTACTGAATCAGCGTGTTTAATATGACTGAGAACACACCCTTAATAGATGCGACTAGGAGTGAAACCAAGGATTTGAAAAGTTAAGTTTAAAATCAAAATCCACAGTCAACCTAGAGACACTAAACAGATCTCTTCGAAAATTTAAAATACATGTCAAAATGATTTAATATTTAATTTTAAGGTCATATCAGAGCAGGTAAGATTAAACAGAACGGCCAAGATTTATAAATAAAAGATTACTGGACATGAAATTAGAGTTGTTCGAAGACGTAGCCGCGGGTTACTAACAATTACCCGTATCTCAGAAAGATAAACAGGTCTCCTCCCACCTATGTGCGCTGAGTCTTTGCTTCGGAGTAGCTTCTGGACCGCCAAACGCTGAAAGGTTTCAGTGCAGGCTGCCCAGAGCTGGGATATCACTGTTCACACATCATCAGTAAGTGCCTCTCAAAAAGAAAAAGACAGTCCCTCCTCCACTACCTGAACTTCAGCCCTGACCTCCGGAGTGGCTCTGGACAATCTATGGTTTAAAGTGTCCTTTCGACGCCAGGACCGAGTTACCCGAAATGGTTGCAAATGAATGAGCTGAATGCTCGGAGCAAGGAGACTTAAGCCACACATCCATCCTCTATCAGGCAAAAGCAAGGAAAGATGCCGTGGGGCGGGGCGCGTGGGGGCCGATTCAGAGCCACGTCCCGGTTGGCAATCCACCTTCCCCCTCCCCGCGCTTCACAGGACGCGTGTCTTCCCAGCCCATCCTCCTCCCAGCCCCTCCGGGCGCTCCTTACCCGCTGCCAGCTGGGGCTCCAGACGCTCCCAGCCGAAGGCACTAGCTCCTGGCGGAGGATTTGCCAGCGGACGAAGCCCGCTGCCGCAGCCACCCCCACCCCCGGCCGAAGCCGCTAGAAAGTTTACTCGAGATCTGGCCCCCTTGCGCCACGGCCCCGCGTGGGAAGCAGGTCCTCCAGCCCCTCCCGCGGCCGCCGCCCCCGAGGCCGCTCTGGGCGGCGCTGCAGCCCCGTTGGGGATCCGGCGGCCGGGGACGGCCCCTTGCGCGCCGAGGGCGGGGTCTCCCCGCCCCGCTCGGCCCGCGGCGCAGCGCTGGGTGTTTACAACAGCCCCGCGGCCCGCTCTCCCCGCCCTGCGCGCTCCTGACATCATTCATTCTCTCACACCCTCACCCGCCCACTCCATTTCCAAACAGTGACTCACTGCCAGCCCGGTGGCAGCAGCGCCCGCTCCCGCTGCTGTGGTTCTCCAGGCGCAGAGCGGAGCCCGAAAAACCGGTGCGACTTCTTAAGAAAACCCCGGCGGACCCACCCCTTTCCCAGCTATTAAAGGTGCAGGGAAGGAGGGGCTTGGCTGGAGGGCGGATTGGCTCTAGACGGAAAGGCTAAGCGCCGGGGGCAGACCTCCCAGAGCAGTGACAGAGATCAATCTGAGAAAGTTGTTTGGGTGTCACTCTCAGCAACTTTCAAGGGTGGGGCTGGGAGGGGATCCCCCACCCCCGCACCTTGCCTTATTCAGGAGCTGCTTCCTGACGTCGGTGTGAGTGGGCTTGGAGGCACCAGCGGTTGCTCGAAGGGTTTTGCCGGGGCCTCAGTCAGAGAGGTGGGTGTCTAAACCGCAGAGTTGCCTAGCAGGATTACTCATCGGTCCGCACCGTGGCAGCTCTAGGTGTGAGCTGGAAGGGTGCTCCCAGTTAATGAGGCTAATACTTTCCCTTCGGTGACTAACCACCGTGTCATTTGTTCTATTAATTTGCTTCTCTTTGAGGATAAACCGTAACTAAAATAAACAGTGAAAGAGTTGTTCTTTGCTCAACTGAACACTGCGCTTTTCTGCAGTTTGGGGGGCACAAGGCGTTCGTGTGTGGTTTCTTCGATGAGCTCAGCAGTTACGTTTTTAGAAGCGGTATTGCCTTCTTAAAAATGGTCAAGGTTTTACATTTCTTTGAGTTGCTATTCATACACCTGCTGGGCAGCTTTCAAAGTAAGGATGACAGCCTCAAATTCTAACTGGAATGAACCAGAGGGAATTTGGCCAAATCTTTATTGAATTTAATTGACAGAAATGTTTTCTGTTAATTTCTACTTGAGGACAGGTTTGAGATGTGCACTGGCTTATGGGCGATTCCATGTAATCAACAAAAATAATCCAAAGGCATCTCTGGGTGCCTAGTGCAGAAATAATGTGGGTACATAATTATTTGTCTATGGATATTAAAAACAATGGTAACAAGAAAACAAAACAAAACATAGCAGGGCAGTCCCAAAACAGACAGCTCTTTGATGTAACTAGAGAAGTCTCTCCCAAATGAAAATGTTTCTGAAATTAACCAAAGGTTCCACATCATTGTTGTGGAAAATGCACTCAGAACACCAACAATTGAAATTTATTTTCCTTGGGTCTATTTTTTCCTTTCAATAGGGGTTCGTTTTTCATTTTACAAAGCCCAGGCATCTTGCCCAGAAGGCAATAGCAAATGGATTGGTTTGCTAGGATGCAGTCAAAGTAAATGGAAATTCAAACCAACAGTTTTCACAGGCACAGACATAATCAGAAGCTTGGATGTCCTGTCCATGGGTAACACAGAGGGACCAGATTCAAATGTGCAGCCACAGAAAAGTTGGGGGTGAATATCCCCATGCTCCCTACTTTATGACTCAATTATTTGGACATTATGGAGGTATGTGTACATAAGATTTTCTCCAGATCTTAGAAAATGTTGCGGGCTTTTGGGCCAGAGTACATGGATGAAGTATAAAAGATCAAAACAAAGCCTGCCATCCTGTCTGCATTGTTGCATGATATAAATCCTGCAGCTTTACCATAGGATGGTCTCTGTTTGTTTGGGAGGCTTAGTGAGTAGTTTTGAATTTGTGGTTACTACCAGACCCCAGTTTAAATGTAGTGAAATAAATGATTAGGTCATTTTATTATATCGTTTAAATATCCCCCAGTAAATGTAATAGTATAATTGTGATTGAGTTGCATGAAGTTTTTCCGTTCTACTCATTGTTAACGTACAAGAAAGCAAATTATTCATCTTAATTTCTCTTTTGAAAAATAGTGTCTTGTCCATCTCATAGAGGTGATTGCTTTTTAACTATACCTTTTTGTTCTCACAATGTACCAAGTTTACTAAGTCCCTGATTAGTCACCTTCCAAAAATAACAATGTTAAATTCTCTAAGGGAGAGTAAGGGCTGACAGGTATGCTCCTGTCAATTTTATTTGTTGAAACCAATGCATACTGTAAATCAGTTTTACAGATATTTCTTTGGTCTGATAAAACATACTGATTAAGTTAGGAAAACATACGTATCTGTAGTATTTATCTTATAATAACTCCTACTCTGGATGTACCTAAGTCATTCACTCAGTCAACAGATGTTTATTGAGTTCCCACTTTGTGCCCACAATGTTTATCTAAGAATCACCATGTACATCTTCTAAATATATGTCTCAGCAATGGGAAATTTTACTGTTTAAAATTTTTTGCTTAAGGATGTTTATTGCAACATTATTTAAAATTTTTCCAGAATCCAGCATGGTGCACGGCATGTAATTATTGAGTGAGTGAAATAAACAAATGAACAAACTTTAGAGAACAAACCAATAGTGGAGTAACTCCATGTTATGTGATTCTTTGTAGATAATAAAAAAAATAATTCCATAGGCTCTGACTTAGAAAACTCTCCTTGTCAAGTGAAAAATAAAGCAGAGAGAAAATACACACACACACACACACACACACACACGCACCCCATTTTTGTGAAACAAACAGCTCCCTTCT
>NW_006441953.1:5864773-5929744 GCF_000325575.1 Pteropus alecto | reverse complement strand
AAGAGTGTGAGAGGGGAAACTTGTATTTCTGGACTATTTTTCAACGAGCCTGCATTACTTTTGTAATTGAAAACAACACAAGCAATATTGGAACTTACAATGAGTCCACGACATAGGGGAGCTTACTGTGTAGTTAGAGAGACAATAACACCCAGAATGACTAGAGATTAAGGCTGCTCACTCTGTGGACTTGAGGTTTCAGATACTGAAACCAGGCCCATCTGAAGAGCAAACGCCTACCATTAACTGAGTACTTATTGTATGCCGGGGACCATGCAAATTGCTTTACCCATATTATTTCATTTAATCCTTTCAGCAACCTTCAAAGGTAAGTATTCATAATGCCCTCCTCTACATATGAGGTAACAAAAGGCAAGAGAGGTCATTTTCTTGAGATCACACTCAATTGGCATTATCAAGGCATAAAACCAGGACTTTCTGGCCCCAAAGTTCATACTTTGACCACTATTCCTTAAATTGCATCTACACTGATATAATTCTTCTGCTGTAACAACAATCTTACTTTTTTAGTTTTTAGTTTTTAAAACATTTATTTTAAATTTTATCAAAATATAAGGTATACTGCCATATTATAGAGCTATTGGAAATGAAGAAAAACAATAAAACCAAAGACACAAAGATTTGGTGTCTGATTTCTATTATTTTAGATAATTTCGACAACATCATACTTATGATTCTTATTGTTTTTTTTTTTTAACTCTAGCATTATATTATATGCTCTTTCCTCACAATTATCATATTAGTGGCTCCACAGTGTGCCAAAAAATGTATATGCTTGTGCATGTGTAGTGTATATTGAAATTAATCTGAAATCTAGTAGCCTAATTATTAATTTGGGAGCAGTTTAGTATAATATTTTTACATTATTTTTATTAATGAAAACTCTTGGACTATCTTTTTTTATAGTTAGTACTACTATACTATGTATACAAATGTTCTAATTAAAGTGTTTTGGGTATTGAAAAAAGTAAATGAGAGGTACTATGTGCCACATCTCATTAGTATTATTTTCTGTGCTCTTCTGGACTGGAGCAAGATGGGGAGGGTGTAGAGAGAGCAATAAGCAGCTTTGCAGCAGTTCAAGTACAAGATGGCAGTGGTCTAGGTTAGGAAAGTGACGATAACAATATAAGAAGCAAAGAGGACTTGAAGTATAATGGATAGAATTTGCAGATCAATTAGATATGGGGATAGAGCCAAAAAGAACTCCTACTTTTTTTATTTGTTTACTTGAGCTCTTGGTTAGATTGTACTGCCTTTTACTACACAAGACAGGGAATGTCAAGGTAGGAACAAGTTTGTGGAGGAAGATGATGAGTTTTGAACATGATGAGTTTGAGATGTGTGGTGTGTAAATGGAGATATTAAATGGGCAGCTGATAATATTAGTCTGGAACTCAGAAAAGAAGCATGAACTAATGCTATACATTTGAGAATAGTCAGCATAGATAATAAGAAAGCCATAAGAAAAAATGAGAGTGCTTAGAATGAGTACAAGTGAAATGAGGAGAAGTCTAAGAGAGAGCCCAACATATAGGCTTGATAAAGAAGAACACTGCAGATTAGCCTGAAAATACATAACTTGAGAGATAGGAAGAAAATCAAGAGAATATACTGTCAAGGAAACCAAAAAAAAGACTTGTTAAGGAAGGTGGAATGGTCATCTACATCAAATACTCCTGAGAGAGCAAAGTAAAATAAAGACTAAAAAAGTCCATTGGATTTGGTGACATGGAGGTTCGTTGACCTTAACCAGAGGGAGTTTGGTTATGCTATGGTGGAGCGCAGCTCTGATGGAGTGGGGTAAGGAAGAGCTCAGTAGGGGACCAGTGAATAGGCTTCCTGGGGTGCTGATCTATAAGGAGTTCCAAAGTATTACCAGAATAAATTCATAAAGTACAGTTTGGGTTGGTGGGAAATGAAGAGTGATTGCTAAATGAGTACAGGGTACTGGGGTGATAAAAATGTTCCATAATTGATTGAATGCTGATGGGAAGGAATCAGTAAAGGAGATGAGGAAAGAGATAATGGGGAGGACAATCAGTAGTCAAGGTTCAGGAGAAGTCTGGAGGAGATGGTATCCAGAAAATAGATGGAAAAAAATGGCCTGAGAGATGAGAAGAAATTGCATCTCCAATACAAGAGGGACAAATATAAATAGAAAAGCATGAGAATGACACAGTTTTGTTCATAGACTGCTCACAGAAAGTTGAAATTATTTCTTCTGATACTTCTATTTTTTGTGTGAGTTAGAAGGTATGTATTAGTTTCCGATTGCAGCTATAACAAATGATCAAAAACTTACTATTTAAAACAACACAAATATATTATCTCACAGTTCTGCAGGTCAGAAGTCCCACAGACTTCTCTCCTGGTTTCTCAGCTCTGGGGTTCACAAGGCTGAAAGCAAGGTTGGTTAGGTTTTTATCAGCAAGCTCTAGCAAGCTTCCAAACTCATTCAGTTTATTAGCAGAATCAAATTCCCTCCAGTGGCTGAACCAAGGTCTCTATTTCCCTGTTGGCCGTCAGCTGTGGGCCACCGTTAGCAGCTAAAATCATCTGTCCCAGAGCCAGGAACAATGTGTTGAATCCTTCTGCACGGAATCTTTCTGACTTCCTGTCTCATCTCTGCCTCAGCTGGAGAAAGTTCTCTGTTTTTAATGATTCATGGAATTAAATTGAGCCCACCTGGATCACCTAGGCTCTTTCTGGATTATTTTTCTATCTTAAGATCCATGATCCTAATTACATCTGCAACGTCCTTTTGTAATGTAACATATTTCACAGGCTCCAGGGATTAGGGTGTGGACATTTTGGGGGACCCATTCTGCTGACCACAAGGTGACATCATCAAGTGAAAATAAGGAAGTGGAACACAATGGAGGTGTTAAAAAGAAAAGGAACAGCTTGAGGTAGCCACTCTGGAGAGTAAGAACATGCATTCACTAGCGAAACTTCATAAATTTGACAAATGGCACAGAAGACTGAATTGAAGTTGTGGCCAGAGAGTTACCAAGAGTGTCCTTCTCCAGCAGCACTCAGCCGCTTGGGCATGGCACAGAGAATGGAGGCGGTAGATGGGACAGATAGGTAAAGGAGGGAGGGAGTCTGGGATAGTGTCAATGAAACAATAGAATGGGGAATAAAAGATGTCAGGAGAGAGGCAAAGAGAGGAAGGAGAAGGCCAAAGGATAAAAGAAAAGTAAAAGGATCGATGGCTGAGGGATGCTGGAGACACTGTAGATTATGTGAACCAGGGATAATCGATGGGAGAATTTGGAAGCATAAGAGATCAGGTGGTGAAGTGTACGAACTGTTTATCTGGCAGTTTGAGTCAATGGCAGGGCCTGGAATGTGGCTGTGAGCGGATGAGCGAGGTAGAGGAAAGGAAAAGAAAAAGAAGTCACTTCAGAGTTCAGGGCATTAGAAGAGTAATTATCATGGATACCCAGAATGATGGCCAGACCAGAGGTGGAAAAGACTGTACATCAGGTGCCAAACAATTAATAATAAGTTGGAATGAGCAGAGGAAGAAGATGGCATAGCAGATGTGAATGCCTCAAAGGAGAGGGCCATTTCACTAAAGCCTGGCTTAACCTTGGTCCAGAAGAATCTCTAGAAATCAAAGGGACATAGACTTTACCTTTCAACTCAAGGTACATAGAGTGTGAGAAGATAATCAGACACCCTCACCAGGCCCCAGAGAAAGTATGTCCCCAGATTTCAGTTAAGACCAAAAAATACAGGGAATATTCCAAGGAACGATTGAGCACATTGGAGAGTTTGCAATCATAAAGTAGGGATTTCAGAGGATACATGGGAAGGGTTAGGGAGTGATGGGTAGAGTCAGGAAGATCAGAGAAAATAAATCCCATAGCATTATGGAAATAAACGTATGCAGATGAAATAGACCTGTGAGTGGGGCTGGGAAGGTTTTCTTCCTAAACTCAACCCCTACCTTTTCTGGAGCTGACGGCTTGATCCTTTCCTGAAGCTAGGATAGTAGAAAGTAGTCTTGTGTAATATAACTTAAGGCTACAATGAAGACATACTTATTTAGCATAATAAAGTGCAGGAGATATGTCAAGAGGAGGTTAATCAGTACAAATGGTCTCATTTAATATTAGCTGCTTCATTCAGAGACCAAACTACTGTGAGGATTCCTGCCCCTCCCCTTTTTCCTCTCTCAGGATCCAGAAAACACTAACCTGCCTCTAAGCAGCTGTACTTAGATATACTTGATTATGACGAATCATGACCAATATGTTGGGAATAAGCAGGAGGAAATTGGTTTAAAAGTACTGAGTGGTCCTTCTTGGGGAAGATAGAATTCTGGTAGGGGTGGAGGTTAGGAGGCCACACTCTGCTGATCAAGAGAGGTCTGTTAGGGTAGAATACAGCTGTGGTGGAGCAGGAGTGGAAAGGGAGTAAATTGATTGGGCTGGAGAGAACAGTACAAAATATTCATCACTCGGGGGCATCTGGTTGGTTGAAATATAGTACCTGAAACAGAAGTAAGAACTGGTCTAACCTCTGGGGTTCTATACTTGACTGACTAACATTGAGATTGCTTTGTTTTTACTGTATGACCTTCATTTCCCCCACGGAGGGGTAAGCATTGGGGCCACATGAGAAATGACAGATAAAGTTCTCAGTTTCCTGGAGGATAGTGGGAACAGGCACCTTGGAAAATTCAGCAGCAGCAAAAAGGAGGCTTGCGTGATGACAATGATTTGATTCTCAGATTGATTAGTCTGGAGCAACATTGCCCAAACTTGCCAGTTACATAAGGATTATCATGTGAGACCCACATGAATCTTCAAGGGAATGATTTCAGATACCATTTAAAGTAAGTGCCTGAGATCATTCTTATGTTGAGAAAAATTTGGAAAATTTTAGCCTAAGGCAGTGATTCTCTACCACCACCACCCGTCCCCGCTCCCCACAATGTAGTTGAGCAAATTACATCCTCCCTAAAGAAATATTAGCCATAGTTTTCAATCAAGGACCATGACATTTTAGAAGTGGCTATCAGAATTTTAGGGCTGTTTGGGGTTGGGTAAGAGGGAGGAGGGAGGAGAGGATAAAGGAGACTTAAGTAGCATTAAACAGCTTCCCTAGAGAGACTGAGGCTCCTTCTTAATAGGGAGGGTCATCCCCTACCATTCCCACTTCCAACCTCCTTCTCTGTTGGACAATCACTGGTCTAAGTTCTAGTCTATTTTTTTATTTAATAGTTATATCCTGATGTTTAGAGGGTTTCGTGACTGTAATTCTTGTGACTCAGTCTACAAAGCTAGTCACCTTGCTATTTCAGCACAGTTGAATTTTAAGCCTACCAAACAAACCAAAGACCAGAGGTCACAGATTGGTGTCCATACCAAGAAAGTGACTCTCTGTAAGACAGCCTGCTAGTCTCCCAGGCTGCACCTACTTTCTTCATTGGCTTCCTCTCCAATTGTTTCCCCTGGTTCTATTCCAATTAGAATGTACACACATACATACATCCTCCTCCATACAGTTTATTAGGGTACTTTAAATGATCATATCACCTTACTCAAACTGGCCCTCCTTAAAAGGGATGAGACTTGAACTGCAAATTAAAAGACTATTTTTTCCTAATTTAAAATGCAAAGAAGGATGATATTGCAAGAGGACATGCTAACTTTATGTAGACCTAACTTTTCAGCTGTTAGCTTTAATTAAAATGCCTAACAAGAAAGGTACAAAGTCCGCCTGTTGATCTAAGCCTTTTCCATAATTTAGGGTAGGTAATAATTGCATAGTGATGTGCTTTCTACTCGAAACTACCCAGTCAGTGACCTCGAATATGTAATAAACACTATACCAAACATCTTTACAGCTTCCTAGTCAAATATAGTCAGAGATAAAGATATATAAAAGATGAGTAATAATAGACAAAAATCTTTGACCTCTCAGTTTCTTCAACTCTTGTAATCTTAGATGTGTTTTCAGACAACAGGCATTAAAATATATATTATATATATGCAATCTATAAATTCAACATGAAATAATCCTGGCTTTTATACTAATGTTGTTACTCAAAAGAACCAGAGTACTTTCATATATCATTAATTGATTTATGATATCTTTATGACATCCTCTTAAATCAAATTTCAATGACTCCTTAGTCTGTATTCAGTATTTAAGATCAAATGCTTTAAGATTCAGAAGGAAGTAATTACATATAACATATTTTTAAAACATTTCATATTTTCCTTTGTGTTTTTAAAATGCAGTTTCTATTTAATTTCTTGACATAACCCCCTCCCTAACACACACACATACACACACACACACAGACACACACACACACACACACACACACCCAACCCCTCATTCTTCATTCATTCCTGCCTTTGCCCTCCCCCATCTTTTTTTTTTATCTAGTCCTCATAAATTAATCCTGTCTTTCTTTTAACCCCTCTTCCTCTGGTCTGGTTTCTTTCCTTATATTTACTTTTCTTTTAGTTAAATTTGAAGCAAAAATTTTATCTTACTTTTATTATATGTATTCTAGGTTTCTCCACTTAGTAACCTGTTTATAGCAACCCTACTCAATAAATACATTTCATTAATTACACTTTTCACCCATTTTGAGACCATCTCTCCCATAGACTTTATCAAGTACTACCTACTTCATGCTGAGTTTTATAAGGGAGACAAAGGTGTGGCATATATATCTGGTTTCAAATTGTTCTCGATACAGTTAGTAAACTAAGATAAACACATTAGAATTACATTCTAACAATGTAATCATATTTCACTTGGAATTCACTTAAAACTTAATGTACTTACTTCACATTTGTTTTCAAAGATTTTCAATCCAACTAACAGACAGCATACCAATCTGCTTAGAATCCACTTTAATTGTGTCTACCAGTGTCGACAGGCTAACTTCTGTCTTCCCACTGCCCCTTCATCCCCAGGACAGCACCCTTTGAAACATGCTAAGTAATTTGGTAGATAACTAAATCAATAGCAAAAGTTAAGAGCAAAACATGAGATAATAGTAATTATATTAAGCAAAATGTTGAACCATAGGCATATGATTATACATGTACTTATATAGTCAGGGTCTTAGCAAGAAAAAGATGGCATACCCAAAAAGTGTAACTAAAAAGGGTTTAATGAAGAGACTATTTATAAAGTCTAGTCAGAGAGGTCAGCACAAAGATACAAGAATGATGAAGCACCCAGGGACACTGGGAAGTCATTACCACCTCTAGGACAGGAGCGGGGTGAGCAGGGAAAGATGTTTTGGGGGCCAGTTAGGAGCTATCACTGTGGAAAAGGGGCTGCCAGACAGGAGAGGGGCCTTAGGTGGAGGAATGTAGCCCCTCAGAACTGCAGCAAGAGGAGAGAGAGGGAGAACAATGATTCTGACCTCTCTCCTCCTGCCTTCAGATTTCTTGCTGGTGACTGACCCTAACTTCAAGTTGATGGATGAGGAAGTCCAGACGATGCAGTAGGTAAAGGTGCAGTGTCCAGGGGTACAGAAAAGAGCTGAGAAGGGTGAGAATGGATCTGAAAGGGCAAGTGGAGAATAAACGGGCCAACTCCCTAAAGTTTTAGAAGTCCGTGACAGGTGAATTTATGATAAGGTATTTCTAAGGCGGTGAACTCCAACATCTGCAGCACAGTTGGGAATAGTGATAATAAGACAAACCGAAGAGACCAGTGACCTCAAAATTTAGTTGTTAATACTCCATCCCCTCTTATTTTGGTGGGAAAATGCTCTTTTGACAGGCCAAACCTTTACCTTTATAGTAAAGGCCAATTAAGATAAAAAGAGAAACCAACACAAAGGTAAGGCTAGCAGTTATCAGGGTTTGCCCTGGACGATCCCAAGTTAAACCACACACACAACAAAAATCATCCCAAGGCTTGTAATGTAAAGACTCCCTAAGCGGCCTCTCTTCAGAAATATGTAGATAATCCATGCTTGGAATCTTAATTAATTAGAATTAATTTGTGAAAATATTCTAGGGATACAGTAATACACCAAATCATTCTTGAGAGTTGTGGTTTACCAACTGCTTAGTCAGTGAAGGCTCTGGGGCCCTTTGCATGCGGGAAATGACCTTCTCTGATCATGTAATCTGACCATGGATCCCAGGCATTGCTTGTTAATGGCAGAGTTAATGGCAGTTAATTCTCCTAAATTACTGGGCTTTAGTCAAGCAGACAGTGAAAGGAAAGTAGCCTGCTTTTCTCATCCCCACTTACATCCTGGCCACCAATTCCGTATTATCTTGACCAAACTGTGATCATTTTAAGTAAAAAATCCCCATAATCAATAAACTCTGCTACAGAACTGATGAGGGCAGAGAAGCAGACATTGCATTTGTCATTGAGGTCACTGGTGTCCTTCACCAGAGCAGTTTCGGAGGAAGAGGGCTTCCTGCCTGGTAAGCCAAGGTAGGCTGGTGATCCATGAACGACTGCAGGCGAGCTGAAGAATAAGCCCCTTAAGTTCCTGACATGGTTGGGGTAGGGGTAGAGTGACCTTGATTGCTGTCCTCAAGGAGCCAAATAAATATAACAATTTTCTCTGGTTGCTGTGACATGGAAAAGTTTGGAGAGCACAGCTGTAAAATAATAGCAGTGGAAGTCAGATTGAAATTCAGGAGTCTACGCCATGCCACCCTGAACAAGCCCGAACCCGTCTGATCTCAGAAGCTAAGCAGGGTTGGGCCTGGTTAGTACTTGGATGGGAGACCACCTAGGAAGACCAGGTGCTGCAGGTGTAAAAAATAAAAAATAAAGGATTATAAGCTGACACGGTGCTTACAACCTGTGAGATCAACCAAGAGTTGCCTCTCTTTAAAAAAAAAAAAAGAAAAGAAAAATTCAAAAAGATCAAGTGGAGAAATGCAGGTGAAGGCTGCAAGTATAGAGAATTCTTCCAAGATATATGTCAGTGAAAGAAAGGGGAGCGGGAATAAATGATTCTAAGTAAGTTCAATAGGCAGATGCTTGAGCACATTTGTAGAGAGTAGAGAAGGATCTGGCCTGAGAGAGAAATTAAAGATAAAAGGAAAAGAAAAGTTATTTAATATTAAGGTGGAAAGGAGAGCTGAGGGAGTTCACTACTATGACTACTATTTTCTTTGTCAAAATAAGAAGTTGAGTCATTGGCTGAGAGAGAGAAAGGCAGAATCTTGATATGGCGTTTTAAGAGGGAGATAAAGATGTGAAATAGCTGCTATCAGAAACGAAAAAGGAAGCTGGCGAAAGATAAGTAAAAATTTGCCAGTGTCAAGAGCTAAGCTGAGAATGAAGCTCATAAATTTATAATGAAGCTAATTGGCAGAGTTATAGGCTTAACACAGCTGTGAAGGGACATGTCGTGCTTGAATAGATAAAGTAGTTTGATGGTTTCATCTAGAACCAGGACCTGGTAGAGCAAGTAGAATAGTAAGATAAATCCCTGATACTCCAACTGCACTATGAACCAATTAAATGGGTGAGTCCAGGCACAGTATTTTTTTAAAGGTCTCCGAATGATTCCAGTGTATAGAGCCAAGAATGAGAACAACTTCTCTAGAATGATGTCTAGCATAACATAAATTCAGTTTAGCGAATGAGGGAATGGAATTAAGAGAGACTCTAAATAAAGCTAGGAAAGGGGTAAAGACTGACATCTCCATGAACTTGAAGTGTAAGTTTGAGGACAGTGTTTTCTGAGACAGAGATTTCTAATTTTATTATTTTGGAGCAGGTGCAGTTCTAAGTGATATGATTTACGCCAATCTGTCTGTGAGATTTTTGCATAAGTACCAGAGGGTTGAACCTTGGTACAGCAGTGGCGTTTAGAGGTCAGGGGGTTGGAAGTTTGTGAAGTTAAATGTTAAGGTTGCACAGCGGAGGGCCAGAGGGAAGATGGGGAGGAAGACTGCTGTTCAGGACCCTCAGATTGGATATTGATTTGAACCGAACTGGTTCTGACTTGCGCTTTTTCCTGTTATCTTCGTGACCCTAAATTCATGGTTTTCAGCAAATTCCTTGGGCCCTCTGTGTCTGAAGTTGCCTTTGCTTCCCTGGGTCCACTTTACACTAAGACACACATACTAAAACTTTATGGTGAATTAGTTCATTTTCCTGCTTTCAAGAGGTTAAGGCATTGAAGGTTGGGAGTACAGAGTACTGAAAAGTGGAACATGTCGCAATTCACCTTGTTTAATTACAGTTTTGCTTGAGGCTATTCTGATCAAGGCTTCTATTGAGCACAAATGACAATAGAAATAAAATTCATAAAACTCTCTCAACCCCAAATACTATAAGAGTTTAGGAGAAAATAAGAGTGAGGCCAATGACCTTAAAATAGCATTTTTTTCTTTATTTGAATAAGATATTCATTGCTCATGTATTTTGTTATAACCCATCACCTCTATATTGGATTATGAGTCACATTGAACTCTGATGGTGATTAGGTGATTAGGGTGGGTTGGGCTCCCATGAAAGAGTTTATGCACACCCTCTCCACAGTCCAGCAGATAAGTCATCTCCAAGGAACTGTTCTAGAATAGTTGGATAAAGTACAGTCAGGTGGTGAAGAAGTCTGTAACTCATTATTTTATTTTATGAATTACTTGTACTACTTCTTCCATGGAAGTAAACATTAACCTTCTAGATGGAAATCTGCCATCCTCATCATCTCTATGGCACTGAGGTTGCATGACATATCTGGGGGCAACCCCAGATGTCAGCATATAAAACAAATGGTACAAGCCTCAAGCAATAATTGATTAAGAATTATTCTCTTTATGGGAAATAATTAAGCACTCAAACCAGCAAACACTGGTGAACTCTCCTCCAGCTCTGTTGCCAAGGCAGGATGTTTTGGGATGTTTCAGGAGGACGAGTAAGACTCCTCACTGCAATAAGTGAGAGGAGATGAGCCACAGAAATTATCATATCAATTGGCATCTGTATAGGAAAAAGGAAGACTTCAAACAATATGTCAAGTGCTCACTGAAGAAGCAGAGCTAAGGAAAGACAGACGCCAGGTCTCATCTCACTTTGTCATTATTCTGTCCCAGGTTTCCACCTTCCAGCCCTCGTTTAGAACCTAGAACCAGCAGCAGCTTTCCAAAGAGAGTGCTGCCTCCAGCCTTGTTCCTCTCCATTTCATTCCACATTCTGCAGCCATCAGGCTCTTTCTAAAATGCCATTCTGGTTTTATCATTTCCCTACTTAAGCCCAATACATGGCTTCCCATTTCTCCCATTTCTCATGATAAAGTGCAACTCAGAGTATAGATGAAAAGGTCTATTATTACTTGATTTCTGACTACCACTCCTTTAAATTTGCCACTCTCAGCTCCTGTTCTTCACTGTATTAAACTTTAGTATGTTCAAAACAGTGAGGCTCTCTGATTTCCTCTTCTGGGAACTCTTTTTTCTGCGCTTTGGGATTCCACCTCTAAAAAGGTAAAATCATTGTAATGTAGGGAAGAAGCAAGAGAACTAAAATGTTAAATCAAGCTATATTCAGAGACTGCAATACACTGATCAGCCCTACAGCTAGACCTAAGGAAACCCGCAGAACAAAGGAAGATTTCAGCAGGGATTGCTAACAAATTATTTCCCCACACTGAGAAAAGGAAAACAGAAAAACAGAGTCTTGTGTAGAGTTGTGCCCTACACAAAATCATTCATTTCCTATGGCTAAAATCATGGGGAACCTATGGATCGAAGGCTGGGAATTGCCAGGAGGCCTTTCGCACTACATATTCTTACCATTTTATGCTACATACTTTCATCCTTTCTCACTGTACGCTCATATCAAAGGAAAATGAGTAAACAAAGCCTTTAAACTATAATTCACAGAAACTAAGAATGGTATATAAATGGATTCCCTGACATTCAGGCCTTTTTCCTGTCTTGGTTTTTTGTCTTTGATTTTTCCTTTCTCTTTTCTTTTGACTATAACTTTCTTTTGTTTGTTGTTTTGTTTTAAATTTTATTTTATTCGTTTCAAGTATACAATACATCAGTTAGACATTTATACAGTTTATAAAACGATCCCCCTAATTGCTCTTTCTCTCCTCTGGCTCTACACCTAGCCATTACATTACCACTGACTGCATTCCCTATGCCGTGTTCCCCATCCCTGTGACCATCTATCAACTGTTAATTTGTACTTCTTTAACCCTTCACCCCATTCTCCCAGCCCCCCTAACACCCGTCCCCTCTGGCCGTCACCAGATTGTCCTCTATATTTGTGAGCCAGTTTTTGATTAGTTTGTTCTTTCGTTCCTTAGATTCTGCGTATAAGTGAAATCATGTGGTATTTATCTTTCTCTGTCTGACTTAGTTCACTCAGCATAATAACCTCTAGGTCCATCCATGTTGTTGCAAATGGTAGGATTTCATTTTTTTATGACTAATATTCCATTGTATATATGAACCATCCATAACTTCTTTATCCAGTCATCTGTTGATGGATATTTAGGCTGCTTCCATATCTTGGCTATTGTAAATTGTGCTGCTTTTTGTAGGCATTTTAATTCTTTCTTGCACTCAGTCAAAGAACCCTCTCTCTCTCGGTGCAGGCCCACTTGGGGGAAATTTGCCCTGCATCATCAAGACTCAATTTAAAGATCCCAGTGGGTGCTCCTATAGCGCCCTGAACTTCTCCTAGCATAAGTTATTGTATTCTTTAAGTCATTTCATTATCTACCTGTCTTGCTGGACAATATTAGCTCACAACAAGTGTTTAACATTCACCATACCCTATTTAAGCATTTTCCTTGGCATATCTCATGTGATTCCCACAACGATCCTGTGAGGGAGACACTTGATTACAAATAGTTAAACTGAGGCTTATGTTAAATCATTTGCTTAAGTCTTATGGCAAGAAAGCTCCCCAGGGCAAGATGGTGTCAGTCTTGCCTATCACTTGATTCTCAGCAACAGTTGTACACCACCAGCCCTTAGATGTAGCTAGCCCTTACCTTGCACTTAGAATGTGCTGGGCAGATCTCAATCTTATATCAACAGGATGAGAGGTAACGGTTAAGTAACTTGCCCATGGTCACACGGCTAAGAAGTAGCCAGGCTGAGATTTAAACCCAAGCAACTGGCTTCAGAACAACCGTGTGCATAACTGCTATACGGGTCTTCCTTTGCATGAATAGAAATGCTTCAAATTGCAGAAACGCTAAGGAAATGAATGAAACAGTCAATAAAGCAAAACCAGCTGAGACCACCATTTAATAGAGCAACTTGTTAGTACTTCAGACAGCCTCCCACGACCTCTTCCACGGTACCCACAACAGAAAGATGAATGCATAGTTCCCACCAAATGAAAACACGTATGAAAGAAAGATTCTTTTTTTTTTTTAAATCTTGGAGTGCTCCAACTTTACTGAGTAGTAATCAGTGATAAAAAAAAATCAACTAAAGTTTCCTTTTTTGGCACTGAAATATGTACTCATATCACATTCTTTAGAGAAAATGGGGAGAGAAATCCAATGGGATTTTACAATAAACGGTTGAAGTAAACCAGCTATGCCAGAAGGCGACTGCTGTGGTCTGGGAAAAGAGAAGGATGGGAAAATCCTTGCAGTTCCAAACAAGGCAGAAAGTTTAGTTTGGCCTTGTCAAGTACAACTAGAACTTGGGTGGCAGAGAGAAAAAAGGAAAGGAATGCTTTTGTAGTTATATTTTTCTCCCTTCCCAAAATGGAGAATTTTATTGCTATTTCCTTTGATTTCTGTATTGTTTTTGGTGGTTTTGTCTGCAACAAATTGTTTTAAAGATCATATCACTATTGTTTTCCTTTCTGTAAAATAGAAGAAATATAATAATTAATGGGAAAAAAATTACTTTTTGGAGGATGAATGAAGGATGACGGGAGTCAGGAAGACAAGAGGATCTCTAAGAGAGTGAGGGACTCTCCCCCTAACATCAGAGGATATGTCCCTGTAGCATTGGTAGCTCCAGTGTAAGAGACCTCACTAATTGTCATGAATTTAATGCCAGAAGCTTATTTGAATTAGCTGCTGCCTTTTGTTAGAGATAAGAGACAAGGATTGTTGACCAGGAATGATGACTTGGAGAAGGGGAAGAGCTCACAGATCAGGGATGGGATTTGTTAGTGGATTTAGGGAGAAGAAGGTGATAGAAAAGGAGGAAACAAGCATGACTCATAGGTGTCTGGCCTTAGCTTCTAGGGGGAGCTAATTTTTGATGTAGGTAAAACTATGGGGAAGAAGAGATTACGGGGAACAAATTGAAAACTTTAATTTTGTACATGTTAAGTTTGAAATTTCTACACTAGAGTCCTACCTGGTATCCCTTGTTTTACTCACACTGCATTACAGTATTATAGTATCACTGTACAACTATTATAGTATCACTGTACAACAGCGAGAAGATCTTTTTAAATTATAACTCAGAGTCATCCAGTGAGTCCACATCTAACTCTGAGTGAAAGCCAAAGTCATTACTTCATTTCCACATGTCTATTTGCTCATTCTTTCCTAGCTGCACTGGCCTCCTTGCTGTCCCTTGAACATGCCAGGTATACTCTTAGTGTCTCTTTTTCGTGGAATGCTCTTTCTACATGTATCTTAGGTATGTTCCTGACCTCACTTCCTTCAAACTTTTGTCCAGACTTCAGCATCTCAATGAGGTTTATACTGAGCACCCTACTTAAAGTTGCTCTTCCATCCCCAGCACTCTACTATTTCTTTTTTCCTAGTGCTTCCATTTCATCACCTTCTGTTTTACTATGACTCTTTTATAAGGTCAATTGTTAATCTTTGTCTTCTCTCACTGGAATGTAAGCATCATGAAGGAGAGCGATTTGATGCTAATATATTCCTAGAACCTAGAATATAGTAAGAACTCAATAAATCCTAGTTGAATGAGTAAAAATAATTATCTGATGTCTAAGACATGTCAAACAGATGGTTGGATAGATAAGTCTGGAGCTTAGAGCAGAGATGAGACTTAAAAATATTAATCTGGAGTGAACAATAGTTAAAGCTATGAGCATGGATGAAATTATCCAAGGAAAAAACAGGACTAGAAAAGAGAAGTTTCAATATTACCTGGGAAATGCCAACATTTCAACATCAGGTAGAGATGAAGAAACCAATAAAGGAGTCAAATAATTAGACCAAGTAATGTAGGTGAAAACCAGGAGATGCCTGGAGAGGAGTTGTGTGAAGGAGAGAAGGGTCCACGGTGTCACCTCCTGCTGTGTAGCTGGTAAGATGAGGCTAGAAAAGCCTTAGATACTTTAACACCTATAATAGGAGGTCTATAGAAAATGTTTAAAATAGATTAAGAAATAGCAGTATAATCCTATAATTTTAAAATATGTAAATAATTACTAGTAGACACAGCGTCAATGTTGAAAGTGGTTTCCACTGGGAGTGGGTTGGGGGAAGGATTGCAGATTGGACAGGAGAGTGTTAGTTTTTACTAAAACCTTGTCATATGAGTTGAACGTTTAAAAATTATTTGCATATATTGGATAAAAATCAGTTACACATTGTAACTTGTTTAAATATATTGCATAGGAGGTGAAAAAAGGGAGACAGGAAGTGAGGACAGCTTTTTCAGGAAGCTTTGCCTGGAGGGAGGGGGCAGCAGCTCAAATATTCAAGAGTGGATTTAAATATTTTTTAAAAATTAAAGTAGTAATACCTCGTCAGTAAATCAAATATAATTCAGGGTTTATAATGAACGTCAAGGTTTCCTGCCCCTCCCTTTCCAACTCATCATTTTCCATTCACTTATCAACATTTAAACATATGGCTTCTCCCACGCAGCATGCGTGAGCATGATTTCCTGCCCGGAGAGGAAGGCACAGACAGAGTTTCTGCAAAGGGAGAGAAATGTTGCACTTTGGTGTGAGTGAGCCACCTGGCTGGCACACTGTTCTGCCCAGGTCTTACCACCAGCAGCCCCTTCACAGGGAGGACTGCCTAGAGGGAAAGCTAGGAAGGTACAGTGAGGGCGTTTCTGTGGCCCTGCTCTACAGAAGCCTATGATGTCTCAGGATCAGGGTCCTCACTAGGAAAATGCCTGTGCAAAGAGGAAAGAAAAAACAGTCGCTTAAAGCTGTAAGGCCTGAATTTAATTGGGGGAGTGAACAGAGTGATTTCCTATCTCTGCCCTCCTTGAGAAGAAAAGGTGAGGAGTGTCACAAAAACTTTCTGTTATGTCTTTGTCTAGACCCTGTGACACCATAATTATAAAGAAGCATAGAATAGTTCTCGTGGTCACACCTCTAATATGAGTACTGTAGGTAGGGACAGTTAATTGCACTCAGGTGCCTATGAAAGATTTCAAAACAAACATAAAAAGCCCCTAAGGAAAATGACTTAGCTGATCATCGAAGATCATTATTTAATGATTTTTAAAGATTACATTTTAAATTATTTGGCATCCTATCCTCTTTTTCCCAGTATATTTAAGAGAATGACAGATTTACAGTTTAATGCAATATAATCCATTACAAAAATTACTGAACTCAGATGCGATAGGCAGGGCTAGTGCACAAATATGTGCCACTGCCCTGGAGTGGGAATTCATTTTAGATGGAAGGTATGGTAACTAACTTGGGAAGAATCATCCAATCATTTCCAGAGGGATGTTTCATAAGTGTTCCCCATCAAGAACCTACCTCCTTGATGTTTTCCATGATACTGTCCATCACACCAAAGTGTCGATAGGGCGTGAAGGCACCACACCTTTTACCTGTGGCATGTGGTTACACCAACTAGAAGAGGGAAACTCAGATGCTTTCAGGGACCAGACAGGTACGTAAACTGGGAGCGATGGTGAGACCCACGGGTGCACGGATTAAATTAAAACTGTGTGTGTACATAGATATATACACACACACACACACACACACCAGCCACACTGTGCTGGCCAAACAAGGGTCTGCTGGTCACCTCCTTCCTGGGGGAAGGGAACACTGTCCCTGTACAAACTCAAAGGTTTCTGACTCCATTCTGGAGTAGAACTAACTTAGGCCTAAAGTAGTTCATCCAAAATGATTGCCTGAAGTCCCACTTATCCTTCAAGGCCTGCTCAAACCCCAACTCCTCCATAAATCTTTCCTTTTTCCCTTTGAGAATGAGCCTTACCTTCTGCTGACCTTGCTCTGTTACAGCCATTCTGTTGTTTCATAGTGCGGTGGGTTAGATACGCGTTAGCTTCAGCCCCTGCATCGCAAGGCCCAACCTTATGAATGTACACCTATTGAACTCTGTAAAATTTAAATGAAGGAATTTCTGAATATTTGATTGGCATACAGAAATTACCCAACGTCCTAGAACTACATTTAAATGAAAGAGCACCTCCTCCCCCAAAGTATTCTCTCAATGTTTCCCAAACTGGTGTTCCCTAGAACGTTAGTCCCAAGAGATGCAACCTAAAATGTGCTCTGTGGTCAAATGCAGCACTTCGTATCCTGATAGAGTCAAAAGGCACCTTGGGATTGTAAAGGCTCTCAGAAGATCAGGAGAGATAGAAGTTTACTTTTTTTACTTAGGTTTCTCTTCATACATTCATCCCATTTAAAGGCTTGTTCCTTGGGATGTAGCCTTTGCAGAGGTAGCAAGGACAGACTCTGGCCCTCAGTCTTCAGCATTCACTATCCTTGCTTAATTTACTTGCCCTCTTCATGTCTAAACTTTCTCATCTGTAAAATGAGCATAATAGCACTTATAGGGCTGTCATAGAGGTTCAATGAGTTAATAAATGTAAACTATGTGTCTCAGCCTAGATTTGGAGGTTAGGTCAGAAAATCAGGCCTCTCTCCCTACTTTAAATTCAGAAATAATTGAGAGATATGATAATGATCAAATATAGGCTTTGCTACCAATAAATGCTGTTTAGAGAAGGAGGCTTGATAATGGATTTGTTGATGTGACCCACCACCCCCCTGCCTTACCCATTTGACCCCCATTTGATTCAAGCCTCTCAGTTTCAGGCTGAGATGGATATGCAGGGTTTTCTTGTAGGGGAGGGTCATTTACAGCAGAGTAAACAGAGAAAGTGTCTGTCTTGTGGATTAGTTTGCTGGGGCTGCTGTAACAAAGTACAGCAGGTCCTCAAATAATGTTTCATTCAAGGACATTTCCTTATAATGTTGACCAGATGCCTTAGAAACTTAACTCTTATTTATATTGATTAGCCTATGTTAAAATTGGTTTTGTTATACTACACATCGTTTCACTGCAATTCCAAGGACTTATTGACGATGTTAAGTGAGGACTTACTGTACCACAAACTAGGTGGCTTAGAACAGAAATTTACTGTCTCACTTATCAGGAGGCTAGAAGTCTGAGATTAAGGTATCGGCAGGGCCATGCTTCCTCTGAAAGCTGCCAGGGAAGGTCCTTCCTTGCTTCTTCCAGTTCCTGGTAGCCCCAGATGCTCTTTGACTCAAGGCAGTAAAATTCCTGTCTCTGTCCTCATGGTCACATGGCATTCTCCCCCATCTCTTCACATGGCCTTCCTCTATGCATGTCTGTCTTTATGTCTAAATTCCTCTTTTTTATAAAGACCGCAGTCGTGTTGGATTCGGGATCACCTAGTGTCCTCACTTTAACTTGATCACCTCTATGGAGCCCCTGTTTCTAAATAAGGTCACATCCTGAGATCCTGAGGGTTAGGCCTTCAACATTTCCCTTTTGGGGACACAATTCAATCCACGGTATCCTGAGACCAGGCCCTCTATAACAGAGTGAAAGGGACTGAAGATAAGTTCTGATCTTCTCCCCCACATCACCAGAGACATCAGTGTCTTGCTTGGGAAGGAGTAAGGGGGGCAGCTTCAAGAGCGTCCAGAAGCGCTCCTAGTCCTTTCTCTCCTCCTAAAGCTGGGATTTAAAATTTTCATCTGCTCCCTGTGGGAATGGGAAAGTAGGGAAACATTCCCACCCTCACTCCCCAAAACGTAGCTCGAGGACGGCTTTGGGAGTAAATAAGTCTTTAGAACTGCGTTTATGGAATATGCCTTAAAATTTGCTAGCCAGAGTCCTTCCACCTCTCCTAAGGCTCTAGGGTATGTGTGTGTACTGAAGAAACTGGTTACCTAGACACTGGGAGGCGAGAACTCCTTGGTGTTGCACTTGGGGCCACTTCCAATTGTCTATGCCCTTGAGGCCTAGGTTCTTTCAAGCCTATTTTTTTGGTGGGGGGCATTATTCTCACTAATTTTGGGAACAGCTTTCAGCAGCTCATGCACAACAACAATATGCATTTAGATTTTCAATAACGTTTTGGGGGAGGGGAATGAATAGTCATTGATGAGGGGGAAAAATGATCTTACACATGGGACAAAAATAGTGTTTTAAATAGCAATGGGTAGAAGAACAAGCCAGGCATCTTAGTTTGGGGAGAGAAGCTAATAAATGTTAAGTGTCAACAAGTGCTTGACAAGTATTTGCTCACTTAATCCCCATGCCCTGTGAGGCTTGATGCTGGACTGCGGGGCAGGGCAGCTGTCTCCAGAGCTGATGCTTGTGAACACTGCATTACCACAGCCTCCTTTATACAAGACAGATGAAGTTGCTCATATCTATGTTCTGAGAGCAGTTTGTGTCATTTCTTTCACTGCACTTAACCCATCTGGAATTATTCTTTCTCCTGATTGTGACATCCTCAGGACAGGAATTGGTTCACACCCACCCTTAGCACCTGATTTGCTGCCTGTCACTTTGTAGGTATTTTAGTTAAATAAATGAATATTTTTTTAAACAAAGAACCCTTTGAAGATTTTTCTGATCCACACAGTTATTACAGTCTTGAAAACAATATTATTTGTGAATTGCAATTGCCTCACACCTAGAAACAAAAGTGTCTAGGCTTAATGATCTATATTCAGAGAAGTGATACTATAATGACCATTCTATTTCATTACTTAGAACTTTCCCCACAGTTTAAATTGAGAAAGCCCAATTTCTTCCTGGGTCTGTTTGTGGAAATGTTCAGGGAATTGTGCTCAGTGACGGATGCCTTAGAATCTTCAAGGAGCCTGCTGAGTGGTCATCTATGAAGACGCTTCCTAGACCTGGTGGAAGAAGGCAGCTCTCAGCCCATAGACTAACCCAGTAGAGAACAGTAGACTAACTCAGTACTCCATTCTAATAAGTCACAGAGAAAATGCATGTATTAGAGAGTCTTGAATACAAATCTAATGGTAACTGAAGTGTGACTTGCTTTGGGAAATGGAAGGGAAGAGAACCCCTGCTAATTAGCTGCTCATTAAACCAAATGCCTTGGTCCTTGTGCTACTCTAAACATTTTCTCATCTACAACAAATGAAAGAGCAAGGGGAAATAATATGTTCGTGGGAATACAGTTACTAGAGGCTGTGTAGAAATGGTGAGAAAGAGTATGTCTCTCCTATTTTCTAAACTCAAAGAAGAGAGAGAAAAATGAATATTGCTTCTTGGTCTGGTGATTTGTCTCTGGGCAGCCTACATCTTTAAATATTTGTTTGCTGGCTTCTGCGTTTCATTAATTCATTTGTTTCTTTATTAATTTTTTTAACATGCATTTACTGTGTACCAACTGTGTGCCAAACACTCTGTAGGACACTGGGAACATAGAGATGAATGAGACCTATCGACTATTCTTTAGAATTTAGGGAAGAATTTAAACATGGACATAGAGTAGACTGAACACACCTTGAAGGCAGGCGTAGAGACTGACTCATCGTAGTAACCTAGCATGATGACTAGAACATAGTAGGCAGTTAATAAATGTTTATTGAATGACTTAATAAAGTTATTGGTCATAATTAATTAAACGATTATCACGCTGTAGTGTTAAAGTACCAAATACATGTAGTATAGTCAAAAACTTCAATAAATACCAAAAAAGTAATTAGCATGGTAGTAATTTAATTAGATTTTCTGGGTAAAAACTATCCCAATATAACCTATAGAGTACACATTCTTTAATATATTGAAACTTCAAATGTGCTACAGTGCCGCTAAGTTGTAACTAGGCTTTAAATGAGCATCTAGGTTAGAATGCTCTTCCTTAACACTAGCTAATATTTCATTCAGCTGTGGCCCAACCTGAGGAAAACAACTGATGTAAAAAAGATATCAATTGTTCCAGTTACCTCTGTGAAAAGAATAGTGTGGCATGGGATGACAGTTTCAGTGAGGACATTTATAACAGCGAGTGTGTTTATATTCTTATTGATTTCTGATGGAACTTTTAAAATAGAAGCCATAAATTATGTATGGCCAAGACCTATTAGGAGCTGCAAGGGAACCACACTTAAAACAAATGGCCCAAGTACTGTACAGTCAGCTGGCTTAGAGCAAGAATTTCTAACAATAATTTATTTGTAACTGTTACTAGTCATGTTCATGGCCTAGGAGGATGCTAACAGATGTCTCTGATGTGGCTGTGGCCATGAGATGCCAGCTGTGGCAGGGTAAATGGGACCCAGTGCCTGCCTAGCACCAGAGGTTTTATTACAAGTGGCTCCAGGACCATGCTTGTCTCCACAGATGATGGCCCATAGAGGGCCACCAGGTTCCTTTCATAAGACTACATCCTTTATACCTGAGGGGCATTCTCCTCATGTCACGAGATGGACAGAAATTTCCAAAAAGCATAAGATAGAGTTGCATGTGTTCGATATCAGGGCTAATGACACTGCTAGTTTGAATATGCTTCAGCAATGGCTTGTCCCATAGTTCCATAAGGAGGTCTTGAGGCAACATTATCCTGCATCGAAGCAGGGGCATGCACGTTAACTTCTCCTAGTTAGAGAACTCCGTAGGTGAAGGATTGGACTTGGCACTTAAACGATGTGGTCTCCTTGGAGTTCGGGCTTAACAACACATGACAATTTGGTTTGAGGCCTTGCAAAAGATCTTTTTTATCTGCACCTGACAACATTTGAAGACACAAAAACAGTTATCGGGAGTGCTTTAATGCTTTCTAATTGTGCGAGTGGAGTAAGTTGTTCAGAAGAAAGTGGAGAAAATGTACAATCTGTATGGAGAATAGAGGGAAGCATACAAATAGCTTTTGATTGTTATCGTGGACTTTGTGGCCACCTGTACCAAGCCTTCACCTGTGACAACCAGGAAGGGAATGAACTAGTTGTTCTTCTGGAGAATGGTTGAGTGACCAGGGGACCAGGGCTGGTTAGCAATTTCTGGGCACAGGCCAGCTCTGTGACAGTTAAAAGGCATATCCTGGCCCTTTTCAAAAACTTCATCATAGGACAGGGACCTGGAATCTAGTAAATGGTTGGCAAATGTTCTGAGACCTTTCTTCCTGGCTTGTAAGATGGAAGTGAAGTTCATTTTTTTAACTAATGTTTATTTATTGAGCATTCGCTACGTGCTAATTGTCAGGACTACCACAGTAAGTGAGAGATCTAGACTATCTTGATGGAGTTTGCTATTAGCCTAGTGAAGAAAAAAAACTTTAAAATCAAATCACAAAAATACATATATATATTTTCATATAGTGATATGTGTTGTAAAAGAGAAATACAGCGTTGTTTGAGGCATTATTATAGGAGAGCTTAATTTAGGTTTGGGGTTTGGGGAAGGCCATATTCTGAGCAAATGACATTAAGCTGAGAGTTGAAGGCTGGCACTGGAGTTAGGAGAGAAAGAGAGAAAGGAATAGGGGGTGAGAGAGAAAAGAGTGTGTGTGTGTGTGTGTGTGTGTGTGTGTGTGTGTGTGTGTGTGTGTACATGTGTCTGTGTGTGTGCAGGTCACGTGCTGGGGAGATAGAAAGTATCTTGGGCTGAAGGAACAGCAAAGGTCTTGTGGGATAAACTTGCCCCTTTTGAGGAACTGAAAGAAAGCTATGTGATTGTCATGTGGTGCTTGAGGCAGAGATAGGTGTGAGTGGAAGCTGGAGGCATGCAGGGGTCATGCCATTCAGGGCTCCGTAGGCCATCTTGTGCATTTGTGATTCGATTCTAAGGATACAGTGTGTGTTTGTCAGTGACCTGCAGATGGCAGATCAATTGGGGTGTACCCCAGCTGCTGATCCGGTGATAGTGCTGCTCAGTAGTGGTTCTTTAAAGTGAACAGGGATTGAAGTGTGACCTTGGGCACAAAGCCAGAGAAACTGGGTCAGATCTCATAACACATTTTGTAGTTTATCAATGATGGTGACAGTGTTATATCAAGGTTGTGAGAAAGGTATGGAATCATGCAGGAAAATACTTCATGTTGATTGCATCACCCCCAAACCTCAAATGCCATGAGCATGTGTGTGCAAACATCCAGGAAGGCAGGGCCCGTGAACAGAGAGAGTCCCTGCCGAAAGGGAAATCTGAGGGCAGTTGTTCAGTTACCATCCCACCCTAATAGAACCTCTCCTTGCAAGCTGCTCCCTCCTATCCCTCAGCTCAAGTAACAGGACAGTTTAAATAACTCACTAACTGGACCCTTCTCTTAAGCTTGAAAAAATTGTTTTTCCTTTTGATTTTTAGGAAAGAGTCATCAAAAAAATACCAAGCTGCAAAATCTTTAATATTCCAAAGAATGCCTATGGTGCTGCCCATATCTGCAAAGCCTGGGCTGGAGTTTTTGTTTTTGATTAAAATTCTAATAATAATCCCAAGGAGAGTGTATCTTACAATGTGTTTTTTTTTTTTTTGTAAGTATGAAAGCCAACATGTTTTGCATTTCACCTGCAAATTGCTTTTCTTTTTCTTTTAAATTTGGTGTGTGGGAAGTATATGCACAACTATGTGTCATAACCTACAACCCCAATGAAACAGGGAAAACTTCATGGATTAGTAGAGGTGAGGACTATTATTTCAAATTATGTTTTTATGAGTTTAACCATTATATATTAAAAAAAGAAAGTTGTTGACTAAAAACAGAGTTTATAGACTACCAGATGGTTTATATGATCTATTGTTTACAGATGTATCAGGTCAGAAGAATAATGAATTCTTGGCTTTAAGTACATACTACAGACCAGAAACATAACTGCTACAGAATGAATCTGAATTGGTTGAAGAGGCAATGGACTAATTATTTCAGAAGATTGAGAATGAGGACAGAAATGTGCTAGATATGCCCAGTCTATAAGAACTCTGCACACTGCTCAGTAGATGACCAACAGCCTCCAGTCTTTAGGCAATAAATCTGAATTAATTCTTATCCTATATGTGCCTTTAGAGAAAAAATAACTCCCTCTGTCTCATTTGCACAATCTTAAGAAAAGTGAGAAAATAATAATAACCCACTTGACAGCTGGAAATATGGCCATGACGAAAAATAATTCTAAAGCCATTGGCGGATTGGGGCTGGATCCACAGAACTGAACAGTATGAGGGCTGAACAAATATTTCTCAATTTCTATTGCCACAAGATTGTGAAGTTGGCCTTCTAGAGAGCAGAGCTAGACCATTCTTATCCTTGAGCTAATCTTGGACCACAGATAATGGTTATAGCCAGCTAGACTAGACAGTTTCACTATAAAGTGTAATATAACAAAACCACTATAGACTCAGTGTTACATAAATACTTACTTCATCATCACTATTACTGATTCTTAATTGCATATTGAGTCCCATTTTAAAAATTCAGATGATTCCATACTAGAATACCAGGAAAATTATCTCTTCTCAGCTGTGAAAATGGCATGCTCCCACCAGCTGCCTTTATTTGAACACCCTTCACGGGACATAGTGAAAACTGGAGGAAAGGATGTTTACTTGAAATTGTTTCTTTGGATTCTTTGGCAGAGGAACAAACCCACTGACTAAAATGTCATAAATTCTTGCAGTGAGGCAATAATAAACCTCTTTGATATGAACCATGGTTATTTTCAGGTTCTTAATACATTTTATTTTGCTGAAAGAGTAGGCCTTCTTAACAAACGCTTTTTTTGTGTTAAGTTTATCTCCTGAAACATAAAAACATAAACTCTTATCTGCTAACTGTGGGAATTAACTTCAATTAATTAATTTATAAGACTTAAAAGGATTTAAGATTTTGTAACTTTAGATAAAGCACAATAATGTTATTTCTAGTGCACTGATTAATTTCAATACCTGAGATTATGTTTCCTGCAAAACTCTATGTTTGGACTTTGGATTGTAAATTTGCCACACCCCATACTTCTACATCATCTAGTTCTCTGAAGATCATTTCATAGATTGCTAGAATATATTAGAAGAATAAAAATTAGTCAATTGTTTTATTTCAGGAGTTCTAGGAATTGAGGAGATAAGAATAGAAAATGCAGTAACAAGTTTATTTCATTATACTATTACCCACCCTTCTTTTTTGTTTTCCTTCTCAATATTATTTCTGCACAACTTTTTGCAGGTTGTCCTAAGCAATAAAATAATAAAAATCAACAGCCATGCTTTAATGAACAAACTGGTATCAATGGTTTATAGAACACTCTTGAGTTTGCACACTATTGAATAGCTCAGTATACCTTCAGCCTGTCATTTACTTCTGGGACTCCGAAGTGGATTGAGTTGTCATTCTGGATCAATGTGTTGTGTAAATAATAAGTAAGGTGGAGACTGCCAGAAGTCCACCAAAGTATGTTCCACCTTTCTTCTAAATTATAAAGTTGTAGGTGAGCCCATGGTTTACAAACTGGGAGTGCCATTTCCAACCCCCCTTATAGCTAGATATGGCCAGGTATATTCCCTAATAGAATGTGAATGGAAGTGATGTGTGCCATTTATAGGTTCAGACCCTGAAATACTGTATACTCCTCCATGCTCTTTCCTGTTTCTGGGTGTGAACACGGACCATCCTGGTATCAAGTCTCAACTATGCAGGTAAGAAAAACACTCTGGATGATGAAGGAGAAACAAGAATCATTCATTCTCGCAACTAATTTTGACTGAGTCTGCTCCATGTGGGAAACATTCTAAATGCTTGGAATATATCGGTGAACAGGAGACACCAAAATCCTTGCCTCTCTTAAGCTCAAATGGAAAATCAAAAATGGCAAATAAGTATAATGTATATAGTTTGTAAGAAATAAATACTAAGAAGAAAAATAAGGCCAGGAAGGGAGATTTGAAATGTTGATTAGGTATTAGGTATTAGGCCATTATAGGAAATGCAATGAGACTAAATAGTGGTACAAAGTAATGGAAGGAGAAGCTGTTGCATTCTGAGAGGATGCTGACAATTTGCTGATGGAGTGGATATGGGGAGAGAGAGAGTGGATATGAGAGAGAGAGAGAGAAAAAAAAAGAGTCAAGGGTAACGTCAAAATTTTGGCTTGAGGAACTTGAAAAAAGGGGTTGCTGTTAATTTTGATTAACACAACTATAAGAGGGAAATAACTGTGATTCAGTTTTGGACATGCCAAGTTTATGATGCCCATTAAATTCCAATTGAGGTGTTAAGTGGTCAATAAAAATATGGGTCTGAAGGTCAGAAGAGGAATCCCTACTAAGATTGTTCACTTAGAAGTCATCGTCATAGATGTTATTTAACACTATAAGACTGGATGAGATCACCTAGAAAGTGGGTGATATAGAAAAAATAAATAATCTAAGAACTGAACGCTTTACCCTAACCTTCAGAGGTGGGATAGATGAGGGAAAACTAGCTCTCCCAAAACTGAGAAGGAATGACATAAAGAAAGGAGGCATATCAGGTCATGTTCTGAAAGGCAATGAAGTAAGAGAAAGATGGAGAGAACCTGAATCCCTGAATACCTATATGGAGCAGAGTAGCCAACTTGTTCACCCTGTGGGACTGTTAAATGAGAGAAAAATAGACTTCATTATTTTAGTCCACTGAAGTGTTGAGTCTCCTTGATACAAAATTTTAAACATTTACCCTAACACCCTTGTAAATAGCAACTGGTATCACCAGATAAATCTTCAACAACAATAACAAGAAAATTAACATTTATAAAAAAATTCTCAAATATTAACTTTGAAATGTGATGTGTATTTGTGCATGCTCATGCATGTATATTTAAAAGAGTTTGACCATTTTAATAACTATTAAAGCCCCCAAATTTAGAGCTGACTCTACTACCACTTTGCTAATATTAGTCTTACAGGAGAACTTGTTTCTGGGTAAATAGAGTCTACTTATGTCTACCTAATAAGCACTGCTAGCTTTATTTTCTTGAGAACTACCCAGAAGGGATATTGAGATGGTGAGAAATGATTTATTTGAAGAGCACTTTTTGTGATCTTTGACCTTAGTTTTCCTATGGTTTTCTTCAAGGGCCAAGAGATCTACCTCTTCGACCAAATTCTAATCGTTCTGTCTGAATGAAATGAACATAGAAAGATAAACTTGGGAGCATTTGAGATCTTACTCCTCAGCATATGTCATCGGTTTGGCTCAAATAAACTCATAAAAATTCTTTAAAAAAATAAAAAAATTAACTCATTTTCATACCCATGAATTTGTTATATAGCAGCTTTCAAGTTTTGTTTCTGTGCCTAGATATTATAGTGGGCACATAGTCACAATCCAATGACTAAATATTACATGAGAAAACTAAATTTTAAAATAAAATCTATTCATTGTTATTCCTCTCCTTCCACATGCTATTATCATCTCTTAACCTAGAAAATATGAAGATGTTTGCTACCATTTTAGAGCAGTACTGATTTTGTACCCCTATAATCTTCTCTGTTGCTAAATAATTTCTAGCATAGTCCAAATGTTTTGCAGGATCTAAATGCTATAAAATATTCCCTTTAAAATATGACAGAGAACTCAACAACAACACTAAGAACAAAAATAAAGTTGCAAATATTAAGCTGACTTTATCAAATGTATAGTAGTCAGACATTGAACAGGGACTACACCTTTAGATCTGGCCAAAATAGAAAGATCCTAACTCAGAGAAATGAAGAAGAGAATAGAAAGTACTCTGAATAGTAAATTGTCTTAACCTTCCATCCAAGAACTGCAGCTTTTTAGAGTTTAAATGATACTTTATATCATGAGTCAGAAAGCCTGGGTTCCTGTGTCAACTTAAACATGTACCAGCTGCGAACCTTAGGCTTTGAGAAAACATCAAAATCAAGAGAGTAAACAAAATGAAGGTCAAGGTGGAGCCCATTCAGTATTCAGGAAAGTGGCATCCATTCAGGTTGCCGAGATTAAAGGGGCTAGAAGCATTTCTTAAAGTTCAGCTTGTGTAATCACAAACGTGAAATTCAGAAGAGAACAAGGATATTCATTTAGTGTGGTCCAGAAGGAGGGAACATTCCAGGGAAATTGTCTAGGTGTTTGCCAGTGACCGTTATAGGCCCAATGTGGGATAATTCTTGGGTGGGTATACTCTTCATATAAGACAATGAATCTATCCCACTTACATTGTTTGGTTTTTGTACATTTATTCTTTTTACCTGTTCAACAAACACTTTGATGCAAAGGACACAGAACTAGGCAGTGTACATAAAATAATAAGCAGAAAGGACATGATTTCATCTTATCTTTATGGAATTTACAATCTAGTAGAGACTACCGATTTTAATCAGATCATCCATTTAACTCACAAACACATAGTGCTTAGTCTTTGCCACTTGCATTGTTCTAAGCACATTGTATATGTTAACTTATTTAATGCTCATAACAACCTGTGAGATAGATACCATCATTATACTTGTTTTATCGATGAGGAAATTGAGTGTAAAGAAACCTTGCCCAAGGTCACACAGGAGTGAGTGTTAGAGCAGTCTGGCAATGAGGTCCACACTCTTAAGCTTTTATTTACAAACTCTCATCATGTTTCGTAGAAAAAGTATGATGCTATAATAGCGTCTAACTAGGGGACCTGATCTGATTTAGGAAGAAGAAATGAAATTAGACCAGAAGTTCAAAAAAAAGTATTTTCATTAGTGTCAAATGCTCCAGGTAGTTCAAGCAGTATGAAATTAAAAAAATAGGACATTGATTTTTGCAATAGGGATCTCAATGGCAAACATAGTAACAGTTTTAGAGGGTATATTGTTTTCAATTCAGAGTTAATTGTTAGAGAAACGGGCTGCTTTGGGGATGTGTGAAGTTTCTCCTTGTGGAGATTTTCTTCAGAAAAGGCTAGAAATCACCTACTGTGGGCTCGGCACATAGGATGTGCTCAGTACCTATGTACTGAGCTTACTGACTGATAGGGATGTTACAGAATGTTGGATGGTTTAACCAGAAAAACTTTAAGATTTCCAACCATAAAATTCTACATTTTCACTAATTCTGAATTTGTGATAACACGGTAGTTTTGGTTATGTTAAAATTTCCCTTTGCTTTATCAAAATTGCTTGATATAGAAATGTATAGTGGATGTGAGATTTGAGAGACTGAGACAAACTGTTTTCAAACTCTGGGAGTCCAATTTGTATATAGTTAATGTCTTAACCTAAAAAAGAATACTCTATGTCCTTTGTTAAAATTTTTGACATGATTCTTATGGTGGTAGTTACTTACATATTACTATATCATGAGAGAAAAGTGAGATATGAAAATAACAAAAAGTTGAAAGTAATGAGAGTAATATGAATGAAAAATATAAAAGTAATATTACTTATTTAAAGTAAATATATAATCTAGACATTGATTTTGATCTGATCTTTCCCATCCTTCCCTAAGTAGTTTCATCAGTAAAAAAGGGTAGATAATTTCTAGAAAACACACACAATGGCAAGCTGTAATTCCCATTAAAAGGTTCTATTTTTTTTCCAAAAGATACGTTTTGCTCACATTCTGAAATTTTTTGATGTTCGGAGTATAACACATTATAATCCTTGTCCCTGAATCTCTCCCCTTGGAGAGAATGGCTATGAAGGCATTTCACTCTTTCTCACATGCTTCCACGATTCTGCAAGCCATGGAAATTCTGGAAGGACCCCTGTGGTCGCTCTGGTGTTTTTACATCTGATTTGGATACCCACGTTGCCACTCTCTCTACAGGAGAACCTGGAAGCCAACAGGGAATGTAAATTCCTTGCCACTTTGGGAAGAAAGAAGCTTATTTTAAGAGTTCCAGTAGAAAAAAAAATTTAAGGTGGATTAATTTTATGTTACTCTTGGAACATTTAAACAAAACAATGACACAGCTTAGCTGGTCCTTCATTTAGTTGTTCTGCTCTGCCACATAAGAGGAAAAAGAAAAAAAAGAAAAGAAAAGAAAAGAAAGAAAGAAAGAAAAAAGCTAATTTTATGATCTCCGTGATACCATCTGAGGTAGCCATGAAGCCATTCCAGAATGCAAACTCAGAGTGTGCTTTAGACCACAGGGTAAGTCAGACATCCACTGGAACGAAACTCCAGCAAGGCAGACACCCCTCCTGTGTCCCCAGCACCTGCAATAATCCCTCATTGATGGACATGTAAGCAGTTTCTAATTTTTCTCATTTACAAACAATGATGTACTAATATTCTTGTACATACTTTATGTGTACTTATTTAAGTAGGTCTGAAGAAAAAGTTTCTAGAAACTACTGATTAAAGAGGAAGTATATTTTACATTTCCAGCTATTTTCAAAATGCCCTTGGCAGAGGTCACAGCAATATCTGATTTCTGAAATCTGTGCTTCGGAAAATTGACTCAAGAAGAAAGTCATTAGGGAGACAGTTATAAACTAACTGAACATAACAGCTCTTCAGGTAGACTGCCGCTCGCATCTTGTAGATTTCCACACAGGTGAATGCACGCTCTACTTTTTTCCTTGGACTAGTTCCTTATTAAACAAACACATCTTTATTTTTTAAATTTTAATTTATATTTTTATCAAAGTGTAGTCCACATACAATGTTATATTTGTTTCAGGTATACAACATAGTGATTCGACATTTATCTATCTTACGACGTGCTCACCATAATAAGTTTAGTGACCATCTGTCACCACACAAAGTTGTTTTCGCACTATTCTTGACTCTATTCCTCTTCACTTTTTTCACTCATCCCTCCATCCCCTTCTCATCTGGCAACCATCCGTTTGTTCTTCCCTCTATGAGTCTGTTTTTGTTTTGTTTGTTCATTTGTTTTGATTTTTTTTTAAAAAATTCTCTATATAAGTGAAATCATGTAGTATTTGTCTTCTCTGGGTTGATGGTGATTTCTATCTGTACACTCTGAAACCAGAGACACTGTTTCCTTGTGATCGTTATGTTACTTTGACGTGTTTTGAAGAAATCCTTGGTTTGTGTGGTCAAAAAGTTTTACTTCTTTACTTTTGCCAGTTTTGACAAAGGAAAGACAGGGCTGAGGGAATGATAACTGTGGGGAGGTAGGAAGGGAGGTACAACTCCTTGTGCATGTCTGTGTACTTCTAAGTAGAGCACAGGTACGTGGGACAGAGAATGACCCAGAAATCTCTAAAAAGGCAGGTCTTGAATGCACAGAGAAGGAAGCTCAGGAGGGTTGCAGAGCTTGGCACTTAAGATCACAGGCACTGGTGTAAAATGCACAGCAAAAAGATAGGAAGGAAATACACTGAAAATGTTTTAATAGTTATCTTTCAGGGCTAAGCCTTTTAATTCTGTTTGACTGTGCTATATTTTAGAATTTTCCTACAGAGAGCATATATTGCTGGAATGTATTAGATTTCCAAATTAAAAAAAAGAAAAAGAAAAAGAAAACTTAAGAACTTTGCTTTTAGTTCAGCCACTTAATACTATGACCTTGGGCAAATTTAAAAATCTTGCTTAGTCTCAGTTCTCTCATTTTTAAAATATGGCTAAATAAGTTAATTGTGAAAAGTGAGCTAATATATAAAATGCTTGGTATCCATTACGGACCAAGTATACAATAGAGCCCAATGAGAATAGAGCCCAATAATCATTACTATTACTAGTGGTGGTGATGGCAGTAAACAATGAATATATACAAGTGGTGGACTGTTCCAAAGATACTAGATGACAAGAACTCCTTCAGATAACTCATAACTGAAAAAGCATTGCAGTTCTCAGGAAATCAAATACAAGGAGAGTAAAAATAAATGCTAATAAAAATAAATGGTTTCTCAAAAAGAATGCTTTTTTACAGGCTGCCTTTGATTAGAGGTTCATTTTAAATCTGAGGAAAGCTTTGTGTATTTTTATTCAATATCCTATAATGGCGATATGTATTTTCCAGATTTTCCTCATGAAACATAATTATTAGCTCTAATTTTGGAATCAGACCAATATACATTACTGCTGGTCAGAATACTAGCACTAATGTTTATGATTCAGGTATTCAAATAAAGTTCAAGATATTGTTTATGCTTTTTTAAGATCAACCTCTCACTTTTTGTGAAAGTGCCCTTTTATGGATCAAGTTAAGGTTTCTAATTCATTTATTATTAATAATTTACAGATAATTTCACTTAACTTTGAAGTATATTTTTGTTTTCACAGTTAAATAGGAACTGTTATGATTCCTTGTAATTCAAATATCAAGAGAATTAAAGCCATGATAAATTTCTGGCTTAGAAAGCTGGGGAGTTTTCCTTAATTTTAATTGTTCAAAATCATCTCAGCACTTCAGTATTTCTGCTGGCGGATAGCAGCCTCCTCTCTCTATCACAAAGCTCTAGCTTGAACTGGTTTCTTTGCATTTTCTTGCTTTTCAGCATTTGTGATTTTCATCTTCTTTGTGTTGAAAGAGGTCTCTTGGCTTATTCATTGTTAAGTGATGGACATTGTTACTCTCTGGATTTTTCATTAAAAATTAATGTGTATCAATCTGAAAGGAAGTTTTTGGCCATCTCCTTTGAACTCATGATTCTAGTGTTGACCCGAATCCTAGAGCCATTAATGTTCATTTTTTATTAGTAAATGTTTTAATTGTTATTGCCAATTATGTTCTTATTTTTCAAATTATGGTTTATTTTTAAATGAATCTTAGTATTTTTAAAGAGTTTACTTCAGCAGAAATGTATGTTGGTATATTTACAGGAAAAAAGATGAAGATTTTTAAAAAAATACTATTCTTTTAGGAATATGAACTGCAGGTATGTTATGAAGTCTTTAATTTTCAGATATTTTTGTTTCCTCAGAGCCTAATACAGTGCCTGGCACTATCCAGGCCCTTAGTGAGGGTTTACTGGTGCTAAAGCAACTAATTCCTTTGGTTAAAAATCTGCCCGAGTATTTATTTGGTAAGATATGGATCTGTGTTACCAGCCCTCTTGCATATTAAAACCATCTTGGTGATTTAAAAAATGCCAGTGCTGAGACTCCATGGCAAGACAATTAAGTTGGAATCTCAGAGGGGTGGGACCCAGGCATTTCATATTATTTAAAGTTTTCCAGATAATTCGAATGTGTACTGAGGCTGAAAACCACTTATGCAGGCAAAATTCTTTGGAAGTTTCTTTTAACTTTACCTGTTTACATGTTTTCATTTTGCAGTTATTATATTAATGTCATTAACCTAGGCTTCCTATGAGATTTAATGTTGGAATTTGCCCAGTCTTTTATAAGTCCCCTTCGAGGGGCAGGGCGTGGGGAGGGAATACAGTTTCTCTACTTTCTCCTCCTTTCCACTTTTATTTAGTACATTTTAAAATTCAACATGGGAAAGATCTCGAAGGTAACAGAGTTTTGTTCTTTTAGTCTTTATTCTACCCACTGGGTTTATTATAATCTTACCCATTGGTCACTAGTACAGAAATTGGCTCTAGAAATGGTAGTTGGCAAGGACATGTACATAGTGAGGGGCCTCTCTTACAAATGTTATTTGTAATTCAACAAATAGTGGCCTTGGGACTTGAAAAAGTCAATGAGAGAGTAGCGTTAAATTTTAAAAGCTATTTAAAGTTCAAGGAGCTTTTGCCTTCAAAGGCAAAACAAAGTTAAATAAAGGGGTTTAAAATCATAGTTCTGAGTGTGATGTTTTTTAAAAGACATACTTTTTAAGTAGTTTTGGGTATAGTTTTGCCTAAGATTATAAACACTGCCTTCTAATCTTTTTTCTTCCATAACCCTAGCCTGTTTTTTTGACTCATGGGTAAGAAGTACCAGGATTAAAGGGCTTTTTGGTCTCCTTTTGTAGTAAAACACTGTATTCTTTCCACAGTAAACGAAACAGCCCCAGAAATTATGATCCTACTTGTAAGATAACAAAATGGATAATTAGAGTGTTTTTAAAAGGAACTATCTCACACAAGAATATAAACAAGAAAATGTTAATTTGGTGGGTAAAAATATTCTATCAGCTGACCACAAAATTTTAAGAAAATATTTGTTCTATAGGAATTAGCATTACTGGAATATCATGAAAAATAGGTCGCCCAAAATTATAAACAAATACCTTTGTAGTAAATTTATCAGATGCAAAGTGAAGAGAAAAATACTCTTAGAGGAAAATCAAGGCAGCTACACTAGATTATTTAGACCACCCAGATTTATTCTAATTTGATTTAGTTAAATTAGCAAAATAATGACCAGTTTTGAATTTATTTTTACATTTTATTATATTATTATCATTTTTATTATTATGTATATGTATAATTATATTATGTATAATTATAATTTCACTATCCAGTAAATAATTTCAAGTTTTTTATCTTAAATAAAATAACAACCTTATTATTTTTTATTAAGGTTATAAAAATTTTAAATTAACAAATTAAATTACCTAATTGGTTAATATCTGCTCATGGAAAGTCTATGAGGTAAAGAAGTCTAAAAACTAAACTTTGAAGTAGCCTGTGTACATGAATTTATGCTTCATTCTATGTTTCCCTTCATTCTTTTCACTGTTTGGGTGTGAACTAAATGAACTAAATGCTTTAAAATGTTTGGGAAGTTAATCAGAAAGCATGTCTGTAATATATTCAAACTGTTGTGATTGTATATATATATAAAAAGTATTAAATAAGTAGATTTAGGAAAAGAACAATTATATTAACTGTGAATTTAATAGGAAGATTCTGTTCCCAAACATGAAATCACAGCATATTATCATTGGTTTTCTACTCCTGACTATAAATTTTCAGTTTTAGTACTTTTCTTTCCTCGGCTCTTCCCCTCCTCTCCCCTCCTTTCTCCCCTCTTCCTCTCTCTTCTTTTCCTTCCCCTCCTCCCTTCCTCCTTCACTTCTCTGTCCTTTACTTCCCTCCCTTCCTTCTTCCACAATACATGTCAGTGCTCTGCATGGGTATCGTGCTAGCTGTGGGGACATCAGCAAGACAGACCTAATTCCCGCTCAATGGCAATTTTATATTTTAAGTTGAGAGACCCAGATGAAAAATTGGGAAACTAAATGAGAAATTACATTGATACTTAATAATAATGACAACAATAACTAGCATATGTTTTCTATGTTGACGCTGTTCTAAACGTTTTACTTGCATTTTCTAATACACCCTCACAACAACCCTATGAAACTAGTAGTACTGCTTCCAGTCTCCTACAGAAGGTGTAACTGAGGACCTGAGAAAGTTAAATAACTTGGCCATGGGACCAGAGCTAGTAGATAGGAAGTGCGGTTCAAATGCAGAGAGTCTGTCTGACTCCAGAACCTACAATCTCAACCACTAAATTGTACTACACACTAGAGAAATTCTTTAATTGAAGAGAAGGGAGGAAACTGAACATTTTGGTTGGTTTATTTTGACCATTAAAATTAAAGAAAATATTTTTCTGTGCTTTTTATATAAATATAATTTTAACATAGCTTAGCAGTTTCATTTTGATTTTGTGATTACTATGGGTTGTTTTACTAAGGTTTAGGTCATAGTTATCTTTTTTATATATGAGATCCAGTTCGGCTTGAAAATATGCTCTAAATTTTGACTGCAGGTATCATGGCTGCCAGTTAAGCTAATCAACTAAAACTTCCAAATGAAAGGCTTTCAAATGGACATGTGTATAGTGAAGATAAATGTCATGTTTAAAAGTTGGTAGAATGTTCCTTTAAGAGAGATGGGTAATATTGCACAACCAGCATTTCTTACTCCAATTTTGAGATAAATAAGAGAACCTTTCACTTTGACAATTGATGTTCAATCTACAGCGATATCCTTATATAATAGCTCTTATTTCAAATTCTAAAGATAGATGCTTCAGTGATAGTGTGTTTGTGTGTGTGTGTGTGTGCATGTGTGTTATAGATATAGCAAGTGATTTTTAATTTTTTCACATGTAAACATGCCAAATAATCCTAGAGGAAGAAAAAAGATTTCTTTGTATATTTGGATAACCATCTTTTATCAGATATGGCTTTTGCAAGTATCTTCTCCTAGCCTGTGGCTTGTCTTCTTATTCTCCTGACATTACCCTTCACTGAGCACAAGTTTTTAATTTCAGTGAAGTTCAGCTTATCAATTATTTTTTTTTCATGGATTGTGCCTTTAATATTGTAAAAATGTCATCTCCATACACACAGTCAATTAGGTTTTCTCCTATGTTATCTCTTAGGAGTTTTAAAGTTTGATATTTTACATTTAGGTCCATGATCTATTTTTAGTTAATTTTTGTGAAATGGAAGGTCTGTGTCTAGATTCATTTTTTTGCATGTGATGACCAGTTGTTCCAGTACCATTTGTTGAAAAGACTATCTTTGCTGCATTGTCAAAGATCAGTTGACTTTATTGACAGTATTGTCTTCTTATGCATGAACATAGAATATCTCTCCATTTAGTTATTCTTTGATATCTTTTATTGGAGTTTTATAGTTTTCCTAATGTAGATCTTGTACATATTCTGTAAGGTGTGTATGTAGTTCTTTTTTTTTTTGGTTAATAAATGGTAACATGTTTTTTAATTTAAAATTCTACTTGTTCATTGCCGTATATAGAAGAACAATTGACTTTTGCATATCAACCTTGTATCCTACAATTTTGCTATAATTGCTTATTAGTACCAGGATTTTTTTTTTTTTTTTTGCCTGATTCTTTTAGACTTTTTACATAAACAATCATGTCATCAGCACTGGTTTCCGTGTAGCTTTCTGCTCTGGTAAGTTATGATCTTCTTTATCTTCCTGTCTGTCTCTCTAATTTTTAGGGCAGTGGTTTGCCCTGTGATTTCACTTATCTGAAGAATCTAAGAAGAGTCGTTGATTTTTCAGTTTGTTCAGAGTCTTACTTGCTGTTGGGACAGAGTGGTAACATCTAAGCTTCTCATATGCCAGACTGGAAATCTAGGTTTTCTCCTTATTATCTTCTTATAATTGATTCTTTCTCATATTTCACTGGAGTGGGCTTTTAGTTGTAAAACTTTTCTAATAAATGCATTCCTGTCACTATTAGAACTACATGTTCTAATAAATTGCTGCCATTACTTACTAAATTCACTTTTAGTGCCTTTCCACTGTTAGAGTGACTTTTAGTACAGACATTTGTGCTGGTGAGATGTACTTATATTAAAATGTAAGTACAAAATCACATTGTACGGCTGCACATTATTTTGAAGAATCTGTCACTTTGCCCTCCTATTTCTGTGGATTCACTATATTCTTTTAATTCACTATGAAATAAGATGTTTAACCAATAAGATCAGACAAAATTGTTATTATTCTGAAGTGACTGGAAGTGAATGAAGCTTCTCTGTATTTTCTCTCCTATCCCCAGGAATATTAAAAAAAAAAAAAGTCAACATTTTGACGTTACTTGATTATTTACTAATAAGCAGATTTTTATTATTTTAGCAGCTGAGGGAAAAGGGCTACTCAGAAGCTCTGTCTATCAGTTTAAAAAATATAGGGTAGGAGTTCAACATATGCTCAAAAAGATTTTTAAACTAAATTAATTTAAAAAAAATGTTTCCATAGATAATAGTAAAAATATTCAAAAATCTCCAAAAAGCATCAGTGTAAACTATGTTTCTCCTGACCCCTTAGCCACTTCTTTGCCCAGTGGAAGACACTGTCACCAGTTTTCTTATATATTTTTTCCAAAGATAATCTAGGAATATTATATTTCCATAAAAGATGATAATGATGATCATAAATGACAACATTTATGAAAAACACTGTTCTAAGCATTTTACATAAATCTATTTAATCCTCATACTAGCTATACAATATGTTCTTAACTCCATGAGAATATCTTTTAGAAATAAAGAAATGACAGGACAGAGAGGTTAACTAACTTTTCCAAGGTCCCATTTTTTGATGGATATGGTTAAGCCCTTCTGTTACTTGGAGTCATAAGATGTCAAAATACAAAGCTGACTTTCATTTACCTAATGCACACACTGGTGATCCGGAATGAATTCAACTCCAGAGAAAATTGGGCTCTCCTCATTTCCTCTTCGGAAGAGAAGACAGACCAGCCTGGCCAAGTTTCCTCTTCCTTCTGGAGCAATGATCATCTATGAAGATAAAGCAATAATTTTCTAATAAGTTTTATTTAGATAATTTATATTTTTTTGTATTTCAAAAATAATGAAAGTAATACATGTTTATGGTAATTCAAATAATACTCAAGAATACAAGGACAAAAAGTAAAAGTTTCTCTTACCGCCTGACCCAAACCTACTGCCTGAGAGTAATCACCATTCAGGGTTTGCTATGGAGGCTTCTAGATCTGTTTCTTACATATGTGCAAACATCTATGTATATATTTATTATAAATACACACATATAGTATTTTTTCCCCACAACAACAAGCTCTATCTATTTATCTAAAACTTATTTTCCCACTCCCACTGGTGAGTCATTAGTTTATTGTGGATATCTTCCAAGTCGACTCAAACAGATCTAACTCATTATTTTTAATGACTATATAATATGTTATATATAAGTACACCAAAATTTATTTAGCTATTATCTTATTGTTCATAATTTAGATCATCTTTAATTTTTATTGTTAAATAATGCAGCAAATAGCACATATATATTTATACACTTCTGTAATAATCTCTCAAGGATAGATACCAAGAGATGGATTTGCTAGGTCAGTGGGTATATGCGTTTTAAATTTGATAAGTATTGTCAGAGCATAAGAGTGCCTATTTGCCCACAGCTTACAAAAAGATTGGAAAGAATTATAAATGACTAGTAACAGAGACACAATTATTGTACTGTCATAGATGAATTATTATGTAGAATTACTAATGGGTTATTGTATAAATACTAACATGTCAAGTATGAAGGAGGTTTTACAACATGAAAATGTTTATAGTATAATACCAAGAATAAAAATTAGACTGCTTTGTATATAAAATTATGTAGGTATAGGGATGAGAAATAAAATAGTACGTAAAAAAGTAAAGACAGTTTGGATGGTGGAAGTAGAGATTTTTTTCCTTTTTTGTTTCCTGGTATTATTATTATGTTTTTAGGTAATAAATACAGTGAAAATGATAACCTTTAAGTAATTAACAGAAAAGATCAATATAAAAATAAATTCTTATCAGATTTATTGACTTGTTTCAATCTAGCCTTGATTTGCTATTTATCCCTTCAAATAGACAATGACAAATTATATATGTGTGTTCATGTTGTTGGGAAAAAATGCTTTAAAAAGACAAACCTTCTTTAATATAGAATATCATAATGCTGAAAAAAATCACTGGCACATCACATTGCGAAAATTACTGGTATGGTGTCAACCCTATAGATTTAGCACAGTCTCTTGAATTTGAATGTTCGCATGTTTAAATTCTCCTTTTGCCTGAGAAGATTATAAAGGGTGTCTCTCATTCATTTTTTCCTTCTATTAGTAGTATTTTAAGTTTTAATAATAAAAACAAAATTTCAAGGATGATTAAATAGCAGAATTGTAATAAGAAATGTCTGCCAATCCTCAAGCGGGTTTTGAGGGACAAGAAGGTCTTGGCTAGGTACAGAGGAGATGGGCCCGGGTATTTAGGTAATAGCTTAACCCAAAAGGTAAAAACATGCATGGTTCTAAGAGATCCATCTAATTTGAACAGAAAGTGCCTGTTATAATGTAATGGAAAATAAGTTTAGATAGGCAGAGGGCAGGGGGAGAGAAAGGCAGGTATCAAAAGGCAGGCAGAAAAGAGTCGTCAGTTAATCTGAGTTCCATTTTGAATTTATTTCCAAAAACCTTTGCTCTCTCGCTTCAATCTTGACTGGTTGCTTTTTAGCCCCGTGTTATGATTTGTCATTCTGTCACTTTCTTTTGCTATTATACTGGGCAATCCTCTCATCTCTATAGGATTCCTTGTTTTCCAAATTGTGTTTTCTTCTTTACTGGGTTTCTCCCTATTTGTTTGAAACTTTGCATGCCTGAAAATGGCTTCAAATCTGCAAAGTATTTTCAGGAATCATTCAAGTTCTGCATAGAAAGACACTCTGGTCTTGTGCCTGGCTGCAGATGTTTGGGGACCTGGACAGAGAAAGAGGCTGGTGGAGGGTGGGTTTGCGTTTCTCTGATAAAAATATAGACTTCCATTTAATTCCTCTGTTTTCAGTTGCTCAGCTGCCCTTGAGCTTTTCTGTATTTGCTGTCCTTGAGCACAGGACTTTTTTGATTTATGTTTACAAGAGATCAGCCTCAAGTCTGAGAATTCAAGAGGGATGTCACCGGGCTCTTTGAGGTCTGTCTCTTATACAGACTTTCAAATGATTCTCTTAATTCCTGATCTCCGCTTTGCACTCTCTTTCTGCAAAACCCACTTCTTGAGCCTCTGCAGAACCTTCCTTGTTCCAAAGAAACTTAGGTTTGGTTTTCGTTAGTCTTCTAAGTCATCAGATTTCCATTCTCCAAAACATATTGCTATTTCCTATCCTATGCCCTGTTGTATTTTCTCCTGTTCTTTTCTTTTTTTCTTTTTTTGTCTTTTAGGCCTGTATATTTTAAATATTATTATTGTCCTTTCAAAAGGCATTTAGGAGAGAATGGAAATGATACATTTATTCAAATTTACCACATTGAATCAGAAATCCCTATTTCTATTTAAAATCCTATAATAGTGGTATATTATTTTCTTTATCTTTCATTATGGAATTTGTTTTTCAAAGATAATTTTGGCAGAAATATAAGTAATGAAATATAAGTTTCAAAGATAAGTTTGGCAGAAATATAAGTTTTCTTGTAAACATGGGGATTAAGAGTAGCATTATCATTCTTTGAGCTGCTTTTGAAAATGGGATTTTTAGTTTGTCACAAGTGATTTTTTTATCATTCCCTTAAAAATCTTTCCTTTTCACAAATGCCTCCTCGCAATCAATTTGTTATATTGATTCAAATACAACATTCTTATGTCTCTTAAGTATCATCCCTTTCCTTATTCTTCGATTCCTTTAAAATTGCATTTCTCAGGAAATTTATATTTGTTATTATAACTTTTCTATATAATTATATTTCTGGAGAACACAGTGGCTGATGTGAAGCTGTCAAAGTAAAAACAACACAATGGTTATGCTACCAATTCTTTCACATATAACTGAGAATTTTATAGTAAATTTCTTTTAAAATCCCTAACATTAATACTGTGTATACCTACCCTCATCTCTGGAATTGTCTGTGTTTAGTACAGGAAGCAAAGAAAGGAGAAATAATAGATAACGTGGTGTTAATGAATATGTATCATATTGATATAAAAATAAGGTGATTATAGTTAATCTATAATATAAATAATTAACAGTTAAGAAATTAAACATGGAAGCAAGTAACCAAAAGTACTTCCCATAGTAAGTAGTTCTTTGGCAATATTTCAAATAAATATTTATTTGAAAATATTTATTTTCTTCATTAAATTGACTGTTAGTGAAATATAAGCATCATCAGATTTGCTCTACTGTTCATTCTTTCTGAGTTTAGTTTCATGCATGACGGGCTTAAATTAGTTGTGTGTATATATTACAATTAATACTGAAAAATTAAATTTTTAATCAATCATAGATTGGCTTATAACAGCTCCTCTGTTACATCTCTTACAGCAGGGCTATTCTTGAATGAAGTGGCTGCTCATTACGTATTTGCTTTTTTTGTTGTTGTTGTTGCTTTTTCGTTAATGCAATTTGTTTAAGGCTTTCGGCATATAAAAAGTAGGAAAACTATATGGAAGTTGTTCAAACTAAGTGTAAATGTATCATGTAAGAACTGTTTTTTATTTGATGCAAGAAAGATAGGAATAGATTCCCTTATTCTGTGCTAGAAAATCATTACTCTGCTAGACGTCCCTTCATATGCAGTCTCTCATCGATCTAGTAAATTATCAGCTCACTTTATATCTTTTACTTCCCCTAAATGATGTCTCCTTTCTCAAATTTTTAGATAAAGGAGAAAGCTTACTGCCTAGGCATGATGCCCTGTTACCGGTTATACCTGCCTCACTCTTGACAGCCCTTTTTGTTCCATTGAGCTTCCTGTGAGACCTTCCAAAATAAATTATGTTTCGTTTGTTTTTTCCAAATCTTACTTCCAGATTATGGAATGCAACTTGGATAAAAATACACAAAGCTCATTGTATCTATAAGTACTTGACGATGTCCGACATTTAGCTCAATTTTACTTCCTAGAAAACTTCTCTACCAATTAACCGCAAAGTCTATTTTTAAACTTCTGTCACTTTTATCAATTCTATCACTATAGGTATTCTTCCCTTATCTCTGCCCTAGCAGAGAAAATAACAACAGCAGCTGCCACTTAATGAGCACTCATTACCAAGCACTTTCCAACAGAGTTACATAGTAGATCTTTTATTTCTGTGAACTTCAGAGAGGAAAAGAAACATACTCACTCAAGGACACAAAGTTCATACATACACATAGCTCACCAGAAACATCTTATTCATGCCTTATTATATTTTTTCTTTGTTTTTCCATTTATTATCATTTAAAATATAATATTTAATATGTACAAAAATATGTATATGTGCATACATACATACTTGTTAGGGCTAAATAATAAAATGGATGCCCACAATCCCTTTATCTAATTTAGGAACTAGAACATCATCAGAACTATGATTTCCCTCCTCTCCCACTCTTTGGCCTCCCCTCACTCCCAGAGGTAACTAACCACCGCTTTCTGTTTCATAGATATCATTCCCTTGTTATTTTATCTTTTTATTTCAAAATAAAGCACAGAAAAGCTTAAAGAATATTATAAAAAAATTCCTGTATACCCTTCACCAGATCCAATAATTGTTATCATTTTTGCCAGATTTGTTTTCTTGTTAATTTTATCTGTGCATGTTGTTATTCCTGAATCATTTGAGAAAAAGTTGCAGATATTATGCCCCTTTGCTTCCAAATCCAAGCGTATATCTTCCAAAAATGACATTCGATTGTCAAAATCAGAAAATTTAACACTGCTACATTATTATATCTTATCATTAGTCCATTTTCAAATTTCACCAGTTGTCCTAATAAAATAATCTTTATAGCCATCCTATTCCACCCCTCCACACCTAACTCCCCAGCCCCCTACAGTATCTAATCTAGGATCACATATTATGTTAGTTGTCTCTCAGGTCTCCCTTAATCTGCAACAGTTCCTCAGTCTTTGTGTCTCCTGTCCTTGACATTTTTTAACATTTCAGGCTATATTTTGTGGAATTTTCCTCAATGTGACTTCATGATTTTCTTCATGGATGTTTCTTCTTAAATAAATTTAGGTTATGAATTTTTGATAAAAAAAAATACTATATAGGTGAGGTTGTGTCTTTTTCAATGAAACACTCAGGAAGCATATAATGTCCGTTTTCTCCATTTTTGGTGATGTCAACTTTGATTACTTGGTTAAGGTGATGTCCTTTAGTTTTATCCACTCCAAAAGTCCTATTTTCCCCTTTGTAATTAATAAGTAATTTAGGCAGAGATACTTTGATACTATGCAACTATCTTGTTCTTCATCAGATTTCAACCCAATAGTTTTGGCATCCATTAACGATTTCATCTGATTCCATTATTACTACAATGGTTGGCAAAAGGTGATTTTTCTACCTCCATCATAGCTTCTACTGTATGAAATTCTACTGTAAGGGAAAACTTTTCTTTCTTTCTGAATTATTTATTTATTTGTTTGTTATCAGTAGAAACTCATCTATTTATTTAATCTCAATATAAAATATCCCTACTGATCAGCATTGCCACCTCTGTCATACATATATCAAGTTTCTGTAAGTATTTGGGTCATTTGGCCTTCCCTGTGCCAAAACAACACTATTTTAATTGTTATGACTTCATCAATGTTTGGTTGGCCAAGTTTCCTCATTTTATTGGGGAGTTCCTTGGACATTTTTGCTTTTCCATAAAAATGTCAGAATCAGCTCTCATATTTCACAAAAATCTTGATATTTTGATTGGAATTCCATTAGCCTGGTAGGTCGATTTGGGGAGAATTCACTTTTTTTAAAAAAAATCGAGGCTTTCTTTTCATGACCATATTCTACATTTATTTAGGTCTTCTGCATATCTTTTAATGTTTCATAGCTTTTTTTCTACTATCCACATACATCTTTTATTAGATTTAATTTTAGATATCTTAATTTTGAGTTATTTAAATGAAATCTCTTTTTAAATTATGTTTTCTCTGTGCTTGTTGCTATAGAAATGTTCTTATTAGATTTTATAGAAGTGCAACTGAATTTTGCATATTGATCTTATAGTAAGCTCATTATTTCTAATATGTTGTCTTTTAGCTTTTTTATAGACTATCATCATTTGTGAAAAAAACGAAACCATTTGTCTTCCTTTCTAACCTTTTGTTTTTTATTTATTTATTTTATCTTTCAGTATGAGAGTAATAAAATAAGTAGGAGAGCCTGCACAGTGTTGCTTCACTATCCAGACCCATCCTGGAACCCACTAGAGTTTGGCACCATCCTGGAACCCACTAGAGTTTGGCACCATCTGGTGGTGGTTGTCCATTCCAGCCTACATACTGATGGGAACAATTCAGGGTCTGTAGTTGACTGCACTTCAGGAAAGCATCAATGATTCCAGGAAATTCCTGGCTAGATGGCGCCAGTTTTGTTGGCCCAGTTTGGGAATATCGAGTTAGAGATTACTAAGCAAGCAGGATTCAAGCTGCACCTCCCCTCTGGGTTTTGTGCTATTTTCCTGCCCAGCTCCATCTTCCACCCTGTGTCCTGTTTCATTCCCCAGCCTCAGAACATAAGAATTTTATCCTCCTGCCTCCCACTGCTCCATTTATGGGTTGGATGGTGGATGGGAGTAAATCAACCACTCTATAATCTCAGAATACATGATATCTTGAGTGTATTTTCACAGGATTTTATTGTATTTATTTGTATATTTTTCTTTCTCCTTCCATTATAACATAGACTTCAAAAGCTTGAGGACTTTTATGTTTCATTTATAGCCATATAACAATTGAGTACAAGAGTTCCTCATAAGAGGACTCTCAAAAGTATTTATTGAATAAAACGAGTGAACAGATAATGAAATCTTCCAATATATGATAGGTTTGTTCATTTCTTCCTATAATTCTATCAACTATCGCTTTATATATTTAAGGTTCTTTTATCAGATACATACAAAATTAAAATTGTTATAGCCTCTTGATGAACTCAGTCTTCCTTAACAGTATTTTGGGGTTTTTGTTTGGCCATGAAACCTATTTTAGTACTAACATAACACCAAGCTTTCAGTTACTATCTACCAAGTATATTTTTTCACTTACTTTTACATTCAAACTTTTTATGTCATGTTTTATTTTCTCTTTCTTCTAAATAGTATTTAGTTAGATTGTGAATACAATTGTGCAACCAGTCATTTAATTCGTGAGTTTAGTTCATATATATTTATGTATAAAATTTATTTCCATATATCTTTAAAACCTGTTAAACCTGATTATTGATATTTTAAAAATTAACATTTTTACATTCTAGAAAATCCTGTTGCTTCTTTTTCAGATAAGGATATTCCTGTTAGTCTTGTTTTGCCTGCTCATCTTTAATTTCATTGTTTAATTTGATTGTAATTTAAATAATTCCACTGTTTATTTCCATAAATATCCTATTCCCAATCCTCCATTCTATGAAAAAATTATAATTGTTATACTATACAGGTTACATTTATATAGTAGTAAAACAACTGTTACATATATTAAATAAACACATATGTGCCAGGTACTCTTTAAAAATTTTTAAAATATATTTTACTTAACTCTGAATACCCAAAGTATTATCGATTCAGTGAAGAATTCTTTTAAGAACTGTCATTGTATTAACTCATTTAACTCTCATTTTACTAATTAAGCTTTTTTAAAAGATTATGAAACTGCAGCTGTGAGAGGTAAAAAAATTTGACCAAGGTCAAATAGTTAGGTAGATTTCTGAGCTGGGATTTGAACTCAAGTTGTTAACTATACTCTCTCTAATACTCAATATGGAAAGAGTTGGGGAGTGGGGAACCAATCGTTTTTGGCAAAGAGAATTTTATTTTTATTTTTTAAAATGTTGGTGATTTTCAAACTCCATGTGGCTTTTGCATTTTTTCTTTATTTTTCATATCCTTTGTCCATTTTTGTCTTGGAGTCCTAAATGAGCATTTATATTAAAAGTTCTTTGCCTTAAGTGCAATAAAATGTATTTTTATTTAATAAAATTTTGCATTTTACAGAGATGAAATCTCAGTGAATATTTTAATTTCCTAAGGAAAATTAGATTTATACAATTCTCCTTTTAAAAAAAATACACCTCTGCTCTCCCTCATTCTTATTATGAGAAAATTCTCAGCTATTATTTTCTAGTCCCTGAGCTCAAATTTCCACAAGGAAAACATGTGAATAAAGAAAAAAATGTGTGTATCCTTCTGTGTGTATACCATGTAAAAATATCTTTTCTGGATCTGTGTTAAATTAAATAAAAATTTACTAGTTATGTCAAAGAACTAATTCTATTTAAAATTTCACAAACAGAATCTGACAATAAATAGATACATTCTATGTTTCTGTTATTTTAGAGAAACGATTTTTAAAAAAGGTAAAGATTAGTGATCATGCAAGGGAGAAAAGAAATACTTTAATTTTAAGAATGAGCCACTATAGAGTTTCTTTATAGAGAGAACCAAAGGCTTATTGATTTAAAAATTTTTTCAAAAAATTAAAGACTCTTACACTTTGATTTGAGGATCTCAGAAAATGCCATGATCAAACTTGGTCTTAGGAAAACAGCACAATTTAAGAATGTTGCCATCTAGTGGTCCCTTTTAGAATTGGCTCCATAAAAGTACTGTAATCTAAACAGATTATTTCAAAATGTAGTTAAGATCGTGACTCTTTGAAATTGGAGCCAGATGTCAAGAGAGAGTTTCTTGAGGTAACAGAGCAGTTTTTAAAATTAAAGAAAGAAAAGAGGAGGCTGCTAAAGAAGTATGTGTTTAAGAATGTTGCCATCTAGTGGTCCCTTTTAGAATTGGCTCCATAAAAGTACTGTAATCTAAACAGATTATTTCAAAATGTAGTTAAGATCGTGACTCTTTGAAATTGGAGCCAGACGTCAAGAGAGAGTTTCTTGAGGTAACAGAGCAGTTTTTAAAATTAAAGAAGGAAAAGAAGAGGCTGCTAAAGAAGTATGTGTACATGCATGCGAGGACAGCGATGAATGAGGATAGTCAGGACCTTATCTCCAAATACAGTCACATTATGAGGTACGAGGGCTTAGGGCCCTAGTCATTAGAAAGAGAAAATGATAAATGAGCAGGCAGGGTCCTTTAGCATGAATAAGGAACACGAGGAGACAGTTGAATCTTTGAAGTGGTAGGAAATAGTGCAATTGGTCACTGAAATGTATTAGATAGAAAATTACAAAATAAAATGTATTGGACATTTACAACTTTTGAAGGATTTTTGTTTTAGATAATAAAAGCTACCATTTGTTGAATGTTTAGTGAGTGCCAAATAGTCTAAATGCTTTGTATATAGTATATATTTGACTTTTATAACTACTCTGTTACCCTCATTTTAAAGATGAGAAAATTGAGGTTACAAAAAGGTTATAAGCTGGTAAGTGGCAAAACTGATTTGTCTAAACCAAGAGGCTGGCTCCAATGTCTGTGTTCTTAATCCATGTGCTATATTTCCTTCTAAATTAAGTACAGAACTTAGATTGGAGTCAACATATAACATTAGATAGAAAGTTTAGTCAATTATCCAAATAATTTTGACCAAATTTTATTATTTTGATTATCTGGATCTGGTGTTTGCACTGATAAAGTCATCTAACAATTACTCTGTTTTCCCTTTTAGATCTGTACTATATTCCTGATAAACTCTAGTACATAAATTTGTCTTTCGTTTAAAAATATAGTATTCTGCTTTAATTATAGAGTGTGTATGTTAACTTATTAGTAGTAATGGTAAATTTCTTCTCTTCAGCTCTTGGTTCTCTTTCTGAGTACAACCATGGCCACTATTATGGGTTGAGTTGTGTTTTCCACCTTCCTCTCACCACCGCTCCGCAAATTCATTCGTTGTAGCCCTAAGCCCTAGTACCTCGTAATGTGACTGTATTTGGAGATAAGGTCTTTAAAGAGGTAATAAAGTTAATATGAGGTCATTAGTGTGAGCCCTGATCTGACTTGTGCCCTTAAAAGAAGAGACGGTTACAGAGGGAAGACTGTGTGAAGACACAGGGAAAAGACAGCCATCTACAAGCCAAGGAGAGAGGCCTCAATAGAAACCATCTCCACTGACACCCTCAACTCATAGTTCTAGCTTCCAGAACTGTAAGAAAATAAATTTCTGTTGTTTAAGTTGCTCAGTCTGTAGTACTTTGTTATGGCAGCTCTAGCAAACTAATACAGTCATGTCCTATGGTTTTTGAATGTGATTTTGGGTTACAGAGAGAGAGAGACAGACAGACAGACAGACAGAGACATGGAAGAGGGCAGGAGGGAGGGAGGGAAGGAAGGAAGGAAGGAAGGAAGGAAGGAAGGAAGGAAGGAAGGAAGGAAGAGAGGAAGAAAGACAGAAAGGCAGAAAGGCAGAAAGGCAGAAAGGAAGAAAGGAAGAAAGAAAAATTAAGAACTCCATTTTCACTAGTTTAAGTGGAAAAAATACAAATCTTCAGGGATATTAGATAGCTCAGAGAATCTTTGGAGGACCAGAAAGCCAGGTTTGGAGGCTGTGGAGTCGGAAATAAAGCTCAAATCACACTGTGAGGTTGTGCCAGCACAGGCTCCAGTGAAACCAGACACTGCAGTGCACAGGGCACAGTTCTCACTGCGGAAGTGAGATGCCTGGTTCCATCTTCTGACCATGAAAGATAACATGTTAGAAGCTACCTTTGCAAAAAAAATAAAAAATAATAAAACAACAAAATAAAATGGATTTTCTGTGGCTCCTGACTTGTCATGTAGCTCATTTCTGGTTTGATGTCTCGCATGGATGTATGATTGGGGGAACCTCAGTTCTATGCCTGCGGCCCAGCTGTGAGTGAGTATGGGAGAGTGAGTTTTCTGGCTTCTGCCATGGGAGGTGAAACAAAAGGCAGGAAATTGCCTAGATAGGGAAAGGATGCTCGAAGGGTGGTGGTAAGCCAGGACAGCACAGAGAGAGAATCAACTTTAAAAACTCAGCAGTACGATTCTTTGACAAGCTGTTCTAATGGTACATTTCTCTGAGACCTACTTGTCCTTTCCATGGTCCTTAAGTTTTTCTTGAATATATTTTTATTTTCATTGGTTAAAACCCTCCCTTGTCTAGAATTCAAATAAATATTAAGAACAAATAGTTGGACTCCTCTCTCCGCCTTACTGTGTATCTTTGTAAGAAAGAAATTAAGCAGTTTAATAGGAAGATGTTGCTCCTTATGCTAATAAAAGAACCCCCAAGTTTCCTCAGTGAATCATCCTTTCCCCTTGTCTTTCCCTGTGGTTTGTGTAGAGAAAACATCCCCTACTCTGTGACTTCAGCCCAAGTTCCAGAAGACTCATGGCTCTGTTTGGCCAACTAGAACGCACACACCATGCCTCCTCCTCAGCGCTGTGATTAGTTCTGGAATAGGTAGGCACACTGTCCAGGACACACTGAGACTCAGCCCAAGACATTTCCTAGAACGACAGACTTGCATCTTTCTGGCTCCTCTCTTTTTGCTGTGGTTGCAGGACATAAGCCTGGAGCCACTGCTGCCCAAACCGATACGCCTCGATAAGAACTTTCCTGAGAGCAAAGCTGACACAGAGGAAAGTAGAGCCAAGAGATAGAGAGACACAGAGTCCTCATACCACTTGAGCATCTAGGACCAGCTGTGCTGGAAGCTCGTGCTGCATGTGCACTTCTCAGTTACCTCTGCCAATAAAGTCACTTTTAGCTTAAATTTATTTTGAATGATTTCAGTCACTTGGAACAAAAAGACTCTTAACTAATTTTATTGTTTAAATAAAATACAGAGTTCCCCTCAAAAAAATCTGCTTTAACAAACATTTATAGTACCTCTAACTTTGTGTTCAAATGAGAAAAAACTTGGCCTCATTTTTATACAAATGTATATGCAGTCCTCCCATACACACACACACTGAGGGAAAATGGAGTAAATATATGAAAGATTTTATTCATCTTGGTTTCTTTCTCTTTAGATAAAATGACCTTTTTAGGATCTGATGAGCAATAAAACATACTTGGATATATTTCTTTGTATTTTTTGCTTTTTCTAGGTTTACTCTTGAATATAACCAAGAATTATTTTACTGATTCTCACATCTGAGTGTCAGGGTGTCAGTGTAGGGTTAACTGCATTTGTTCTTTTTAATATGTGTGCCTTCACTCTCAAGTTTGACCTCTCAATCTCTTTCCTACATCTGACTGTTCCAAGTTAACTGCTGGGATATAAAAACATATTTAATAGAAGAGTATTACAGTTTTAGGCTGACTTGCACCTCTCTGTCTCCTGTAAGAATTTATGAGCTCTTTCAAGTAACAACAGTACCCTACTTTATTGTATTTCATATTTTAGCTTTCAGTGCCTAGTTTCAACTATGTTTTGTCTTCTCATCATAAATCAGACCATACTATACCAATGTTAAGAGCACCTGTTTTATTGAAAGAAACAGATTACTATCACAGATTTAAATCTAAATCTACTTTGGAGGAAATATTTCATGAAAGATATTATACTTGAACGTATCAATAATCTAGTTCCTGATTTGTGTTTCTGCATAAATTACAAACTGACTGAGACACAAATGAGTGCCCTGTGGACACTATAGACATGAGCACTGTCTTAGTCTGTTCATGCTGCTATGACAAAATAACACAGATGGGTAGCTTATAAATAACAGAATCAATTCTATCAGTTCTGGAGGCTAATATCAAGGTGCCAGTATGGTTGCCTTCTGCTGAGGGCCTTCTTCCTGTTCATAAATACTGCTTTCTCCCTTTGCCCTCACATGGTGGGAGAGGCTAAGGATTTCTGTGGGTTCTCATTTACAAGGCACTAATCTTATTCATGGGGGCTCCACCCTCATGACATAGTCACCTCCCAAAGACCTCAACTTCAAACACCATCAGCTTTGAGGGTTAGGATTCAACATACGAATTTGGTGTGTAGAGAGCATAGACATTCAGACACAGCAAGCACTATGACACCCTGAAGAGCGAAAGCTTTGTCTCTGATGTTTCACAATACCTTCCTTTCTTCTAGTCTTTCCTTTAATAATATTAACTTTGTGTTTTATTGGACAAGTTACTTAATGTGTCTTTTCATATTGTCTTAAAATGTGTTCTCATAATTCTAAAATAAAAACTTACTCTTAAATATTTAAATTCTTGTTCTACAACTCTGTTAGTGAATTTCATTTATTAAAATATCTATATGGAATATTTCTGGGTGAATTTCTGGAAGTCATGTCCAATAAAGTTAACCAAGAATAAGTTTTAACTAAGGAGTAAAGAGCTGTGATTTAGGATTCTGTGCATCTTATTATGCTAGATTGATTGCTTAACCTAAAAAGGGGAAAATCCTAAAACAGGAGCGATTTCTCACCATTAGAACATAGTAATGCAACAGCTGGTCTTCCGACTGGCTTGTTTAAAACAAATCCATGGGTTCTTTTTTCTCCGCATCCTCTCCAACACTTGTCATTACTTGTCCTGTTGATAATAGCTATTCTAACAGATGTAAGATGGTATCTCATTGTGGTTTTGATTTTCATTTCCCTAATAGCTAGCAATGTTGAGCATCTTTTCATAAATTTGTTGGCCATTTGTATGTCCTCTAGGGAGAAGTATGTCTGCTCAGGATGTCTTTTTGGGATAAATGTCTGTTCAGGTCCTCTGCCCATTTTTTGATTGGATCATTTGTTTTTTTGTTGTTATTGAGTTGTATGAGTTCTTTGTATATTTTGGATTTAGGCTTTTATTGGAGGTGCTGCTTGCAAATATAGTTTTCCATTTGGATGGTTGCCTCTTTAGTTTGTTGACGATTTCTTTTGCTGAACAGAAGCTTTTTAGTTTGATGTAGTCCCATTCATTTATTTTAGCTTTTACTTCCCTTGCTTTTGAGGTCAAATTCATAAAATCCTCTTTAAGTCCTCATACACTGCTAATGGGACTGCAAATTGGTACAGCCACTATGGAAACAGCCACTACTTAAAAACTCATATCTGGAAAGATATTTGCACACTGATGTTCATAACTGCATTATTTACAGTGGCCAGGATGTGGAAGCAACCGAAATGTCCTACAATAGATGACTGCATAAAGGAGCTGTGGTACATATATACAATGTAATATTACTCAGTCATAAGAAGAGATGAAATACTGCCATTTGCGACAACATCAATGAACCTCAAGATAATCATGCTAAGTGAAATAAGCCAGACAGAAAAAGTTGAAAATCACATGATATCATTTACCTGTGGGATATAAACCTAAAAGCAACAAATGCAAACAGGACAAACAAACAGAGACTCATGGACATGGATAATAGACCAGTGGTTATCAAAGGGGACGGGGGAGGTAAATGGGGCAAAGGGGGTCAAATATGTGGTGACAGAAAGAAATCTAACCATGGGAGGGGAACACACAGTGTAAATACAAATATGCCTTACTGTTAAAGTGTACAGATGAAATTTATTGGATTTAGTCAACCAATGTCACCATAAAAAAATAAATAAATAAAATTAAAAGTAAATAAATAAAAATAAAACAAACCCATGGGTTTCTTAACACCCTACTTCACAAAAACTCGGACCAGCATGACCTGTCAAGTACTCTGGGCATCCAGGGAGAAAGGGATTCAGGATGAGGGGAAGGCTGAGCAGGAGGGAAGCAGAAAGGAGGAGGAGGAAAGAAAGATAATTGTGTTTAACTGGTGCATTTTACCCTCTGTAGGGTGAATAATTAGTATCCCCAAGCCTGTAACTAATAGGATAATATTCCCTGACTGAAATAAGAAACTTGTTTTTGTGTCAAGAATTAATAATTTCCTAATTGCTATTGATATTTATTGCAGCCAAAAGGAGATGTGCTCTTAAATTAGATTTTCCTGTTATAAGCAAATGGATGTCTCGAGTCCATCTATTTTTTTTCTTATTTCCTTATTGTATGAAAGTATTTTAATTTTGTTTACTGCAAGACATATACACAATTAAATTCATTTCTCTGTGATTAAATATTTCATAACTTTATTTGATTTTCAATTTTCACTGATAAAGTAGTTATATTCAGAAATAAATGAAGGCAAATGATTGTACTAAACAGTGAAATTATTTAAGTATTTATAAATAAATATCTAATGTATTTCATTGTGGACTAAAAAGTGGTTCTATGGAAAGTAACCTCAAAGGTGGATGTGATCATAAATTGCCAAATGGGCAGGTCATGGTGGGTGGTCACTCATAGGCATATAACTTTCAGTAAAAGGTTATCTCTGCCCTGTCCATTTTGTGCATCTGCGTTAACACACCTTTGAAAGGCCTCTTTTCAGAAGTGTAACCATCCTGAAGAAAGCACAGAATCTTGTTAGCTGTCCTGTAACCTAATCCTGGCCTTGCTTTCTCCCACCTTCACATACTCTTCCTCAGTTCCCTTCCTAATTTCCAGCTGCACACTGCCATTCTGAGAAAATTTCTCTCACTTTGTTGAGATCTTGTTTCCAGGCATATTGTCAGTTTGGCTCAAATAAAATCTTATAAAAATTCTTTACAGTTTTGGACGTTTCTCACATTGACATCCTCTAAAATGGGTCATTTCTGAAACAGACACGTGTATTTATAAATATAACTCAGGCAGAATATTAAGTTTACGCAATATAATTTTTCCAAAACAGTTCATATATTTTTTTGTTGACCTATTGCTGCCTAACAAACTACTTGAAAACTTAGTGGCTTAAAGCAACATCATTTTATTATGCCTCCCAGTTCTGTGGATTGGGATTTGGCCATGACTTGTTTATTTCACTTCGGGAACTGGAACGTCCAGGATGGCTTCTTCACTCACCCGTCTGCCACTTCAGCTAGGATGGATGGAACAGTGGGGCCTGGCTGAAACAGTACTACTGGGGTCAGATATTTGGGGCATTGGTTCTTCCAGTAGGTTGGGTTCATTGGTCTTTTCCATGTGGTAGCAGAGCCCCTCAGTCTCCATGTGGCTTCTCCATGTAATTCTTTTGCCAAGGTAGCCAGATTTCTTAAATTATCAGGCTTAAGCCTGGAACTGACACAGTCACTTCCGCCACATTCTGTTGGCTAAAGTAAGTGACAGAGTCAGCCAAGATTCAGTGTGGAGAGGACCACACAAGGGTGTGAATACAGGGAGGGCTGGTTCTTTAGGGGAGAGGAGGCAGCTGTGGGGACCAGTGACTATAGCACAGATGTCCCTCGACAACGTCACTCCCTGGATCCCCACGTGTAAAACCCAGTGTTTCTCGGGATGTATCTTTTATGTACTCTGAGGCTTAAGAAATGCTTGTTAGAAAAAGAGCACCCAGTTTAATACATTTGGAATTGCAGTATAAAAATGTTTACTTTGTTTAATCTTGCATTTCCCAAACACTAAGTGCATAGAACTGTGCCTGGCACTTCCCTTATAAATATTTGTTGAATGAGATTTATCATATTTCACAAAACAGCCTTGACATTACAAAAAATTGATGTTTCAAGGGAAGAAACTTTGGGAAAAACATCTATTATGTAAGAGAGGAGTATACGATTTCTGAGTTTCTTCCTGACCTACAACTCCCTTTTAGGTGCTTCCTAATGAATTAAATGTTGTGCATTAGACTGCATGACTTCATCTGCTGGTCACAGGTGACTAGACTCCAGATGGGTACCTGACCCAAATGCAGCTTCTATAGGCTGGCCAGAAACTTAAAGGATATCCTGGTATGAGAGCAATTTAGGCTAACGGGTAGCCTAAATTGTATTGTGATATGCAGATCAAAGTAGAGTCTGTCACTTGCATAGTTGATTGTGGGAAAACCAGTCAGTTAGTTGGTAGGGGCTGAAGCTGTAGAAACAGAAGCAGAGAATAGGTAAGTGAGTTTGCACTCCATGGAATCCTAGGTGTGATTTCTTTATCATCCTGGTGTGCGGCTGTTGAACACACTTCCTCTTTCTTTTTTCATCTTTAGAATAAAACCCCATTAACTGAGGTAGCCCATCTATGGCTCTAGTTTCTACTCTTTGAAAAAGTCTAATTAACAAATGATGTCAGTGAGAGAGGACTATGGTCTCTTATTCAAAATGAGAAAACACTTTATTGAACTGTCTAGTTAGAGGAGAAGTGCCAGTGTGATATGTCCCTTCAGGAGCATGCAAACCCAGTGGGAATTCCTGCTAGGGGGCCCAACAATAGGTAGGACAGGGTAGGGTAAGCTGGCACACCAATCGTTCAGGCAGTTTTTTCAACTCTTGTAAGAAACTCTTTAGTCAACAGCTGCAGAAGAAGCTGACTGTAGGTGAGACTTTAAAAGATCTCAGAAATTTATGCTAACAGTTCTAGTTCTGGGCATGTTATTTTCCCCCATCGACTACCAGAAAGGAATGATCAAGAAGTATAGTGGGGAGCACAGGTGGAAGGAGAAAACACAAAGACAACAGTAAAGCTGAAACTATTGTGTCAAATTCAGTTGATCCCTAAAGCAGAGCTGTTCTAGGCAGTAATAGAAAACCAGGAGAAAGGTTTGCAGGCCACTAGTAAGTCTACAGGGGAGTCAAAAATGCAGTCACTCCCTGGGGTATTTATTAGGAGACAGTGTTGAAGAGTGAGGAACAGCACCCAGAAAATTCAGTTTAAGTCCACAGAAATGCCAGGACTAGAATGTCAGTGAGAATAGATAGAATATTGATGTCTCAACACCAAGTCACTCAGTGGATACAGCTCCAATTTTCAGGAGGTAGAAGAAATTCAGTTGAGATGCCAGGAGTGAATAGAACTTGTCCGCTGCTGTTGTTGTCCACACAGGCTCACAGCATGCTGAGCATTGGGGGATATATCACAAGAAAGAAACATGTTTGTTTTGGGGTGTCGGGATCCTTTTTTAAAAAATAGTTTTTATTCAGAACAGTTTTATTTTTACAGAAAAACTGAGCATGTACAAAGACACATTAAGATGGTACAGAGTTCCTATACACCGCTACACTCAGTTTTCCCCATTGTTAACATTTCACCTTCGTATGGGACATTGTTACACGTAATGAACCAATACAGATACATTATTCTTAGCTAAAGTCCATCGTTTGTTCAGATTTCCTGACTTTTTACCTAATTTCTTTTTCTGTTCCAGGGCCCATCCAGCACAAACGTTACTTTTAGTTGTCATGTCTCTATAGCTCCTCTTAGCTATGACAATTTCTCAGACTTTCCTTGTTTTTGATGACTTGGACAGTTTTGAAGAATACCGGTCAGGTATTTTGTGGGTTATCCTTCTACTGGAATCTGTCTGACATTTTCCTCTTGATTCACCTGCAGTTATGGGTTTTCGGAGAAAGATCACAGAGGTAAAGTGTCATTTTCATCACGTCACATCAAGAGTACATATTGTCAACATAATTTAACACTGTCGATGTTGTTCTTGATTACCTAAGGTAGTAGTGTTTGTCAAGTTTCTTTACTGTGAAGTTAATCTTTTTCTCTTCATTTCCATAATATTATTTGGAAGAGAGTGTGCATAGTCCATATTTAAGGAGTGGAGATTTATGCTCCCTGTCCTTGAGGGTTGAGTATCTACATAAATTATCTAGAATTCTTCTGCATGGAAGATTTGTCTCTCTCCTGTTTATTCACTCATTTATTTATATCAGTATGGACAAATGGATATTTATTTTCTATCTTTGAAACCTAATACTACTTTGTTTTGTTGATTAAATTGTTCCAGCCTTGGCCATTGGGGGCGGTTTCACTTAGCTCCTGTGTTCCTTTGATAGACCCGCATGAATGGGGTTTAGTTTTTCACTTTGCTTTTGTTTTTTGTACTTCCTTACTTCTTGACACTCCAAGATGTTCCCGGCTCATCTTGTACATTTCTTCAGCAGTCCTAGAATCAGCCATTTGTCCAAGAGAACTTGATTCCTTTTATTAGAAATGGCATTAGAAACCAAGATCTGGGCACTAGGTATACTCATTGCTACTAGGGTATTGTTTCTTTTGAGCCCTCTCGGCAAATCAGACATATGTATGCACACACACACACACACACACACACACACACACACACACGCATATCTATATTCCTATACGTAATCATCTGAATCTATGTTAGGCTAAACATGAGTACTTACTAATGTCTCCCATTCTAATCTGGTACCAAATGAATCATTCTAGCCACCACCCAACTCACATTCTTTTTCATCTGAACCCTACTATGGCAGGGACAAACTTGGCTCCCACTTCGTGCCATCCACTTACTTACCTGTTTAGTTCTATTACACATGTATAGCTGCATTAGGATCATTAACCTATACCTTTACAGGGAATGACTTTACCAAGCAGAGTACCGCGCTTACGTGCAGTTCCTTTGGCCTTCAGTTTTACAGGCTCCGCTCATCTCCAAATTTACATAGGTCAGCACCCCACTCCCCTTTAGTGACGCTGTGAGGAAGTGAAAAGGATGAAGAAGTAAATTTACAGATTAAAATAGGTTTAAAGACAAGTACTTTTTAATTTGTTAAGACTAAATTACACTATCCAGGGGCATACATAGAAATGGTGAAAATTAAAAAAAAAGCAAGGAAGTTATTACTTTAGAAGTAACCACATCAAAAAGCAACTTCTGCTTCTGGGAAGATAAGGTATCAGTGATTGGATGTACCCTCCCACCCAAAACAACTAACTAAAACCTAACATAATATATGATACAATAGTTTTCAGATATTGGATACAAGGCAGAGTACAGCAGTGATCTCTGAGAGATGGAGAAATAAATGAAGTAAGTCTTATAATTGCCTCAGCTTACTATCTGGAGAGAGCTTCCCAGCTACAGTGCAGGGCAGGGTGACCTAGGCAGAAAGCAGTGGTCCCCTGAGTTAAGAAGCTAGAGCTAGGAGTTTGGGAGACAGGGCAGTGTACTTGAGAGGAGACAGTTACCACAGAGAAAGCATCAGGGATGACAGGAAGTCCACCTGAGCAAAGACAGTGAGAAAACCAGTGGAGGACAGAGAAACATACCACCCAAAAGGAGCAGAGGAAAAATGCCTGGCGCTCACAACCAGCAGTAAATAGATCGTGTTACCACTAGCCAGAGTGGAAAACCTTGGCAGTGGACAAAGTACTAAAAATGGTGTTCTGAGTGGTCCCGCACAATTAGTCATAGATCAAGGCTGTTCTGGTACTACCTAGAATGTATGCTAAAAACAAGACTTGAAAGGATCAAACTGCTTCCAAGTAACTTAACTGTGACCAGAAAAAAGCCTGAGAATGTTTATAGGAATACAAAAATATGCAGCATTCAACAAAGTAAAATTCACAATATCAGGAGTCTGAAAAGGAGGAGGGAGGAGGGATTTTTTAAGATATGACTCATAATGAAAAATAATGAATCAATACAAAGAGATGTAAACATAGATAATAGAATTAGTAGATAAGAACATTAAAACAGTTAATTTGCTTATATTTAAACAGATTGCTCATGTTAAAGGGAGGCATGGAAGATATAGTTTTTTTTTTAAAAGACCCACATTAAACTTCTAGAGATAAAAAATAAAATGTTTGAGATGGAATATTTAGAAAATTTTTAAAACTCAGTGATAAGAGAACAAACAACTCAATTAGAAAGAGAACAAAAGATCTGCTCAGACCCTTAACCAAAGAAGATATGTAAATAGCAAAAAGGCACATGAAAAGATGTTTAACATTATTGGTCATTAGAGAAGGACAAATTAAAACCACAATGAGGTACCATGGCTTACTACTATAACAACTGAAGTTAAAAAGACCAACCATACCAAGTGTTGGCAAAGGATATGGAACAACTACAATTCTCGTACACTGCAGACAGGAATTGTACAATCACTTTGGAAAATGGTTTTGACAGGTTTTCAAAAAATTAAATATATCTCCACTATATGGCCCAGCCATTCCCCTCCTAGGTATTTACTGTGGGGGGAAAAAAAGCATATGTCCAAAGACTTGTATATAAATGTTCATGGTAGCTTTATCTGCAATAGCCCCAAACTGAAATTACCCCAATTATCTTTCACCAGATGAATAAACAAGTCATAGTACATCCCTAGGTCAAGAGTTCAGCCAAGCAACTCCATGGTGTTGCTACCTCAGCATCCATTTTATTTGGCCAAGTGGCCTTAATCTGACACTAGCCCCGTCATGCAAGAATATTCTAGATAACAGCCTGGAGAGTCACAAGCAAATAAAAGCTCTTGAAATGACTTCCTCAACAGCCCTTGTGATCAACAGTCTCTCCTACCTCCCAGGACTTTCCCTTTGCAGGCCCTTTAGATAAGACCCCCACGGAGCTTACCAAAACCCTGTTCGTCTTGGTTTGAATTGACCAATGTGGCCTTAGCCTTGAAAACTCAAAACACTCCACCTGTGGACCCTGATAAAGATACGTGCCTCATGTCCTATTTCTCTCTGTCTGTAATGTATCTTGACCTCCCCATGTGGCACCTCAGGGTGTACCATGTACCTCTTCCAGGACCTATGAGTAATAAACTTCTCTATTTGTTTCTCTTGTGGGTCTGTTGTTGAATAGCAACTCACTATCTGGTACCCTGTGTTCTACTTAACAAATGTTAATTTAACAAAATCATGCCATACAATGGAATACTTATCATCAATAAAATGGAATGAGCTATTGATATACACAGCCACATGGTGTTGCTTCCCATTAGTTATTACTCGGCTACTTTAACAGATGGAAAATTTTAACACAGTGTTTTACATATAGTAAGGTGCTTAAAGATAATTTGTGGTTTTCATTAAATTATTATTTTCAGGTATAAATGACACCTAAATTAAGAACCCAGGATCCTAGGATAATTTTAGAACAAGAAGAATCCTTTGAGATAAATTTATCCAACTGACTCCCATTCTCAGAAAAGTTACATGATTTACCCAGGTCATGTAATTAGTAGAACACTTAGAATTTTAGCAAGTTATTTCCACTCACTGTGAAGATCTCCTTTGAATTATGGACGAACCATAATTTAAAAATATAACTATTTTTAGTAACTGGGTTTATGAAATTCACTTTTTGGGAGCCGTTTTCTAAGGAAAAAAATGGCAATGATAACCACAATGAAATACTTCAAATGAAATTCGGTAAGTGATGTTTCAAGGATTCTTTCAGCCCTATTTCTCTTATCTTGTTCTTGATTCAGTCAAACTCCCCTGCTGGAGAAGATGTATGTTTAAATAACTTCACATATCTTCTTCGCATATGCAAAATATGGAGAAATGGAATCGCCTTGACTAGAGGGGTTGTTTTCACTACAGACTGGCTTCCGGCAAGTCCCAGAGATTTGAAGTGAGCAGGGGGAAAGGAATTTTCCTGAATCTCCCGTGATTCCTTCTGGAAGAAAATCAAATATCCCTGCCTAGCTCCAAGTCATCACACTTGTTTCTCAGCTGGTGGGAATTTAACAACAGGGAGTATGGGGGGTGAATGCAGTCTTGGTGACCATTTATTTACCTCTGATGTGTGAGGCATCTTTTGAATTCTGTTTATCCTAGATGAACTTGTGAGATGAATGCTCCAATATTACCAAGGTAAGTGACTGACATTATCAATCTTATTTACTTAACTATTACCACCTTACTGAGAATACCTGTGCACCTGAAGGATTAAAATACATTTTGCTCTATGTTTCCTAATTTTTATAGCTCCTCAGTTTAGTGTAAAATATTTGGTCTTTTCAGTTTTAATGACTTTTGGAATATACAGTCAAATTGTGAGGGAAGAGTGTATCAGTACCTAAGCTTACTTAGTTATAGATACTTAGGAATGCCCATGTTATTTAGAGCAGTAGCTCTCACTGTGTGGCTCTCTCTCACTAATGGTCTTGCCTTGTACTTAAATGAGAAAATAACCTTCATCCTCTCACTACCTATACAAATGGGCTGGCATCTGTATTCGTCTTCTTTTACTTTATTTTTCATGAATTACCTGCCTTCCATCAAAGGCCCATCTTCACTTGTCCTCTGGATTCCAATCCTTAAGGATCTCCATCCATCTATCACCCTCTCGCTCCCTGTTGGATCATTCTCGTCAGCACACAATTTGCTTGAGATTCTCTTTTCCTTTTAAAATACTCTACCTTGATTCTGTATTTTTCTACAGCTATGTCTCATTTGCCTGCTCCATCTTGAAGCCAAACAACTTAAGGGTTGCTCGCACATGCACACATCACATGACTTCTAATTCACTCTTTAAAAAAAAGTTTTTCGTGTGTGTGTACTAAAATTATATATCCAAATAGAGTCAAATAATTCTAAAAGGAATTTTAAGACAAAGAGCAAAGCCTTGGTCATCTTTTCCTTCTGCCCCAATTTTCCTTCCCTAGAGGCAACCACTCTTAAATTTTAGGCTAATTTGCTTGTTATATATCTCCATATCTTGAAATTTTGGGTGTATTGCTATTATTGATCTTTATATTTTAGGCAATATCTATTGGTTTCTTACTATGGAAAATAAGGATTTATCCCTCTTTACCCTCTTATCAACATCACACACACACACACACACACACACACACACACACACTCCTTTCATCCCTTCAATCTCTCCATTGAGTCATATTGCAATTTTGTTACGATTTATATTCATAGTTTACAGTATTATGACTAAGTCTGTGTGATTTAGAGCTGAGTCATGTAGCAAAACTATTATCATCCTTGCTTTTCAGCATGATATATTTCCTCTGGAGATAGATTCTTTCTTTCTTTGGGGTGTGTGTGTGTGTGTGTGTGTGTGTGTTGTAGTTTTCTTCATGGAATTCTTTATTATTTTTCTCTTTTTATAAAGAAGCATTCTCTTACATAAAAAAGAAAGAGTACAGAAATCCACCAATGCTTTTTTGTTTTTTAAAAAAGAATACTTCATAAGTGTTTATAGCAAACACATATGGTGCCCCATCCATATTCCCGCAGCTCCTACTATCGTGGAGCATGCCATTCTGACTTCCACCTGTGTATATACCTCCATCACTTTCTTTGTGACCAGTGTCCTCTCTACCTGTGGGCACTGCAATCCAAAATACCAGGGAATGAACACCCCTGGGAGTAATCCTTAAATAATGACCAAAGGAAGTTGTATAAATCCCCCAGCTGTGTCCTCTCAGGAAATATACTCTGAAGCACACATTCAACAGTTTCTCAGAGTTCCCTGGTAAGGTTAAGCTTCAGTTGCTCACAGTGGCTGCTTTATTGACTTCTTTCCTGGTCCTGTAGTGCTTTCACACTCCACTAATGGCACTTCCTGGGATCACTCCCCAAATAAATGCCTTGTACTTGAATCCGTCTTTCTAAGCCTACTTCTTGAACAAGCCAAACTAAGACAATCTGTGCTGAGTAATTCTTATTACATCACATTTTAAAGTACATGATATCTGGCATCCCAGTTTTAGATATACTAAAATTGATCAGTGGATGCAGGTGATATCTGTTTGATCCTTCCATTAATAAAATTCCCTCTCTACCTGTTTTAGTTGGGGTCCTTAAGAGAAATAGAACCAATAGGATAGATAGAGATTATAAGAAATTGGCTCACGTGGCTATGGAGGTTGAGAAGTCCCAAGATCTACAGTCAACAAGCTGAAGACCTAGGAGAGCTGATGGTACAGTTCCATTCTGAGTCTGAAGGCCTCAGAACCAGCAGAGCTGATGGTGGAAGTTCTACTCTGAAAGCCAACAGGCTTGAGACAGAAGAGTCAAAGTTTCAGTTCAAGTCTGAAGGCAAGAAAGACCAATATCTCAGCTCGAGGCAGTAAGGCAGGAGGAGTTTCCTCTTACCTAAGAGTCATTTTTTGGTTTTATACAGGCCTTCAACTGTTTGGATGAAGGCAACCCACATTAGGAAGGACAATCTGCTTTATTCAGTCTATCAATTCAAATGTCAATCTCATTCTGAAACAGTTAATCTCATTCTGAGTCCTCACAGACTCCCCCAGAATAATGGTTAACCAAGTATCTGGGTACCTTGCAGCCCAGTCAAGTTGACATGTAAAATTAACAATCGTACTACCTTCCACCTAATACTTTTAGCAGCCACTGACGATTATTGCCCATATCAACTACCTCACCAGGTATTTAAAATGGTGATTTTTAAATGCCAATATTTCTTCTGCATTTATTATCTGAAATTCTATCAGTACGAACTTTCTCTTATCTGCTATTTGATTACTTTGAAATACAGTCTGTACTGAAAGGGGACAATAAATGTGTCCTTTTTGATGACTTACTTTTCTTAGTAGTTATCACTAATTTAACACCAAACTCTGTCAGTTGTCTGAATCATTTTCAATATGGTCACTCCCATCAGATGCTCTATCACTTTCATCTTCCTAAACTAGGTTCTCCTTTTGTCCTCATGGAGAGGCATCTGATTGATTATCCTCTATATCTGGTACACAGCAGTCATCATGGGATCTCCCTTCACCATCAATCTGGGAATTCCCTTTGGCGGCCTAGCGTGTGGACACTCCTGCTTTCTGGACGCCACGTCCTTCTCTTTCTATTTTCGTGGAGCATATCTTCCAATATTTCCTGAGAAAGGGTGTATAGTAATTCCAAATTCTTGGTTGTAAATACTTTTCTTTCAGAGCTCTGAATATATTGTTCCATTTGTCTTCCAGCTCTCCACGTTTTGAGAGTTTCAATTCATTTTTATTCCTGATTCTTTGTTTGTGAACTTTCCTCTTTGGAATCTTGTAGTATTTCCAAACAATTTCAGAACAATGGGGAACAACGTTGTGAAATCTCAAAGAGCTATGCTCTGTGTGTTTGAATTTTATCTGTTGAGCTGGACAGAGGACTCAAGTCCTTCAGTTCTAGGAATTTTTGTTGAATAATTTCCTTGGTTATTTCCTCCTGTGAGTTTTCTTTGTGGAATTCCTAATATTTGGATGTTGCGTTTCCTGTAATGTGTTTTTTTTTTATTTTTATTTTTTAAAAAAACACCTCAATTTTTCATTTCTGGGGATTTTTGCTCTGCAAAATCTGGAAGATATCTTCACTTTTTCTTTCATTCCTACTGTCTTGTTTTTAATTTCCAAGAGCTCCATTTTGTTTCATGCCATGCTATTTCATTGACAAATCTTTTAGTATGTATCTCTAAATTTGTTCCTTTAAAAAATATACCAACAATGCTATTATCACACCAAAAAAAGCAAGACTTAAATATCAAGAATCCAGAGACTTCAAATTTTTTCTATTGCCACAGTTAAACATTTTATTTGAATCAGTGTTCAAATCAATTCCACATATTTCAACTGCTTGATATTTCTTTTAAGATTTCTTGCTATCTTTAGTTCATCCTCATTTTTCACATAATTAAATTATTGCAAAATCAGGTCATTTATGATCTAGAGTTTCCAGTTTGAATTGGGCTAATTGCACTTGTGGTGATTTTACATTTTCCTCTTTCCTTTTTATTAACTATAAACTGATAATTAGACCTGAAGGCTTGATTAGAATCAGATTTCATTATTATTTTTTGGCATTACTAC